>NC_048229.1:15108865-15222095 GCF_002007445.2 Ailuropoda melanoleuca
GGGGGATTGGGATAGGCCGGTGATGGGTATTAAGGAGGGCACATATTGCATGAAGCACCCGGTGTTATACGCAAATAATGAATCATGGAACACTACATTAAAAACTAAGGATATACTGTATGGTGACTAACATAATAAAAATTATTATTAAAAAAAAAAAGAAAGCTTGATAACCTGCTCTCATCCTCATAGCAGCTAACACATGGAACTTGAACTCAGCTCTCTCTGAGCTTAGAACCTGTGCTCTGTTGTGCACTTCATCAGAATTAATCTTAAGGTGGTGGGCATCTAGACCGGTCAGGGCATTAAAGACAGCTGTCTAGACCAAAGGTTTTCAATGCTAAGAAGCTTAAAAAAAATACCATGACAAAAAACCAAGTGTCCCTCGACGGATGAATGAATAAACAAAATGTGATATTACACAGACAGTGGGATATCATTCAGCCTCAAAAAAGGAGATTCCGACCCGCGCCACAACTGGAATGAACCTTGAGGACACTGCTAAACAAAACAAGCCAGAAACAAAAGGACAAACAGTGTCTGATTCCACTTATATGCAGTACCTAGAGTGGTCCAGTCCATAAAGACAGAAAATAGAATGGCAGTTGCAAGGGGCTGGGAGATGCAAGAATGGGGAGTTAGGGTTTAATGGGAAAAGAGTTTCACTTTGGGACAACAGGTGGTGGGGATGGTTAAACCGCAACGTGACCGCCACTTAATGCCACTGAACTACTCACTTAAAAACAGTAAAAATGGTAAATTTTTTGTATATTTTACCACCTTTTTTTTAAAAGAAAACTGGTATCTGATCTCCACACCAATTAGATCAGAATCTCTCCACGACAACTATTTATATTTAAAACAAACAAACAAGCCCTAGCCGGGTGTTTCTAATAAATACTCAGGGTTGAGCACTCCAGAATTCAGGACTCAGAATTCCGGAACTCTTCCTGATGGAAGTTCTGGACGTCACAGCAGGTCCCTGTCTTCCCATTCACAGCAGACGCCTGCACACAAGCCCCCTTCACTGCTGAGGCCCCCCGCTTGTTGCAAAGGTGGCCAGAATCCAAGAGTTAATGGAAGGTTCTGGAAGGGGGAAAGCTCAGTGGTATACTGGGTGTTTCCTTGGCCTGTAATTGTCTGCATGTGCTTAATCCCCCGTAACAGTCCAGGAAGAGGAGCAATTATTACCGACACACTGTGATTTCAGGATCAAGAATAGAGGTTCCCACTGAAATCTAAAATTCACCCACACTGATCAACCTCTGTCCATAACTCATGAATACATATTTCCAGTCTTCTTTTTGGGGGAGCCTCAGCAGTGGGCATTATGATAAAGAGGGCTTATTATGAGATCGTTCGGCTGCCCTGGCCATCCGCTCAGCAGCAAACATTCTCTAAGCACCTCCACTTGCCCCCAAACAAACTGACATCCTGTAGGGAAATAGATATATTCATTCACCCACTCAGCCTATATGTATTTCTTGAGTTCCTACAATGTATCAGACACTGCTCAAAGTACAAGCAACAAAGGCGATATTTAAAATATTCAACAAGTATTCAAATAGTCCACAAAATATTCAATCAGGAAGGATGTTCTGCTGGACCAAGAGGTAACCCTTAAGTTGCCGGATCATGGGGAAGTCTGCGAGGATTCAGAGGTGGGGGGGCCAGGATGGTGGGGATACTGGGGAGGGGTCGCTGCTCTTTAGCAGCCAGAACAGAAATAGTCCAGTATTTTACCAGCTTGGAAAGTCACAGGAGTAAATAAATACCAGTTGAATGACAGCCTGGCTTGGGGATAGAGGGGAGCAGTTCAGCCAAGGTCCCTGACCTTGTGGATTGAACGTCTAGTGCAGGAGAGGTGGACTTTTTCTACAATGGACCAAGTAGTAAATATTTCAGGCCTTGAGGGCCTCTGATCTAGCTACACAACTCTGTTGTAGCATAAAAGCAGCCACAGACGATAGTAAACAGATGAGTGTGGCTGTGTTCCAAACCAAGTTCATTTATAAAAACAGCAGGCTGGATTTGGCCCATGGGCTAGAGTTTGCAAACCTCATTCTGCTGGATGAGATGTGCATATGCGTTCATTATATAAATATCTATCAAGCACCTTCTGCATGACAAATATGACACTGGGTACCAGTGTACCTTACTAAACAAAAGATAAATGGTCCCACGTAGCACTTATACTCTAATGGGAGAGGACAAAGCAATCCTTTTAATGTGCTATGGTAAATACTAAGATGAAGGTAATCGGGAAATCCAGAAGGGGAAGGAAGTCAGTCCAGGAGTCCAGGGAAGGCTTCCTGGAGGAGGTGATAACCATGTTACCTGCTCAGATCAGCCTGAGAAGCACATGTCTTTCCCTGTGGGTTGTCTGTCATCACCAGCTCTTCCTTTGTGTCCCCCAGTCTCTGAACAGCTACAACGATGGAGACATCGAAGGATCCAAGCGGCTCGGGAGGAATGCCAAGTGGGTGGCCATCGCCTCCATCATTATTGGCCTTCTCATCATCGGTATTTCTTGTGCAGTTCACTTCACAAGGAAGTAAGTAGTTTGACCCCTCCCGATGTAGGATGCCTTCTCCTGAACTGAATGCCCGTCGGAATCTATGAGGACACATTAGGTTATGTTCCAGGAGCAAACAATCCCAAATGAAAGAGTTTTCATTTTCATTTCACTGGTGGTACACAAGCCAGGGAGGATCTCTCCTCTACCCAGTCCCTCCGGGTCCAGGCTATGCAAAGCCCTGCTGTCCTCCAGCTGCTCTATCTAGAACAGGGGTCAACAAACTTTTTCTACAAAGGGCCAAACAGTAAATATCGTAGGCCTCTATCACCATCTCATGTGACTACTTAACCTGCCATTTTAGCACAAAAGCAGCCATATACGATATGCAAATGAATGAGTACGGCTGTGTTCAATAAAACATTATTTACAAAAACAGGTATCTGGCCCAGGGGCCATAGTTCTCCAGTCTCTGAGAGAAGAGAGAGGAGGACCAGAGAATCCCACATGGATTTGCACTGCCTCGGCCCTGGAGTGACAAATGTCACTTAGGCTCACAATTTATTAGCTAAAACCAGTCACACAGTTCCATCTCTTTGTAAGACCGTGGGAAATGTGGGGGAATCAATGGGATATTAGGATTATTGCTTGCTCTGCCCTACCATCTGATCCACTAAATGATTTCACGATTTTGACTCAACTAGCCTACCTGTTCTTAGCATAAGAGCAGAAGGGTGACCACATATTTTTGGTATTGCCAATGTGCTCTCATCTCATAAAGAGACGGCTGCTGTTGCTATTTCTCTCCGGATATGGACAAATTTATCCTGATTTCTCGAGCCCGCTGAGATGGGCTGAATCTGCTGGTATCACTGACACTTCCCATCGGAGGCCTGACAGAGGGCAAGGTCGTGTGATGGATGACCAAGACCTGGACACGACAAGCCCAGATCCATCTCTGTCTCATTGTGTCACTCCTGGCAAGGCAGATAAGGATTCTCGGACATCTTTCAGCTCTTCTGCCAGAGTGGCACAGTGAGCCATACACCACTTCCCTCAAGCTGAGAAGGTTGGCGCCTCTGGCTTGGTTTCAGGAAAGGCTCCCCTGGTGGACGAGAGAGGAAGGGGACACCCCCGAGCCTGCCAGAGTGGCCAAGCCAAACCTGGCAGTTAAGAGGGTAGTATAATGTCACAGGAGGTCAACTTCCTATCAGACAAGCCAGGCCCAGGAGCAATCAGGACAGCTGGATGGAGGGGCCGATGTATAGATGGCAAGTGTCACAAAGGAAAAAACAGATGGCTTTGACCAAAGAGAGGAGAAAAGGACACTGGAACTTCAAAGGAAGCTCAAGGTGTCTTGCCTACAAGACAGAATATGGATGATGTTGGCCTATGAAGAAGATGGTCAGAGAACAGATATGAACACACCCAACTGTATTCTTGGAGGAAGGCTTCAAGTGCTGGCATGTGAGCGTGGGGCTATGGAGTGTGGGGTTAAAGGTATTATAATGCAGGTTTGGCCCCAGACTTCCTGGGCGCACCTTCTCCCTCTGCCACTTACTGACTGTGAGACTCTCAGCCAAGTACTAAACCTCAGTTTCTTCTTCTCTAAAATGGGGTAGTAGCACCCATTGAATAAAGCGATCAGGAAGGTTAATTAGATGACCTGCGTGCGTGTCTGTTCCTTAGTTGGTACACAAAACATGCAAACCATTTACTAACCCTGTTATTACTACTGTTACCAATTATCAACCTGGCTGGGAGAGGACCTCAGAATTTAAGATGCTGCCAGATAGAGTTCAAGGCTTTGTGCTCATGAGCTAAGTTCAAAGGAAGGTGTTCCAGGGGAACAAGGCCAAGTCTTGGCCTCACTCCTGGGGACGTGTGAAAAGACATACTGCCCAGATCAGTGTTGAACTGGGTTATAATAATAGCAGCTGACACTGACACAGAATTTATCACAAGACAGCGACTATCTAAGCTCTTGTGTGAATTAATCCCCATTGAATTCCCACAGCAACCCCATGAGGCAGGTATTATTATGCTCACTTTGCAGATAAGGAAACTGAGACTCGGAGAAGAGAAATAACTTGCCTAATGTCTCCCAGCTAGTTAGCAATAATGGCAGGGTTTAACCTAGGGTCATCTGGGCTTTGAAAGCTATGTAAGCTGTGTTCTTCACCACAATGCCACACTCCCTCTAAGCCAGTAACGAGCATACCCCATAACAAAAACCAGTGGATAGCACTTGCCTTGCGGCTACCTCCAAAACTGATTTATACGGGGGTGGTATGGGGAGGTTTCAACCTAAAAAAAAAAAAAAAAAGTGTGTGATGAGACAGCACCAACGGTAACAAAATCAAAACACTGCAGTAGGTACGCAAGGAACATGCATGAATGGAGCAGCCTGGTTGTGGGACTATAGGGAGTGGTGGGGACTGTGGTGTTCGAAGCATCGATGTGGATATGCTTGGGATTGAGGTTTTGTTAGCAATCATAAATTATACGAGAGGGACTTACCCCCTCCATCCCTTCTTCCTAAGAACCAGTGTTCCACAGTGGTTAGAGCCTGGACTTCAGCTCTCGCTTTACCAGAATTCAAATCCTAGTTCCACCACACAGAACACCCTGGCAAATTACTAAACTCTCTCAGCCTCAGTTTCCCTATCTGTTAAGTGAGGCTAGAATTACTTCCCCACCTGTACGGTCAGGTTCCTTTTAGACACCTTTCCCTCCGTGTTATCAAAGAAAACAAAAACGTTTTCCAGAGTTAGAATCCCATGGAGAAACTCAAATTTAAAGGCTTTGTTGTGTGTGTGTGTGTGTGTGTGTGTGTGTGTGTGTGTGTGTGTGTAAGAGAGAGCAAGAAACTAGCCCTTAGAGAATGAAATCAAGTCTATCTTCCGTTAAGACCAATAACAGGCCAATTTCTCAGTAATCCTTTGAAATAAAATTTCCTAGCCCTGGGAGGAATTGAGCCGCAATGTGGAATTACTAAGACAGAGGTTCCCTAACTTTGAGCTGCATGCGAGTTACCTGGGGAGGTTTAAAAGAAGTTGACATCGGGGCCCCATCTCAAAGGATTCCAAGTCCTTAAATCAAGAATCTGCATTTTCCAGCTCCCGGTTCCCACCCTGCGGTTTGGTTACAGGTGGTCACCACCATACTCTTTGCCCAACATCCTCCTTCCTAAATCCGAAAGGAAGAACGCACTAACAGAAGGAAGCCTTTAACAGAGTGGCCAGTCTTCATTTCCATCAGCCAACTCATCACCCGAAATGTGTTACGTCTCACTCGTTGCCAAGGAGGGGAGTCAAGTTACCACCAAGGAGCCGGACCTACCCCCATGGAGGCTCTTTTGCAACAATCCTCAAGGCAGTCAGGGTTTCCACAGAGGGGGCCTGGGGAAGTCTGACCTTAGAGGAGCCCAAGCCTGGACGAGACACAAAAAGTCTTGAATAGGTGACTTTTCTGAATTTCATTAGAAAAAGTGTTTGAAGTAAATGCCAGCCTTTTAAAAACTATGAGGTCCTGACTTTTAAAAAAAAAATTATTTTTCCTTATCAGCAGCACTGCAGCTAATCCCGAAGTCCCTGCCTTTAAAAAAGCCTTTACTCTACATCCTTATCGAGAAAACAGTAACCCATCTCTTCTCCCCCAGATGATGGAAATTCCAGGTAGACACACTGAGGTCATCAGAGTCTTTACCCAAACTCAGAAAAAGGTCTCAATCATTCTAATTTCACAGATATCTCTGCAAGCCATGTGGCGGTTGGAGAAAAGACATTAAATCCACAAGGACTGGGAATTACTGACCCTAAAACATTCAACAGCTTGGGATAGAATGCGGTGCTCTCAGAAGAAAAGTATTCTGGTGCCGACAGAATCAGAAACTTGCAGGCTCTCAAAGCCAGAAAATTCCCTGCTCTCCAGCTGCTAGGGAAAGTGGAGAAATGACTCGCGCAGAGGCCCAAACATTTAAATATTGCTGCAGTCTGTTTCTTGATCGAATCATTCACATCCCCAGCTTAAATCAACCTGTCTGTGGGCTTTTACTTTCAGCTGGTGCCTTGAGGATTGGAGCAAAGTGCGAGGTTATTCCCACCATGTTTCTCAAAGTCTCAGAGCCACCTATGACAGATTGAGCTGGGATGTTTATAAAAATGCAGATTCCTGGCCTCTAATCAAGACCCCAAGGGGCCCTGAAATATGCATTATCACAAGCAACTGCCCCCCCCAAAATAGTTCTAGGTGTTCTGAAGTTATGGAACCACTGTTCTAGGGCTTTGCATTTAACGGGGAACATTCTTGCCTGTATGAACATATGCCACAAAACAGGGCTTTTATACATCCTCAGGATGCCCGGTAGAAGCTTCAGCTACTGCTGCTTCCCCCTCCTCCCTAGAAACTTTACACACCTCCCAAGTTTGTTCTTCCCTCTCTCCGCATGATCAAGCTCATGGTCACGTATCTGATGCCTTGCAGAATTCAGTGGGACTTCCTCAGCAGCAAAAACAGTCAACAATGACAAAGCTCGGATGTAAGAGCAGTGTTGTCTACCACAAACAGGACAAATGACATTCAGTGCACTTTCATCTTACTCGGGGGTGAGGTTCTAATGTCAGGGCATCGTGTGAACTTCACGGACAATAAAAATTCATCTTGGACGCATCTAGAGGGGGATACCCTATTAGAGATTCATACCCTGGATCCTGGTCAGCCCAATAGGGCCAGCGCTCCCACCAGTGTTGGAAGAGATGACGGTCCTTGGCTTGATCACTGGGTGAAATAGTTAGCTGTTTAGGGATCATGGCATATGTTCAACACTGGAACCATGCTCTAAGCTCACACAGAAGGAATAGGAATCACATACCCATCTGTGCTCATGAGCATTGGGCATGATGGTGGCCAGAATCTCCAGCTCCATTGAAACAATTGGTTTTTTTTTTCTTTTTGAGAAACATGAATGGTTCATTCACCATAAGTTAAATGCACGTACAACGCAACTCCACTGAACTTACGTCTCTGGACGGCCTTGTAGGCATCTAAATAGCCAGGAACACCCTGCCCATGTATCAAAAATGCTTGTTTGTCATTCTTAGCAATAAAAGCCTTCATGCTCCAAAGTTTCCATTAAGGAAGAACATGACCCCCTAACTGGATTAAGGATCCCATGACAGTCTCCCATTAGCCGACACAAAGTTAGCAGATATGAACCCATCATGCACTGGTAAAGCTTATGTCTTACAAACAAACCGGCATGAGTCCTTTGCCGGCCTCAAAATATCCTTCAATTGCATTAGGTTCGGAAGTAAGCATATGTACCAAGGCAGGCAAGATGCTGGTCTTTTTGCAAAAACATAAAAGCAAATCCCTCTTCTTTCCAACGTGATTGGTTGGACTAAAACTTCCTGGGGATTGTTATGCATCGATGTGCCTTCAGAGAATTCTTGTGATTCCATGATGGAAATATGGGGAACATTACCTACTTCCAGGAGTCACACCTAAGTCATCATCAAAAATGGAAAGATCCTGGCTTTGAAAAGGATATAAACTGGTGGACTTTGACAAAGAAATCAAAATAACCGTGAAAAAGATGTTCGACCTTATCAGTAACGAGAGCAACACAAATTAAAGCGACCATGATATACTTTTTTTTTTTTGTCTGCCAGACTGAAACAATTAAAAAGATGGATAAAATCAAGGTTGGAAAGAGTGTGAAGAATGAGAGACAACACTGTTGGTGGAAGAGTAAATTGGGACAGTCTTTGGGAGGTCAAGTTGGACACATCTATTAAGCTTTAAAATCCACTGGCCCCCACTTAGCAATTCTACTTCCGGGTATCCTCCCTAGATACAGGTGCACAGAAAGGATGTTAAACAGTGGCTCTCTTCCCTAGCTACACATTGGAATCACCTGGGGAGTTTTAAAAAAAACGACGACAACAACAACAACCATGCCCAGGACCCACCCTGGATCAGTTAAATGAGAATCTCCAGGGATCAGGCCAGGCATTAGAAGGTTTTAGGGCTCTCCAGAGGATTCTAATGCAGCCAGGGTGGAGAACCAAGGATGTGCAGTGATGTTCATTGCAGCTGTTTGAAATAGGGGAAACCATGAAATGACCTAAATGGCCATTGGTGGGAAAATGATTAAAGACACAGCAGTTTATTCATAGGATGGAATAGCACGCTGCAGCTTAAACACAGATAATGTCCCATAGTACAGCTTTATAAGGCCCCACATGATCCGGTTCCTGCCTCTCTGTCTCCATCTTCCAGCACGCTGCCCCTCGCTCCTCCACTTCAGCTACACTGAATTCTCTCTCTTCTTTGAGCACTGCAAGTATGCTCCTGCCACAGGGCCTTTGCATTTCCTGGTCCCTCTACCTAGAATTTTCTTCCTCCTAATATCCACGTGGCTTGTTCCCATCTCTCCTTAAGATGCTTGCTCGTATGTTAGCAGAGAGGCTACCCCTGACCAACTTCTCTAAAATAGCACCCACAGCCCCGCCCTTTCCCTTGGTCCCCTTATCCCAACTTCACTTTTCTTCCTAGTACTTATGACTCCCTGAGAAACCAAAAACATAAATTATACATAATTTATATAGTATATTGATATGCGATTGTATGTTGTATATATTAATATACATAGAATCATATACACTTTTATGGTCTATCTCCTCCTACTGGGATGAAAACTCCAGAAACATTCTCTTTTCTGTCACTGCCTATAATAATAGAGCATAACACCTCAGAGTGCTCACTTTGAAGCTGAACTGTTGGGGTTTAAATGCAGGTTCTAGGGGCGCCTGGGTGGCCCAGCGGTTAAGTGTCTGCCTTTGGCTCAGGGTGTGATCCCGGCGTTATGGGATGGAGCCTCACATCAGGCTCCTCCGCTGTGAGCCTGCTTCTTCCTCTCCCACTCCCCCTGCTTGTGTTCCTTCTCTCGCTGGCTATCTCTATCTCTGTCAAATAAATAAATAAAATCTTTAAAAATAAATAAATAAATAAATGCAGGTTCTACGTCTCAGTAGCCGTGTGCTCTTGGGCACGCCTTTTAACCAGTCTGTGCCTTAGTTTTCTCATCCGTAAAATGGGGATGAAACAGTACCTAGCCCACAGGGCTGTGAAGGTTAAATTGTGCAAAGCACAGTGCCTGACACGTGGTACTCGCCATGCAACTGTGGGACACTTGTCATCACCAGCACCTAGAGCACTGCCTGGCATGTAAGTAGCATTGAATAAGTTAATGAATGAATATTTATATATCATATATACCTTCTATTATATAAAGATACAGACACACCATATATGGATATAGCATTATCCCGTTTATATAAACACACACAAGATGAATTTCTAAACACACAGTTATGGATTATGCAGAGAAAAAGGCCTGGAGGATACACACCAAACCCTAACACTGCTGCTAGCCCTTGAGGAGAATGAGGTCCAGAAATGCTCACAAAGGATTTTGCTGCATCTATAGCAGTTGTGGGGTTTTGGGGTTTTTTTTTTTGCATGCGCCAAGTGTAAAAGCAAATACGTTTCCAGATACAACATTTCTCAAAAGGAAGCCAGTGCTTAGACTCCAAAGTACGCAGATGCGCCGGTCCAGGTCAGTGCCAGACTTCTATGGAGAACGGAAGTCCTTGGGCCAAGAAGCTCAGGCCTGCGCACGCGCTCGCTCGCTCTCTCTCTCTGTCTCTCTCACTGTCTGTTTGTCCCACACAGTGCCTGAGCGGCCAGCAGTCCACCGCAAGCACGGAGGACAGACCTCATGCCCTCATACCCCACAGGAGTTTCCGAGGAATGGACCCCTGACTTCAGACTGTGAGATCTCTTCCTCCAGGACTCTCCAGAGGCAGGTCCCTGGCAAATGAACTTAAAAAAAAGAAAAAGGAAAGGAAAGGAAAAAAAGTCCAAAATTAAGGAAAACCAAGCAGCACAGCCAGATCAGCCGGTCATTGATTTAAAAAAAAAAAAGAAAGAAAAGAAAGAAAAGAAAAAGAAAACCTCAAGTCTCACTGCCTGAGTTTAGGGAAAGCCTCTGTGTCCATTCCTCCTCTGCAGAGATGAGCCTCGGGAAATCTCAGTACTTCCAATGCATGGGAAGGGGGGTTCCGGATCTGGCGGGGAAAGGGAGGTCCTAGGAAGAGCAATGGATGCTGGCGTCTGCGAAGCTGAACACGGACATTTGCAGCATGTTTCAAGTTGTCCGACAGAGTGGCATTTGTGCATTTTTTTCCTTCTTTTTTTGCACGTCGGAGCTCAGGTCCTCCTCCATCAGCTGCTCCCCCACCACAACCCCCAGAATTCAGTCAGTCCCCAAAGAAATCAAGAAAGGGGCCTTTTGTCCTGATCTCAATCTTCCAATGGTCCCCTCCCTTGCTTGCATCCACCGCTGGTCACCTCACTTAACTTAAAGACTCTGGGAATGTACTTCACGGTCAATTCTAGGTATAGGAGCACCTCCCCCATCCCAGTTTTGGGAATAAACTGGCTGTGTCCTAGGAATGTGCTTTTTTCAAACTCTCTCTCTCTTTTTTTTTTTAGCAAGTCTCAGGCACGATCTTTGATTTTCCTGGACGCTAACATGGAAATGCCACCCACTGTATTCCTTTTCTGTCAAACACAACCCCTTTAGGTGTGATCGCACTGGTTTAATGATGCCATTACTCTGCCTGCCAGAACGCACCAACCCAGGCTTTCACAGAACGCAAGGCGTACCGCTGGTGGTACTCAAGATAACTTTTAAGTTGTTTATAGACACAACATTAAGCGATTCCAACCACAAAGTATGCTTCCCCTTTTCTAGTCTCTTCCAACGCTGATTACAGCAGAGAGAAAGCCTCCGTTTAGTGCTCATGGGTCCTCAACACCTTTCCGTTACTTTAGCTCTTTTCCCTTCTTCAAAAAGAAAGAGCAGGCCTCAGGTTCAAAGTCGAGGTAGAATTTAATAGCGTAGTCCTGTTTTCGTTGTATTTCTTTTATTAATTACCTTCCATTTACAGCTTTCCCCATAGGGATGTGATCTCTTGTTTCTATTCAAATAAATTTACTTAAAAAGTGGACTCAAAGAAAATATCAAGGGGTGAACACAACAGGTGATATGTATATATGGCAAAAATAACGTCAAGAACTCATATTAGAAACACAGTGATAATGAACTTTCCTAAGCAAGAGAAAAGGCAGCTTATTCTAAGTGAATAAACATGAGGCCGAGAACACGTCCTGCATCCCAATGCCTTTTTCGCCACTAACTCGCTATGCAAGCTGATTTTAGGCAAGTTTCTTAGCCTCTCCGTGGCTCGAATTTCTTCATCTGGAATATGGACATAAGAACACCTGCCTACATACCTCAGAGCGTTGTTACGAGAATTATTGGCCATAATATATGGGAATGCCCCTGGAGGGAGATGCTAAGTGCTAGACAAATACAAAGCATTGTTCTTACATTACTATGAATCTCAGGCTGTTTGTTAAAATCCTGGACACTAGTAAAACAATCAATAAACATTGATGGACATCGTTGCCACCTGTCCTTTCACCTGGATGTCTGCCATGAGCCAGCACTTGTCCCAGGAGGAAACAGAATCAGGGCCATGAGTTCTCAGCATGCGGGGATCCTAGCGTCATTCCAGTGTATTGGGTCCTGATTTCTGTTTCAGACATCTTGTTTCTTGTTTGTTTGCATTTGGGTCCCCAATCTTTTACCTGAATCAAATGAGAGGTGTTGCTGAGAGGCAAAATAAAAATGGTTTTAAGTAAGCCTGTTTACCATGGTGTGTAAGTTCTGTTTTCTTGGCATTCCCACCCTTCTAGAGACTCCCAACACCACAGTGGGCTCCTGGATCCCAGCCTAAGCCTGTAGGGAGGAACACAGAGAAGCTGGGGGTAGGGCTAGAGAGGTATCGACTAAGAAATGCCCTCCCAGGAGGCATTGAAAATGCTCCTCCCACTGAAGTCACTAAATGAGATCCCTGAGACCCAGAAGGGGCCCTGATTTTTGCTGGGCCCTCAGGACCTGGCAGAGAGCCTTCATATTGATAAAGTCTTATTTATCAATATGATGGTCTTCTCCAGGGCTTCCTGAAAGGCTGAGATCATCCTTGCTCCACTCCAAAAAGCAGTTAGAAAAAAGACTGACCAAGGGCCTCAGCCAGGGGACACTTTCAGCAGCCAATGACCAAAAAAAAAAAAGCTAGCACAAAAACTGGAGTTTACTGGTTCCTCTAACTGAAAAGTCCAGGAACAGCTTCAGGCATGGCTGGATCTTGGTGCTCAGCAGCATTAAGAACTTCTCCATATCTACTTCTCAGCTTCAACTTCCTGAGTTCATTTGGGTTTCATGGTGGTGTGATGGCTACCAGCAGCTTCCGGCTTCTCCCACCAGCTTAGCAATGCTGGCGGAAATGAAGTGTCTTTCCCCTAATAGCTACGGGGTGGGGGGGGCAGGTTTGATTCAAAATAATGCAAATTGATTTGCCTTTGATTCGGACCCAGAACCCATCCATCAGTACGGATACCAGCCATTAGTGAACAGGTGTGGCATCCTCACTGGCCAGGTCNCAGGTTTGATTCAAAATAATGCAAATTGATTTGCCTTTGATTCAGACCCAGAACCCATCCATCAGTACGGATACCAGCCATTAGTGAACAGGTGTGGCATCCTCACTGGCCAGGTCTGGCTCACGATTCAGCCAGGGGAACTGAGGGTGAGGTCGGCTCCACCCAAACTTTATGGATTGAGGGAGTAGGAAGGATGGTTTCCCAAAGGGAAACCAAAGTGCTTTTACCGGAAGGAGAGACAGGAGTGCAGCGGAAGAAACCACGGCTGTCCACATCAGGCAAGCTGCTGCTGCACGATGCCTGCTCCGAGCAGGGCAAGAGGACTACAGAAGCGGTTCAAACCATTTCCCCAGTCTGTTGTCACTCTTACCCACTCCCTCACTTGATCGTTATTTCCAGAGCACCTCTTCAACCCTGGGCTAGGCTTTGCAGCTTCCAATATGATCGAGAGAGACCCTGGGAAGGGTCCGCAGTGAGGAGCGGACACATAGTCAACAATGAGGAGAAAACGTGAGACTACTAAGACAGGCATGCGCGCTGTTCTCAGTCACTTTGCAGGAGGTGCCGGGGCTGCATCTAAGGGGCGGGGCGCGGGGAGCCTCAGGGAGTAACTGTCCCTGTCCCACTGCTCTGTGCATTGTGAAGGCTGATACGGCTACAGTCCTTGAAGTTGCCCTATCTTTATCCAAGAGTTATGGGCAGAAGCAGATGCAGACATAAATTCGCTGGCCTCAGCTCCTGGATCAGCAAATTATCTTTGGCCTACGCTAGGACAGCTGCATTCAGCAAAACAGCATTATGCATGTATCTTGATATGTAATCCTAGATCCAGGCTTCTAAATATAAGAGACAGTTTTGGGCCACTGATTACAGGAAAAAAAAAAAAAGAATTCTAAGACAGCATCCACATTCATGGGCTACTACCAATCTGCAAAAAATACTCGTGGATGTTGGATATTGGAGCCTGGGGACTTACCCTATAAAAACAGGTCCCTGAACCAACACACTTTGAATTCCGGTTTTGACACAGGCAGAAAGAGGCATAAAGACTACCCAGGCATCACTCACCATTCCTGGAGAAGCCACGGAAAGAAGGAGAATTCCCTTTCCAATACAGATTTATGTATTGCTTGTTCCAACAGAGATTTCTTTATCGGGGGTCAGGAGAGGGAAGTCCAGAGTTGCCTTTGTGTGTTCTCCTGGGTTAAGCAGCTGCGCTTCCTCTGTGTACCTGGTTGGGCAGCCAAACCTTGGCTGGGCAGCCAGGTCAAACCTGGGACAGTCCCCACTTTCGTCCCTCTTCCGGTCTCAGTGCCCCCTGCCCGTTTCGCCATCACACGCTGGTTCACGGAGGTGCCCTATCATTTTAATTTTCCAAAGTGTCTGCTCCTGGCACTGCCACCGAGTGTTGATTCCTCTGTGTGACACGGAATCCCACGTATGAGGACGGGGTGTACCGGAGAGTGAATATACTGAGAGGAACTCGGGAGAAGCCAAATCCTGCCTGATGACCAACATGACGGAGGGCCTAGCACAAATCACAACACCTACTAGGAAAGGTAAATATTTCTAAGCCACTCCCAAAGTTCATTCAAACAATTACAGTAGTCTTCTTACAGGTCTCGTGTGTGCATTCGTTGTGGATTGGCACTATAACAAATACTACAAACTTAGTGACTTGAAAACAACCCACATTTATTGCCCCACACTTTTGGAGGTCAAAAGTCTGAATCAGGTCTCACTGGGCCAAAACCAAGATGCTGGCAAGGTTGCAATCCTTCCCACAGCTTCTCAGGGAGGATCTGCTTCCTTGCCTTTCCCACCTTGCAGATGATGCGGGCGTTCCTTGGGCCCCGGCCTCCTTCCATCTTCAAAGTGAGCAATGGCCCCTGGATTCTTTCGCACTTGGCATCTTTCTGGTTCTGACCTCTCAGCCTTCTTCTCTGTGTAAAGACCCTTCTGGTTGCACAGGACCCACCCGAGTCATCAAGGCGAATCTCCTCATTCTAAAAGCAGCAGATTAGTATGTTTAATTCCCCTTGCTATGTATCCTAACAGACCCAGAGGTTCCAGAGATTAGTATGGGGACCTTTTGGAGGAGACCATTATTCCTGCCCACCACACCCTGCTTTCACAGTTGATCANGGAATCCCACGTATGAGGACGGGGTGTACCGGAGAGTGAATATACTGAGAGGAACTCGGGAGAAGCCAAATCCTGCCTGATGACCAACATGACGCAGGGCCTAGCACAAATCACAACACCTACTAGGAAAGGTAAATATTTCTAAGCCACTCCCAAAGTTCATCCAAACAATTACAGTAGTCTTCTTACAGGTCTCGTGTGTGCATTCGTTGTGGATTGGCACTATAACAAATACTACAAACTTAGTGACTTGAAAACAACCCACATTTATTGCCCCACACTTTTGGAGGTCAAAAGTCTGAATCAGGTCTCACTGGGCCAAAACCAGGATGCTGGCAAGGTTGCAATCCTTCCCACAGCTTCTCAGGGAGGATCTGCTTCCTTGCCTTTCCCACCTTGCAGATGATGCGGGCGTTCCTTGGGCCCCGGCCTCCTTCCATCTTCAAAGTGAGCAATGGCCCCTGGATTCTTTCGCACTTGGCATCTTTCTGGTTCTGACCTCTCAGCCTTCTTCTCTGTGTAAAGACCCTTCTGGTTGCACAGGACCCACCCGAGTCATCAAGGCGAATCTCCTCATTCTAAAAGCAGCAGATTAGTATGTTTAATTCCCCTTGCTATGTATCCTAACAGACCCAGAGGTTCCAGAGATTAGTATGGGGACCTTTTGGAGGAGACCATTATTCCTGCCCACCACACCCTGCTTTCACAGTTGATCACCCACAGCACTCACAGTAGCCTGGCATGATCTCAAAACTTAAACTGAGCCATGTCATTCCTCAGCTGAAACCCAACCCCCCCCATGGCCTTCCTTGCAACTACAACTCAAACTTCTAACCACAGCCCACAAATCCCCTCAGAATCAGACCTTTGTCTGCCTCTCAGATCGCATCTCCTATCACTCCCACTCCCTCCCTCTCCTGCAGCCCCACCCTGGCCTTTTTGCTACTCCCCAGACATGCCAAGATCATTCCTGCCTCAGGGCCTTTGTATATGCTGTTGCCTCTGCCCAGAACAGAGTCCTGGATTCTCTCTTCCTCTTCCTCCAGGTCTCAGCTTCTCGGTGAGAGCTGCCCTAACCTGCCCTGTCTAACGCAGCTACTGCACCCCTAGGATCTTCTCTTTGCACGATCAGACAGCCCCAGAGCTTTGCTTCAAGGTCTATCACAATGGAGTTAGATAACAGTCATCAGTTGTGTGATTATCATTTAATGCCTATCTTTCCCAGCAGACTCTCAGCCCCTATGAAAGCGGGAACTCTGTTCACCTTTTTCACCTCTGCATTCCCAGTGCCTGGCACATAGAAGATTTTCGGTAAGAAGGAATAAATAAATAATGAATGAGAATGAGGGTGTAGAGCAGGGAGAAATGGAAAAAAGAGAGCAGAACCAAAAGTCGCTCCATCACCTTGGCCTTATTTTTACATTATCTGGCAGACTTAACCCTCCTTTACAAAGAAAGATGTGACTAACCAAGGAATTGGTTCAAAGTCCTGCCCCAAAACATCCTCGCGTATTCCTCTGCCACTCATCATGATGGTTTGGAAAGAGGAAGTTATGAAAATTCACGTCCAGCCAAAAGTTATTTCAAGAAGATACAGACCCCAATGAAGAACCCCAATGTGTGTGGGTGCCTTCCCCAAGGCTTCCTTTGAGGTTGGGCTGCCCCCTGGTGGAAGCAAACAACAAAGGCACTTCAGGGGTTCCCTCTGATGAATGGCACATTCCTTCTGCCTTTCATAACCCTCTGCGCTTCTGTAAGGAGATCCAGAAATACGCTGGAGGGAAAGCACACAATTTTGATAGAGAAAAGAAGCAACAAGTTCAACGAAGTAGAAACGGAGCCAATGCTATTTGAGATCTTACACTGGGCCAGGCACCGTGCTAAGCACTCTGTGCCTTATAATCTTTGCAAGACCCAACTGAGGAAGCCACTATTTACTGTCCGTTTTGATAAACAGGGAAACTGAGGCATAGAAAGGTTAGGTAACTGACTTGCCCAAGGGCCCATGACTAGAAAGTGGCAGAACCAGGGTGTGAACCGGGGTGGGTGGCCCCAGAGCCTGGGATCCCAACCGCGAGGGTCCTAGCCCATAGTCAAGGTACTAAAGGTTCAAAGCACTAAAGCACAGTCTGTTGCTTTTGAACCAGATCTTTGACTGATTTCTAGGATCATTTTTAGGCTAGCTCACTCGGAAATTTAGTTATGGCCACAAAATTCTCAAAAGCAATGTAGATGCCAAGATCGACATCTCTGTTCCTTAAAAACACTGAAGGTAGACAAGATGGTAAAATGCCTGGTGACCAAGGAAGGCAAAGGCTGGCTCAGTAGGGCTTGTTCTTCAGTCTCTACGTTCTGCAGTTCTAAAATTAGCTCTTCTGCCCCCAAGATATTGCTTAATCACTCTTACAAAGGGGTAACTATAATAATAATAT
The DNA here is from genome assembly GCF_002007445.2 of Ailuropoda melanoleuca. NCBI lineage: Eukaryota > Metazoa > Chordata > Mammalia > Carnivora > Ursidae > Ailuropoda > Ailuropoda melanoleuca. Next base: position 15,126,533 of record NC_048229.1, read on the forward strand.
TGAAGCAAACTTCACGGCTTGCTATCTACCTAGGATTGTACTGAGCCCTTAAATGTACTTTCACACAATCGCTGTTAACAACCCCAGATATAAATACCATGATTAAGTCATCTTTGCCTCTGAGGAAACTGAGGCACAGAGAACTTAAAGAGTTTGTTCAAGGTCACATAACAGCAAAGTCAGAGGATTTGAGCCCAGGCAATTTGATTCTAAAATCCATGTTCTTAATCACAACACCTGACTAACTCCCATAAATCATAAACCAACTCTCATGGTTTCGTTCATAACTAAGAAAAAAAATAACAAAACTACTTTCCACATGTAACAGAGTGAAATGACTTCATTGCCTATTCCCCACTTACCCTAAATAGTTGCAAGCTTGACATAAATTTGTGCAGGCTGAAATTTTGGAACAGATTTGCATTCATTACGACACATTTTCTGCTTGGAACCTTATCAGATATCAAAGAAACTCTGAGGTCTCACCTCTCGATCTAAAATTGATTTTCTACGTATGATAACTGACATCCATAAAAGACAAAACAACTACATGCCCACTGCTTACAAACAGGAGCTCATCCAATTGGCTGATGTGTGATTTGGAATGCTGCTGGTTGCAAGAGACAGAAAATCCAGCCGACTACCAGAGTAAGAGAAGTTACTGATTCTCACAGTGAAAATTTTCAGACAGAGGGCAAACTTCACGGTTGATTTCATCCAGCAGATCACAAAGCTCGCGGAGTATGGCTCTGTTTCTCTTTGAGTGTATCTGTTCTATCCTCCTTTGCATATAATTCTTTGTTGTCAAACTGGCTTCCCTTATAGGAGGAGCTCCTCAGGCTAAAAGCTTCCTCATCAATGTTCTGGGAGATGGAAGGCCTCTCTGCCCCAAACCATCCGACAAAAGCCCCACACCTGTAGTTGTAGGGCCATGGCTGAATCCAGACTGGCATAGGTCTGGGTGACATGCCCATTCCTGAAACAACTACTGTAGCAAGAAGGGTAAGGTTTTCCAGTCACCACCTGCCCGTGGAGTCACTCAGTAAATATTGGCTCTTGCTAATTTTATTATTACAAGAAATGAGATGTTTCCATACCCAGGTAAAGTATAAGTAGAATGACCAATAATGAAAAGTTGGTCTGGCTCAGTCATAAATCAACAAATACACAGAACAATGTGATATAATTTTTGCTAGTCAGACTGCTGAACAAAATGTTAAATGTTATAATGCATAGTTTTGAAGGTGTGATAAACAGTCAACCCAGATATAATTGCTACCATATTTTAGAGATAAATTTGGCAATTTCTGACAAATGTTTTAAAGCATGTACTCTTAGATCTAGTGATTCTATCATTAGGCACTATTCCCACTATTTTACTCACAAAACCACACTAGGGTGTTTAGATTGGTTGGGTTGTATGGGTTTACGACGGCAGTGTTATTTGCCAAAGTCCAAAATGAAAAACTAAATGTCCACCAATAAAGACTGATTAGACTTCCAGCTTCCGATAATGGCGGAGTAACTTACATTGGACTAATTTTTCTGTCTATAGCAGCTACCAATGTTGGACATTTTTTTTTAAATGAGAGGCTCTTGAGAGCAACCAATAGCAGGCAAAACTATAAGGAACAGAACCCTTAAAACAAGGGAATCATCCACATTTACCTGGATTTTCCTTTGAGGGGTCTCCAAGTCTTCATAACTCACATGGAATAAATGTCAAGCAGAAAGCAAGAGTCTTGCTGGTCTCAGGAGTCACAGTTTGGTGTTTGAGGCTCCTGGGATACCTTAAAATTGAGGAAAGAAATCCCAGAAAAGAGCCACAGAGAAGGGGCCCAAAAATCTGAATATGAACTCCCCCTAAATCCTTGGCTGACTCCTCAACTGCGTATGTGAAAGCCCAGCAGAAAAAAAAGAAAAGAAAAGACAGCTTAAGGAACTGAGCAGAGATTTTAGCAGATCCTCAGTGCTGGGAGGCAGAGTTTGGGGTTTAAGTTCTACCAAATTAGAGAAGCCTGGTAGCCCCTCAGTCTTCCTGTTGAAACTCCAGAGGAGTCACACATTAGTAGTAAGACCACATCTAAGGACTGAAGTCTAAAACGCACAAAACCAAGACAGACCCACCCAAAAGAAACTTAAAACCATGGCTCCACTGGATAAATAAGAGTCACCAGTAATTTAACTGCCAGATAAATCAAAACCCAACACTTTTCTCAGGAAGATAACAGAATCCAAGTTCTCTGCAATACATCATACACAATGTCCAGGATAAAATTTTAAAAATCATTGAACATGTGAAGAAGCAGAAAAGTATTATCATCAAGAGAACAAAGAGTTAATAGAAACAGACCCAGAGATAATGCAGATGCTGAAATAAGTAGTCAAATGCATTAAAAATAAAGGTGATAAATAAAGGATCTACAAGAAAAGATTAATGAGTAAAGAATGGGGAACTTCAGGAGAGATACGGAAACTAAGAAAAACTAGAAATTCTATATCAGAAAATTACAAATCCTGAAAAAAGAATTCTTTGTGTGATATTAACAACATATGGAACAACACAGAAGAAAAGATCAGTAAATTTGAGGGCAGGTCCACAAAAATTACCCAGACTGAAGCAGAGCAAGAAAAGCAAATCAGGCATCCTATCATATATGTAACTGGGTTTCCAANTAACAGCAAAGTCAGAGGATTTGAGCCCAGGCAATTTGATTCTAAAATCCATGTTCTTAATCACAACACCTGACTAACTCCCATAAATCATAAACCAACTCTCATGGTTTCGTTCATAACTAAGAAAAAAAATAACAAAACTACTTTCCACATGTAACAGAGTGAAATGACTTCATTGCCTATTCCCCACTTACCCTAAATAGTTGCAAGCTTGACATAAATTTGTGCAGGCTGAAATTTTGGAACAGATTTGCATTCATTACGACACATTTTCTGCTTGGAACCTTATCAGATATCAAAGAAACTCTGAGGTCTCACCTCTCGATCTAAAATTGATTTTCTACGTATGATAACTGACATCCATAAAAGACAAAACAACTACATGCCCACTGCTTACAAACAGGAGCTCATCCAATTGGCTGATGTGTGATTTGGAATGCTGCTGGTTGCAAGAGACAGAAAATCCAGCCGACTACCAGAGTAAGAGAAGTTACTGATTCTCACAGTGAAAATTTTCAGACAGAGGGCAAACTTCACGGTTGATTTCATCCAGCAGATCACAAAGCTCGCGGAGTATGGCTCTGTTTCTCTTTGAGTGTATCTGTTCTATCCTCCTTTGCATATAATTCTTTGTTGTCAAACTGGCTTCCCTTATAGGAGGAGCTCCTCAGGCTAAAAGCTTCCTCATCAATGTTCTGGGAGATGGAAGGCCTCTCTGCCCCAAACCATCCGACAAAAGCCCCACACCTGTAGTTGTAGGGCCATGGCTGAATCCAGACTGGCATAGGTCTGGGTGACATGCCCATTCCTGAAACAACTACTGTAGCAAGAAGGGTAAGGTTTTCCAGTCACCACCTGCCCGTGGAGTCACTCAGTAAATATTGTCTCTTGCTAATTTTATTATTACAAGAAATGAGATGTTTCCATACCCAGGTAAAGTATAAGTAGAATGACCAATAATGAAAAGTTGGTCTGGCTCAGTCATAAATCAACAAATACACAGAACAATGTGATATAATTTTTGCTAGTCAGACTGCTGAACAAAATGTTAAATGTTATAATGCGTAGTTTTGAAGGTGTGATAAACAGTCAACCCAGATATAATTGCTACCATATTTTAGAGATAAATTTGGCAATTTCTGACAAATGTTTTAAAGCATGTACTCTTAGATCTAGTGATTCTATCATTAGGCACTATTCCCACTATTTTACTCACAAAACCACACTAGGGTGTTTAGATTGGTTGGGTTGTATGGGTTTACGACGGCAGTGTTATTTGCCAAAGTCCAAAATGAAAAACTAAATGTCCACCAATAAAGACTGATTAGACTTCCAGCTTCCGATAATGGCGGAGTAACTTACATTGGACTAATTTTTCTGTCTATAGCAGCTACCAATGTTGGACATTTTTTTTTAAATGAGAGGCTCTTGAGAGCAACCAATAGCAGGCAAAACTATAAGGAACAGAACCCTTAAAACAAGGGAATCATCCACATTTACCTGGATTTTCCTTTGAGGGGTCTCCAAGTCTTCATAACTCACATGGAATAAATGTCAAGCAGAAAGCAAGAGTCTTGCTGGTCTCAGGAGTCACAGTTTGGTGTTTGAGGCTCCTGGGATACCTTAAAATTGAGGAAAGAAATCCCAGAAAAGAGCCACAGAGAAGGGGCCCAAAAATCTGAATATGAACTCCCCCTAAATCCTTGGCTGACTCCTCAACTGCGTATGTGAAAGCCCAGCAGAAAAAAAAGAAAAGAAAAGACAGCTTAAGGAACTGAGCAGAGATTTTAGCAGATCCTCAGTGCTGGGAGGCAGAGTTTGGGATTTAAGTTCTACCAAATTAGAGAAGCCTGGTAGCCCCTCAGTCTTCCTGTTGAAACTCCAGAGGAGTCACACATTAGTAGTAAGACCACATCTAAGGACTGAAGTCTAAAACGCACAAAACCAAGACAGACCCACCCAAAAGAAACTTAAAACCATGGCTCCACTGGATAAATAAGAGTCACCAGTAATTTAACTGCCAGATAAATCAAAACCCAACACTTTTCTCAGGAAGATAACAGAATCCAAGTTCTCTGCAATACATCATACACAATGTCCAGGATAAAATTTTAAAAATCATTGAACATGTGAAGAAGCAGAAAAGTATTATCATCAAGAGAACAAAGAGTTAATAGAAACAGACCCAGAGATAATGCAGATGCTGAAATAAGTAGTCAAATGCATTAAAAATAAAGGTGATAAATAAAGGATCTACAAGAAAAGATTAATGAGTAAAGAATGGGGAACTTCAGGAGAGATACGGAAACTAAGAAAAACTAGAAATTCTATATCAGAAAATTACAAATCCTGAAAAAAGAATTCTTTGTGTGATATTAACAACATATGGGACAACACAGAAGAAAAGATCAGTAAATTTGAGGGCAGGTCCACAAAAATTACCCAGACTGAAGCAGAGCAAGAAAAGCAAATCAGGCATCCTATCATATATGTAACTGGGTTTCCAAAATAAGAGAAAGAGAATAGAGCAGTAAAAATTTTTTTAAAGAATTACTGACTTAAATTTTTCCAAGTATTATTTAAAATATCAGCCCATATATTCAAGAAGCTTAAAAAAGTCTAATATGGAAACATTCAAAGAAAACCAAATTGCTAGAAACCAAAGTTAAAGAATAAAATCTAAAAAGCAGCCAGAGGGGGGTAAAATAGATTATATACATGGAAACAATGGTGAAAATAATTGACTTCTCATCAGAAACAATGGAATACAGAATGCAGAATGACAACTATAAAATAAACAACTGTCAAGCTCCAGTGAAAATATCCTTTAAATAGAAAATGAAATGAAGACATTTTCAGCCAAACCAAAGCTGAGAGAGTTGGTTTCCAGCAGATCTGAAGCACAAGAAATGTTAAAGGAAGTCCTTTAGGATGAAGGAAAGGAAACCCAGGTGGAAATTAGTATCTATGGAGGAAAAAAATGAAAAGTTCTGGAAATGTTAAATGTATGAGTAAATAGAAAAGACCATAATCGTCATCGGAACCTCCACAGGACTTTTTGCAGAAACTCATAAGCTGAGTCTAAAATTTAGATGCCACAGCAAAAGCCCCAGCATAGCTGAAAGAATTTTGAAAAGAAAGCCAACTTACAAGGAAGTGTGATATTAGTGATAAGATAGACACAGAGATGAATGGAATAAAAGAGGGTCCCAAAAATGGACCTGCACGTATATGTTCAATGGATTTTTCACAAATGTGCAAAACCAATTCAATGGGGTTAAAATAAATGTTTTCAACAGATGATGCTGGAACAATCGGACACCCATGTGCCAAAAAAAATGAACCTCAACCCATGCCTCACATGGTAATATAAACTGACTCAAAATATATCATAGATCTAAATGCAAAATCTGAAATAACAACACTTCTGGAGAAAATGTAGGAGAAGGTGGAGAAAGTGGAACCATTGCGCACTGCTGGTATACATACAAACTGGTCCAGCCGTGATGAAAACAGTATGGCAGTTGGTCAAAGAACTAAAAATAGAATTACCATAAGATCCAGCAATTCTGGTTGGGGGTATACACCAAAAAGAACTGGAAGCAGAAACTCAAAGAGGAATTGGCACACCCACGTTCACAGCAGCAATACTCATAAGAGCGAAAAGATGGAAGCCACCCAAGTCCACCAGCCAATGGATACACAAATGTAGTATATACACATCATAGGACATTATTCAGCCTTAATCAAGATGGAAATTCTGAGATAACTTACAACCTGGATGAACCCTGAAGACATTATGCTAAATGGAATAAGCCAGTTACAAAAGAACAAATGATGTGACTCACTTGTAGGAAGGAGTCAAATTCATTGAGACAGAAAATAGAATAGTAGTTGCCAGGGGCTGGGGGGAAAGAGGGAGTACGAAGTTATGGTTTAACAGGTATAGAGTTTCCACTTTGCAAGAGAAAAGAGCTCTGGAGATAAATGGTTGTGACAGTTTTGCAACAGTATGAATGCCCTAATGCCACTGAACAGTACACTTAAAAATGATTACAGGGGCGCCTGGGTGGCTCAGTCAATTAAGCCTCGGACTCTTGATTTCCGCTCAGGTCATGATCTCAGGGTCGTGAGATCAAGCCCCGCGTTGGGCTCTGCACTCAGCCTGGAGTCTGCTTGTCCCTCTGCCTCTGCTCCTAACCCCACTCTCGTTCACACACACTCTCTCTCTCAAATAATAAAATCTTTTTTAAAATGAATAAAAATAAAATAAAAAATGATAAAAGAATGACTCAGATGGCAAATTTTATTTATATGTTTCATCATGGTTTTTATTTTCTTTTTCATTAATTTTTTTTTTTAGTAATCTCCACACCCAACGTGGGGCTCCATCTCATGACCCCAAGATCAAGAGTCACATACTCTACCAACTGAACCAGCCACGCACCCCATGCTTTTCGTTTTCTATATTTTATGACACTTTGACATCTTGGGCCCTCAGTGACTGGGAAGAGAATGACCTTCCCCGATTAATTTCTACTGGCAGAAAATGACTTGCCTGGAATATGCAAACCAACCAGTCTGGAGCCCATACCCTGAACCACATCCTCTATCTGACTTTTACAGTCCAGAAGGCAAAATTCTTCTGCCCTAAATACCCCCGAGCCCAGGACCAGACAACCCGGGACCATCCCTATAGTCCAGAGCCCACCAAAACCACAACAAGGGCTTTTTGCACATGTTTTCCCTTCACCATCTCTACCTGTGGCCAACCTGAGTGGCGTGGCATATCCCCTCCTCTTGGGAACTGAGAGGAATATCTCCACGGCCATCATCTCCTGATCTGTTGGCCTAACCATACACGAATAAGTCCAAAATCCTGGGTACATTTTACAGCAGTATATTTTAGTCAAATTTTTAAAAAAGATTTTGTTTATTTATTTGACAGAGAAAGAGAACCCGAGAGAGGGAACACAAGCAGGGGGAGTGGGAGACGGAGAAGCAGGCTTCCTGCTTAGCAGGGAGCCCGACATGGGGCTCGATCCCAGGACCCTGGGATCATGACCTGAGCCGAAGGCAGTCACTTAACCCACTGAGCCACCCAGGCGCCCCTATTTTAGTCAATTTTAAAAAGATAAATAATTTTTAAGAGTATTGAGAAAGATTGATGTATCAATTATGGTACATCTATGCTACCATAGTTTGGTGTGGTAGTTAAGGATGTAGACTCAAAAGTCAAATTTCCTTCATTCAAATACTGGCTCTACCACTTACTAGCTTTGTGATGTCAGGCAAGTTACTTATCCACTCTGCTTCAGTTTTTTCATGTGTTAAGTGGGGGTAATGATAGAATGCACCTCTTAGGACTTTGTGAGTGTTCAGTGGGTTCAAACAAGGAAAGTGCTTAGGACAGAGCCAGGTATACAGTAAGCACTCTATAAATGTTAACTATTACTGTTATGGAATCCACAGCCATTTAAAAAATGAGAGAGATCTGTATGTGCTGACATGGCAAGAGACACTAAGGGGGGAAAGAGTCCCCACTGCGTCAATTTTTTAAAGGAGAGTGATATAAGCAAATACTTCTTCTGGAAAATGTTACACAATTATAACAAATTATGCCCCCCAAAAAGTATACAAGAAACTCTCAATAGTTTATTTTGGGGGGAAGTAAATAGAAGGTGTGAGAGGAACTTTTATTTTGTATTCAGTATCTCCTATACCACTTGACGTTCCTACCATGTTCATCCATACTTAAAAATACAAAGATTAAATTTTCTGGGAAACTATTTCTCAATGTTCTTTATTGCCACCTGGCGGATACTGGGGGTACTGCCTGCCATAATCTGTCACCAGGTAAAACTATTTAATGTGATACCAGCTGCTTGATTTAGTATCTTACACTAACCAATTGACAGCCTCCAACTTTCAGATGATAATGAGTTTTGTAACAACAACAAACACAGATCCATATTTATAAAAGTCAACAGATGCTAAAAAAAAACCCACCTTGTTTGATCTCCTTCACTGAAGGATCATTCTGGCTTTATGTTTATAATCTTGATTAGTTAGACCTATTGGCCTGACCTAATGATCTCACCCTGTACCAAATTATCTGTCCACAATGCCTAAACTTCTACGTAAGTATGGTCACCTGGGTTTGATTACTGATTCCATGACTTCCCAGCTTATGACCTTGAGCAAGTGACTTCACCTCTCTGAGCTTCAGTTTCTTCTGTAAAATACAAGTGATAATAATAGTAGATCCCTCAAAGGACTCTTGGGGGCATTATGAGTTGATAATCAAGCACAATGATAGGGCTTCATAAATAATTTTCACAGGAAACACCTACAGACTTCAAATTTCAACTTAAATCGACACTTCTGCCAGGAAGCCTTCCCTGACTAGGTCACATTCGTCTCATGAGGTCACATTTCTCTTTCCTAGCATTTGTCACAGGTGACTATTGGATAATTGTTTGATTGACGTCCATCTTCTCTAAGAGGATCACAAGTACTATCAGCACAGGGCCTGGGTCTGGTTTTACCCATCATTCTATCCCCAACATCTACCAGAGTGTCTGGCAGATAGTTGTGTCATACGTAATTATTGATAAAGAAATGAATTAATGACGTTAGAAAACTGAAGGCCTCTAAAATATTAAATGTTAACTAGAACAGGTATCACGGACTGGTTAGGTTCTGACGGGCAGGACAGGAGGCCTGGACCAGAGAGGGGTCATCCTACAAGACAGCGTATACAAAATAAATTGGAAATAGGATAAACTGTACACCTCTAACATTTGTCCTAAGACCAGCCCTAGTTTTTTCAGTCGAGGTGAAATTCAAACAGCATCTCATTAACCGTTTTAAAGTGTACAATTCAGTTGTGTTCAGTGCAGTGTCCTGCAACCACTTATTAAGTCCTAAAACACTTTCATGACCCCAAAGAAAACCCCATCACCATTAACCAGACACCTCCCCATCCCCTCTTCCCTCAGCCCTACGCAACCACCAGTCTGCGTTCTATTTCTATGGATTTACTTATTCTGGATATTCCATATGAACGGAGTCATACAATACGTGGCATTTTGTGGCTGCCTTCTTTCACTAAGCATAATATTTTCTTTTTTCAAGATTTTATCTATTGGAGAAAGGGAGCGCAGGGGCTGTGGGGAGCAGCAGAGGGAGAGGGAGAAGCAGAATCCCAGCTGAGCAGGGAGACCCACACGGGGCTCCATCCCAGGACCCTAGGATCATGACCTGAGCCCAAGGCAAAGGTTTAACCGACTGAGAAACCCAGGCGCCCCCACTTAGCATAATATGTTCGAGGTTCATCCACCTTGTAGCTTGTGTGTCAGCAGAGCTAAGCCTTGAGTTAACAACAAACGCCACACGACACTTATCTACAACCGCCTACCTTAGTCTCCAGCTACCGAATCCAAGGCACGTGCTGCCCTCTCAGTCCCCAGGAAGGCCCGCCCCCAGGACAGGGCAGGGCTGCAGGTCACCCCTGAACCCCAGCCTTTGCCGCCCCTTCTCTTCCTGGCGCTGGGGCTCAGGGCTGCACCAGGCGCGGACCCCGGTCCCCTCCCACACGTGGTCCCAACCCTGTCGCCTCGCGGAGGCCAAGCACTCACGTGTCGTCGCTGCCGCCGCCGAAGGCCTCCAGCTGGTGTTGCACCTCCCAGCAGAGGGGGACAGCTGCACTCTGCCTCCAGGTGACTGTCGTTACCAAGGCAAAGCCACCAGGCTGCACACACCGCCAAGCTGGGGCCAGGCCCACCAAAGCCGCTGCGGGGTCCCAGCCCGCCTGTTGGTGGGTTTAAAACGCGCAGGTCAAAAGTTATACCCGGATTTTCACCTGGGAGGGGTAGAGGGCGGGGCTCCTAGCCCCAGGGGTTTAAAGGACGGCCGTACTTCTTTCCTTTTTACGCCTGAGTAATAGTCCGCTGTATGGGTCACACCACAGTTCGTTTATCCACTCTTACCTTGATGGCCATTTGCATTGTGTTCACGTTTTGGCGATTGTGACTGGTGTTTTCCAATCCTGTTGTTTTAAGCCTGCGCGGCATGTCAGATCATGAAGAATGGTGGACTGGAAACCAGGACACAGGGTCCTAGCAGTGATTGACAGCCGCTAGCTGGTATAATTCAGCGAGCCATTTTACCTCCTCAGCTGTAACCGAAGCGATTGAACCAGGATTTCTGTGCAAGTAATTTATTTGGAAGGTGATTCTGAGTATTTAGTTAGGAGATGATCCCCAGAAGTGACAAAAGAAAGACAGGAAGGAAGCCAACAAATTTAGGGCACCTTTATGGTCACGTTCCTGCATTGGGCAACCAGGGTTAGGTTCCACCGGGGACCTCTGTATGGAGACTATGTGGAACAGATCTTCGAGCTGTCCCACGCAGTGGGCAAGGGAGCTGGGGTATCTATCCACTAACTCCTGTCTGTCACGTGAGCACTGCTCACAAGCTATCCACTCTGCGGCCCCTCTGCCCCCCCCCCCTTGAGCAGGCCAAGAATGCTCTAGAAGGCCTTCAGGCAGAGTCATGTGTGCTTACAGTAAGAAACTTCAGGCATACAGGGAAGGATGCATGCAGTTTGCAGGTGAGGCACAGTGGTCATCAACAATGCATGTTAGAGGGATTATCAACCTCTGATCCTCAAATCCCTGGGAGCTCACATTTTATTGTTTTCTTTCAGGAGCTCACGCTTTAATGAGACAAATACAGATTTCTTTTTTTTTTTCTTTTTTCTTTTTTTTTTTTCTTGCCTGAAAACTGCTTTAGTTTGTCTCAATCATCTTCTTGGGAAAGGGAAGAGGTATACAACCTTTTCTCCTCCATTTCTTCAAAACTTCTTGAAAGAGAGCAGACTCGAGCTGACCTTTATTAAGACAGATGTATTACATTGAGCTGGGCACTACTCCCCTCTAGGTCTCAGTTTACCCTGTATGTGAAGCTATTTCTTTAAAAAGTACATATTTTTATTGAAAATAAAGATACAGGAAACCACACAAAATTAATGTATGGCTTAGTGAATTCTTACAAGGCAAATGCTTTACTAACCACCACCCAAGTCAAGAAATAGAATTTTGCCAGACACCCAACAAGTCACAAAATGAGGCTATTTGCCAATTAAAGTCCTTTCCCTGGAAGTCGACACTTTCAAAATTCACAACTCCATATTTTTATTATCAGCCCATTTGTAAGATTCAGCCCTACCCCACAAATTCCGTGATATTATAAAATCTATATCAATCATCATGTGAATCAGATAACATGACTCCCACACATAAACCCTCCCAATGAATTCCCACTGACTTGGGAGTAAAATCCAGAAAGTTCACTGTGACCACCAAAGCCCAAAAGGATCAAGCCTTTCCTCCTGTTTCCTAGTACGCTCCAGCCACCATACAAATCACCTCTATGTTTCCCCAGCATGTAAAACTCATACCCACTTCAGGGCCTTTGCACTTGCATTTTCTCCTCTTCCTGAAATGCTCCCCCCAAACTCTTCTCCCATCTGACTCTTTCTTGTTATTACAGTCTCAACTGAACTGTCACCTCCTCAGGGAGGTCCTCCATGACCACCTCATCTAAAGTAGTACCCCAGTCACTCTCTCACATAATTTCATTTGTTTCCTTCATAGTAGTAATCACTCTGAAGTTATCCAGCTTCTTTATGTTTGTGTATTTGTTTATGTATCTATCTGCCACACAGGGCCCTCCAGCTTTGCAAAAAGGATTAACATTGTCCTGTTATTCCTTTATCCCCAGCACCCAAAACAAAGCCTAGCATACACTGGCTCTCCACAAATATTTGTGGACCAAATACCATGGAATGAACTCATTCTACTTCTGTGCCAGTGGCTCTCTCTCTGTCACAATGACATTTGCATCTCAGTGGGAAGAGAACACAGGGATGTCTACCAAAAAAGACGGACAAGTCTGCCAACATTGTCAGTGTTATTTACATCGGCTAGGCAAATTTCAGAAGGCTTGGTAGAAATCCAGGTGGGCCAACTAAAAAGCAAGCTTACAACTCTATCCCAACAGCTCACACACGCTGCAGTCTATCTTAGTCGGCCCAGACTGCTGTAAAAAAAAAAGCACCACAGATTGAATGGCTTAAACAAAAGATATTTACTTTTCCGTAGTTCTGGAGACTAGACAGTCCAAGATCAAGGTTCTGGCAAGGTTGGAGCTCTGGTGAGAGCTCTCTTCCTGGCTTGCAGATGACTACTTTGTCCTCATGTGGCCTTTCTTCTGAATGTGCATGGACAGAGAGGATGGGGAGGTGGGGAGATCCAGGGTTATCTTATCTGAGCCAGGCAGAAGTCTTAAAACTTCATGCTTGAAAGCATCTGCATAGCTCAGATAAAGGGTCCACAGCTTATGTGTTCTTGCTTACCTCTCCAAGTTGTTTGGAAGAGAACCCAAAGTTCAACACATTCTCATGTCCGTGGCTTCCTTACTGCTTCATGTAAGCAAGAAAAACAGCTCAAAGAATGTATTCTGGGTTATCCAGTGGCCTGGCTTCAGTCCCTTCTGGGCACCAGTAGAACCCCTTGCTTACCTGAATTATTGCCTTTCTGTGAGTCTGTTTCCACCTTTACTCTGTGGATTCCTTTGGGGCCAGAATCATGTCTTATTTATTTTTGTCTTTTAAAAAACTGTTTTTATATTATGAAAGTAGTACATTCTCACAGTAGAAAGAATTTCAAACAATAAACAAAAGAGAGGAAGTCCCCCTTTGATCTGCCCATTTCCAATCCCACTCCTCTCCCCAGATGGAACCACTATTAACAGTGTGTTGTACATATTTCCAGAACTTTCCATTCACAAGAATAATGATGCCAATAAATGTGCTAACGTTCGTTGAATGTTTACTGAGTCAGGTGCCATGCTGAGCACTTTCCGTGCATGTTCTCAATTAATTCACAAAACAAGCCTATAAGGTCGGTGTTATTTTATTTCCTATTTCGCAAAAGAGGAAGCCAAGGTGACAGACCTAGTTTCAGGGAGATTAAAATGTGAAATAAAATATACATCTTTAAAAAAGTGCATCTTAGAATTAACGTAATATGGCATTAGAGGCCCAGCTGCAAATAAATATGCATCCGTATAATTGGCACGGGTATATTTCTGCAGAAAGTCCCTGGAAGTAAAATTGTGCGCTAAGATGAAGGTGCATTTTTAACTTTGATAGATACTACCAAAGCCCCTCCAGGGGACCATTTCTTAGTCATCTGTCTCCCACTTACTTAGCACAATGTCTGGCATTTTGTAGGTACCCAATAAATGTTTGCTCAGTGGACAAAATGCATGAGCTGGCCCAGCAAATACAAAGCATTTTGAGATACTCACATGCGAAACAAAACACAAAAACAAGAACAAAAAAGCCCCATCACCACCAAAAAAACCACAGCAGTGACTGACAGTGAAATTAGTATATTTTAGGACCACAATGTGTACACAGTTCTTGCACTGGCCACAAGAAGTGACAAACGCTAATAAGTTAATTTTATGCAGAGTGATGTGTCCAAAGTGATTATAAAATGTCTTACAAAACTATCTATCAAAAGGCTGTGCACTCAATTTTTTAAAAATACACTAATAATTCCAGCGTTTTATAACCCCCAAGACTATAGTAGTCGTGAGAAATTTTCAGAACTCTTATGGTCTGTCATTTTCTCAAACACCTGCAAGATTACTTGCATCAGAATCACCTGGAGTGCTTATTAAAATGCAGACCCCACTCCAGAGCTTCGGAATCATAATTTCTGGGGATTAGGGCCAGGGAATCTGCATTTTATGCAGGCAGTGATTCTAAGGCACTCAACGTGGGAGCTAGAGCATTAACAGGCTTTAATAGGATGCGTCTCCTAATTAGATTAGCGCTTTAAAAGAGCTCTTTGGCTGTCGAGTACAGAACCAACTGGAAGTGGGCAAAGATCTCTAAAATAGTTAACGGCATCACTCATTGCAGCGCCAGGAGAGGGGGCCCAGACCGCTGGCGCGCTGGCACGCCCCCTGCCGGCCTTTGGCAGCCTCGTCCTGGGTCCCGTCGTAGCAGCCGACTGCGACTGCGCGCCCCGAGGCCAGCGAAGGCCTCCTCAGGGTGCTGCGACCGCGCTAATCCGGACCGGAAGCGGAACTGAGGTCGAATTAGCCTAATGCGCTTCGCCGGCCGCCGCCGCCCCCACCCCGGATCCCGACTGACTCGCAGACGCGCCGGAAGCGGAAGTTGCTTAGAGGTGGGGGAGTTGTTGGGAAAGTGTCGGGTTATTTTCGGGCTTCTTGGGTTAAGCGTGGTTGGGTAACCTGGGCAGTCCTCACCCGCCGCAAACCGGCTACCGGCCCGGAACCCTCGCCCCGAGGGGTGTGGTACTCGGGGCTCGGACTCCTTCCCCGGAGTCCTTGTGACCTCCTGGTTGCCGGAGTCCCCTGCCCCTTCCCTGGAGTGAGGCCCCGTCCGGCTTCCCGGTGTCCCCGCAGACCCCCGTCATGGGCAACACGAGCAGCGAGCGGGCCGCGCTGGAGCGGCAGGGCGGCCACAAGACGCCGCGAAGGGACAGCTCGGGGGGCGCCAAGGATGGGGACAGGCCCAAGATCCTGATGGACAGCCCCGAGGACGCCGACCTCTTCCACTCCGAGGAAATCAAGGTGAGGGGGTGGGGGAATCCGGCTCCCCTTGACTAATGTGGAGGGGAGGAACCCTCTCCTAGATTTCCCGCCACATCCCCTCTAAAACTCATCAGAAGTGGGAGGGAAGTGATACTTAACTCCGTGCACTTAAAAGCCAGATGGTCCTGTAAGAGCCCTCTTAGCAGTCCAGGAACCTGTGTCTAATTACCGATGAGAAAGTCACCCCGAGGGAGGAGGAGCAGACTTCGTTTAACATCATTAAGGCGAAAGCAGCTCTGGGACAGCGTTTCAAATTCTTAATTAATTAAGATCGTTGAGTTAGCAGCAGGTGAGCCCCAGTCTCTGCTCTCCTCTTAGGTATAATTAGTTTCACAGCTTTGAGAGATTTTTCCTCACCTTTACGAAAACTGACACTTCTTGTAGTAGCTGGTTTTGCAATTTATTGTCGATTTTGGAGATAACCCAGAGCACGTGAGTAAGCCAAAAGCAGTTACACAGCTGACTGCAGTTGCCAGAGGTGTTTCATTCTAACTGAAACCTTTAGTTCACACAGGCTACCTTAGAGCAGACGTAGAAAAGTAAATCCACTATTGGAGGTCAGTGGATGAGTGAAGCGTCAGTCTGAAAGGCGGGCTGCCAGCTGCTACTCCCCTTCTGTCTCCTATTGTGTAAATATGACTTAAGATTTTAAAGAGACCAAAGCAAACATTTTTGCAAGCCACATTTGGACATCCTACCATAGTGTGCTTTAATTCATCAAAACTTCGAAGATGAGTCTTGACTCCTGCTTCAGCGACATGCCTGCTGACTGACTTGATGGGGTCTTTCGTTTCCAGCTACAGGGCCCACGCCTGGTGTCCAGAGCCACGGACACTTGGTTCTGGCAGCTGATAAGTATGTGGTAGATCCTAAGCAAGGAAGAAATGATCCCTTAAGGACGATGCAACAGAGTAGGTTCAGGAAAAATCAAGGTGTCTCCCCAGCCCAGCATATTCTGTTAGTATCCAGTTGCATATTAATCATCACTGCCTATTAGGCTAATTGCCTGGCAACTCATTCTACCTGTACTCATATTTTTTCTCAGATGTTGGGCTTGGTGTTCACATTATGCTCTTAAATCCTCACTTGGATCTTGGCTTTGAGTCTAACTAAGGAGCCTTTTACTGGGCTTTCCATCCTGTGATTTGCTCTTGCTTTCTCAATTTGTTGCATTCCTGAGGACCTGTGTGCAAAGTGAACTTTGGAATCCTGTTTCTCCAGTGACTTGATATCCTTTCCCCCAGAAATAATTGTGATCCAAAGATGGCTATTTAAGATACCGTAAGAACCAAACTACTTTCTTCTAGAAGTGTCTGTTCTGTTGCTGCTCCAGAATTCCTACAAGAAACGTTTAGCATACAGAGGATCTTGTGGACAATGATTTTAAATAGTGTCGGGGTGCCTGGGTGGCTCAGTCGTTAAGTGTCTGCCTTTGGCTCAGGGCGTGATCCCGGCGTTCTGGGATCGAGCCCCACATCAGGCTCCTCTGCTATGAGCCTGCTTCTTCCTCTCCCACTCCCCCTGCTTGTGTTCCCTCTCTCGCTGGCTGTCTCTCTGTCAAATAAATAAATAAAAATCTTAAAAAAAAAAAAAATAGTGTCCATTATCACTTCCTCAGAAGTTACTGAAACGATGTAGCAGAGACACTGGATTGAATGCCCTATACTCCCAAAAAAGTCATGGGTTATTTTAGCTACACTAGTTCACTATTTTGGCTGTGGTTAGTTATCACCTTCTCAGTGGCAAGTGATTCCAGTCTATTATTCTTTAATCTGTAGATCTTGTTCAATCTTAAAAAAAAAGCAGATGTCATTTAAGATCAGCTCCGGTCAGGGCGCCAGGGTGGCTCGGTCAGCTAAGCGTCTGCCTTTGGCTCAGGTCATGATCCCAGAGTCCTGGGATCAAGTCCCATGTCAGCCTCCCTGATCAGCAGGGAACCTGCTTCTCTTTCTCCCTCTGCCCTTCCTCCCTGCTTGTGCTCTCTCTCGCTCAAATAAATAAAATCTTAAAAAAAAAAAAAAAACTCCAGTCAGTATTTGAAATGAAGGTTTTAGAAGCTCGCTCAGTGACACCTTTAAGGGTCTCTCCCAGCTGGAACTCCCACTCTTTTAATGTCTTGGGCTTCTGACTAGGAAATATGTAAAAGATCCAAAAGTACATATATTTCCCCCAGCGTTTGGTGTGTTTATTTCTCTTATTTTGGAATATCTCAGTTATACATCACTTCCTGCTCTTAGAAGCTATCGTTTGCCATATGGAGGGTCAGTCTGTGCCTTATCCTTTTCTTCCCAGTGCCTGGACAGCACTTTGAATATTTTTTTCCCTTAGAATCTAGATTTGTGAGTTTTTAAGTTGACAGCTCTGGAATTGTCCCTAATAAATTTTTGTGTATTTCAAATCTTGTTAATTAAGGGAAGAAGATGACATGTATCTTATCTGGTCTTGAATTCATTGCACCCTCTTCCAAGTGAGTTCTGTAGTTTCTACTAAAATTTTGGGGTAGATCTCTTTAATAACAATATTAATAGCTAATAATTATTAAGTACTCACCAAGTGTGAGTCACTTATGCAGAGCAATTCACGTGGACCCTGTCAGTCTTTCACAGCAACCTTAAGAAATAGTTCCTTTTGTTATCTCTGTTTTGCAAGTGGAGAAACCAAGGCACAGCTATTAAGTTAATGAGCTTGAATATGAACCTAGTAGTAATCACTGCTTCTTTAGAATGAATTGTCTACATTAGGGTAACTGTCCATTGTAGGGAGCTCACTGATGGCTTCCTGTCCCTGAGTAAACTGTTCCGTTTCTAGGCTCCAGAGAAGGAAGAATTCCTGGCTTGGCAGCATGATCTGGAAGTGAATGATAAAGCCCCTGCCCAGGCTCGGCCAACAGTGTTTCGATGGACGGGGGGTGGAAAGGAAGTTTACTTATCTGGGTCCTTCAACAACTGGAGTAAACTTCCCCTCACGAGAAGGTAACTGCTTGGGCAGTATTCACATATTTGTCTTAATCCAGGGATACTATAGTTTCTAAATGGGGAATAGAAGAGGATGTGTTTATAAAATGGATGCTGAATGGAAAATAAAACTTTGCTTAATAATTCACAGGGTTCACATCTCACACCCAGTTAGTCTCTAGGTTTAGAGCACACTTAGAAGAAAACATCTCTTAGCAATGAGTATTTCACGGACATCTTTGACTTCAGATATGCAGCTATGTGTTTGTTTAGGCAGGAGTTCTCCTGCAGAAAGAGAGAGGTCTATTCCTAGTGCAGTGGAGAGAGAGCACTGGGCTGGGAATCTTCGAGACCCGGATTTGAGGCCACATTGGCTGAGCTCACATCTCAGTGACCCCTGAGTCCCATTGTTTCTATCTGTAGGAAGGGAATGTTGGGCAGATAATCTCCAGGGTTCCTTCTCACTTTGCCTCTCCGTGTATTACTTTTGTTTGGAAGGCACCTGTTCTGTAGGCATCATTAGCAAACCCGTAGTAAGACACGTGATCAGGAATCCTAGCATGGCCTTCTGTCTCCATCTGTTACTGAGAAAGCATCTTCACTAGTGAGTGTTCTTGATGAAACAGGCAGAGAGTATGCCCTGCTGGGTCAGGCCCGATTGCTGCCTCAGACCTCAGGCTTTCCCAGGGCTGATGTCGGTGTAGGAGGGAGACACTCAGCACAGTTACAAGTCCTTTTAAGTCCGGGGAACAAAACAAAGAGTCTTCCTGGAACCTTGTTTTAGTAGGGAAGCAGGTTTCTTTAGAGACCTATTTGTGAATCCTGTGGAATCAGTCCCATCTCCGGCCCAAGGCAGACTGACAAAGACTAAAACTGCAGCACACAGTTTACGTGGCACTGCTGTCCTCCTCCACTTGAGCGGTGTTTTGCGTGCAGCCTGAAAAAGACACATGCCTGTTTGTTGACCTTTTGCTGGTAGGAAGGCGGATTATTCCTGCATTTGAGCAAAGTGAGTCCATCCAGGAAACCTCTTGCATTGCTGCTTCCTTACAGCTTTTCTAGATTGGGATCATTCTACTGAACTGACTAAAGTGGTTAAAAATGTTTATTTTGCAGCTGAACTCTTGGTATCACATGGAATGATTGGGTTTTGTTCGACGGCTGATTTGTCAGTAAGCTTAGGAGGGCTGCTCACCCAGCTGAAAGCGTCTGCTTCCTTTTTCCTTGCAGCCACAATAACTTTGTAGCCATCCTGGACCTGCCCGAAGGAGAGCATCAGTACAAGTTCTTTGTGGATGGTCAGTGGACGCATGACCCTTCTGAGGTACTCTTCCTCCTGCCCTTGGTCCTCTGACTGCTTGCACAGTCCAGACAAACCACTTTCCCTTATCGATTGTGCCAGGTCCCTTTGTCCCACTGGTAAAAGTCCCTGCGTGTGGCTAAGCTAGATAGCAGTGCTGATAGACTTATGGGCAAACTTGACAGAGGTGAGCAGATTGGCTCATGAGCCAGGAGATGAGACCTGCCAGCCCAGAAGTCTAAATCCTCTAAAGAATAACTCCAGAGACCTTCCACGTTATGATTTGTGCCTGTCTGTCTCTTCCCAGCCAGTAGTAACCAGCCAGCTTGGCACAGTTAACAACATCATTCAAGTGAAGAAAACTGACTTTGAAGTATTTGATGCTTTAATGGTGGATTCCCAAAAGTGCTCCGATGTGTCTGGTATGAACACAGTTATTTTATACCACGTGTGTGCAGGTGGGGGCTGTGCAGTCTAGAAATACTCTTATTTCTCTTGTCTCTCACTCTTGAGCTCAAGCTGCTGCCCAGTCGGGTGGATGTTTGTAGCTCCCTAAAGAGCCACAAAAGTAATTCCTAACTCTTGTCCGGTCAGGTTGTTGAAATCCAGCCCCAAGGGAGCTCTAAGTCATTTTTTTGGTCATCTCCAGTATTCAGTAGGTCTGCTTAGCCACAGAGAGTAGACTGTGGGAACAGAACCAGAACTTGATCTCGTGCCAGGGGCAGGGCCCAAGAGGCCCCGGAGAGTTGCATTCGGTTGGTGATGAGCCAGCTCAGGGGAAGCCTGCCAGCTCCTTGCCCACTCCCGACCTGCTCGGGGTGCCTGCCTAAAGAGTTTCAGCCTGACAGGTGATAAATGGACACCTCCGTGACCTCGTGTGGTGTATCAGCACCTTCTCAGGATCCCTTTGGGGGAGACGGAGGCTCATCACGGGAAACAGGCTAACTGTGCAACCAGTGTATTAAAACTTCCCATCTTCCAAGAGTCAGCCAGTCGTCAAGCTTTCAGTAAATTGCTTTCCATCCAAATCCACAGGAAGAAACAATACATGGAATTCAGGGGCAATGATGTGTTGTAATCTAAAGTGTCCGTGCCAACTTCACTGCCCCTTCTTGCATGGTCTTAAGTAATTCCTGGACCCCTGTGGGAGGCAGCGGAAAGATTGCCCAGGATTGTACCTGCTAATCGAACAAGATGGGTTCAGTTCAGTTTACAGGATGGTTCTTCATTGTTACCTGGCTGGGCCTGGAGCTTCTGCCACCAGGATCTCTTACTCTTATCAGTTCAGAAACCACAGTGGTAAATTGACCGTGGTGGGCTTGCTGTAGCTGAAAAGCCAGCTTGTTGAGCAGGAATTGGAAATCCAAAAATAGTGTTCTCTCTGGATAGCTAGCTAACTAATCTTTTCGAGAAGTCATTTATTTCTTTTTAGTAGGTGGGAATTGGGGGATGGAGAAAATGCCCAAATATCCCCTACTTACTGATAAGTGTAATTTTAGGCCACATACCAAAGCTTTTAGTCAAGTTTCTGCAGCATAGGCCACCTGGGGAAAGAAAACTGACCCCTCACTGCCAGTCAACCGACATCAGGCTCTGCACAGACTTCATATTTAGATACCCACTTTCTTAAAAATACATCTTTACTCCTAATGGCTCAGTTTTCTGCACTTAATACATTTGTCAACTTCCTGCTGTCGTATGGTTGGATCGTGTGAAGGGAGCCTGTACCCTAGAAAATGACGTCAAGGGAACTGGCAGAGCCAGAGCGCATCAGATTTCTTCTGGATGGCCCCAAGGACCAGGCGACCAGAACCCGTCCCAGGCGTCCTTTGAATAACTGCTCAGTCCCTTCCAGGTGGCCAAACATTGCTAAGTGAGCTGCCTCTAACCTAATGAAACACTGCCCTTCTAGAAGCTTCTTAATATATCAGTGTAATCAAGACACTCAAGAGTTTGAAAGGAAGCTGAGAGATGAGATTTTCAATTTTTTATTTTTGGTTTTAGTTTTGAAATGGGCCTCGCATAACCTGTTTTTGCCACTGTTTCTGTATACACAGGCTGCTTTATCTACTGTTTTATTCTGGCTGGGGGAGCTCAGACCTTGGGCTTGGCTGCGTAAGCCTCACTTGAAGCCCTGAGCTTCTTTGTGGTATTTGCCAGGCCGGCCCAAGGCGAGAAGCATTCCTGTGCAGGGGCATGTCAGGTTAGGTTACTGTGAGCAGCTTCCTTGTTAGTCTGACCCAGAATCACCAGCTTCGCCCCCACCGCTGTCTGCTGCCAGGGCATCTGAGCTCACTGCTGAATTTTATGCCAGTCACCCAAGTTCCAGAAGGGTTTTCTCATTGCCTCTACTCTTCACCCTTGGGGACTGTATATTCTTCAAGGGAATAAGAATCTTTATTGAGGGGACAACGATGCCACAAATTCAATGGGACTGCTCCTGAAACTCACCATTTTCAAAGTCAGTGTCCTGTCACCATCTCCCAACAGAGCTATCCAGCTCCCCACCGGGACCTTACCATCAGGAGCCGTATGTCTCAAAGCCAGAAGAACGGTTTAAAGCCCCCCCCATTCTCCCTCCACATCTGCTCCAGGTCATCCTGAACAAGGACACGGGGATTTCTGTGAGTACACAGGCATCTGCCAGGACTATCCTCCGCAGTCGTGTTCTGCGGCTCCCCTTTCGGACCACCTCTTGGAAAGCAGTTGGTGAAGAGGTTTCTGGTTGCCCATCGGTGTTAACGGCCAGGGTCCCCCTCCGCTGTGGGAGCGGGCTAGAGCAAGATGTTCCCCGAGTGTGGGTGCTGCTTTCCCATCACACAAAGCCTTTCTGAACTTGTCTGTCTTGTGTTTCACTCCTGCCTCTCCCCATTCCTTGTAAATCATGATGAAATACATAGCCACCCCTTCTCAGTAAGCTACCGAATGGAATTCCTCCTGTGGACCCCCCATGTTTTAGAATCTAATCTAAATCACCAGCTCGCTTTCAGAAACATCAGCGCTCCTGGATCCAAATTTGGGGAATCTGGGTAACACACATTTTCTCTGGGACATTGATATCACTTGCAAGGAGGTGTATATCCTCCTGGATCCTGAAGAGCACCCCGTTCCGTTTAAGTAGATATGCACAGCATGGCCCTAATTCTCAGGAATCCGGTGTTCTTGTGCTTTGTCCAAGCCACCCCTAAAATTGACATGTCTGTGAGGTGGTAAAGTGACCGTGCCGCTGCTCTGGACTCCACATACAAGCGGGTGTCTGCGTGCTGAGCTGAAGAGCTGGATGCGGATGTGCAGCCCCCCCCCCCTTATCCATTTCATTCTTCATGCTTCCTGAGTCTTATAGACATGAACTTGCAGTCCACTGCTTGGAAATGTTTAGATTTATCTTGCTGCTTTCTCTAGAGGTGCACTCATTGGACAGCTCTTTCTTCCTGCTTCCCTTTCAATGAGGACAGAATCATGGCCCACACTTAAGAGGCCAAGGTAAAGCCTGACCAATGTAAGGGAGCTCCCCTTAGTTGGAGTATGAGGCATGACCTCCCTCACCTCACCTGTCCTCTTAGACGAGCCCTATATTGTCCAGCTTAAGCAGAAAGAGGCATGAGAGCCTGCCTCTTTTCTGTTGATACCCACTGCTGTGAAATAAAACGAAGAACCTTCTTCATTTCCAAATCCTAAATGCTGATCTTCTGCTTTTGTTCCCCCCACAGTGTGATCCAGCTTTGCTCCCTGAGCCCAACCACGTCATGTTGAACCACCTTTACGCGCTCTCCATCAAGGTAATGACATGTTTGGGGCTGATAGAGCTGTGTTTCTCTAAGTGCTCTGAGGTCCCCTAGCGACAGAATTACCTGGAGTACTTGTCAGAGCGGGGGCAGCATCTGGAACCTTATGCAGACCCATAGGCTCCGGTTCTGAAGACAGAACAGGACTCTCTTTATTAAGCCCCCTTGATGATTCAAACACACCCGCGCTAAAGTTTGAGCCCTTAACTTAGTCCTGCCTTTGATCATTTCCACCCTCTTCCTCAGGATGGAGTGATGGTGCTCAGCGCGACCCACCGATACAAGAAAAAGTATGTCACCACCTTGTTATACAAGCCCATATGAAGAGCTGGGAGCCAGCTGTGGGCCCCAGGGAACGGTGTGCACTCCTGGGCTCCACGACTGCATGCTTTCCACCAGAGGGAACGGACTGTACATTTTTCATTTCACACTCTTTATAAGACATTACATACCCGCCGTAGTCCTGCTTGAAGGTTTGTTCCAGGCACGGCAGCTCCCAAAGCGCCTCGGTCTGTAACAGTCCTCTTAGCACCCGTGGCTGTGAGCCTCGGGCTCAGCAGTGCTGAGAACGGAGGGAGGGAAGGCAGGAGGCCTGGACCCCCACGCCACGGGGCATGAGGACAGGTGCACTTCTGAACAGACATCCTCGGAACTGGTCGTGGAGATTCTTCTTAAGCCAAAAATGAACACTAGCCACTTTGCTGGTAAAATCCGGGAAGCAGGGACCGAGGCCACACAGAAATTGCTAATCATACATGTTTTTGAGGCCATCCGCTTGTCCCTGCTGAGGCCTGGCCGTGGAGCTAACAGCAAGTACCAGTCCTCTGAAATCAAAGCAATAGATGGTCTCCTGTTCTCTGCTCCAGGGAGGTACAATTTCTATAGAAATTAGAACCTGTCTGATTTCCAGATGAAGATTTACAGTTGTTTCTTATGCTTATGTGCACTAAGTACTTTTGTTTTAAACCAGAGGTGGCTGACTCTATGGCCTTAGGGCATTTTTAAAAATCACCGCAACTAGAATATAGATCATGTGAACTATATTCAGCAATAATCTGTTTTTAGAACAGACTTTGAAAACCGCTGCCGGATTTCTCCATCAGGCCGGATGATCCTGAGGACTGACCACTGTTAGCTGGAGGGATGTCCAGCTTTTTATTCTAATCGTAATGAGGTGACAGTGTTACCATGAAAACTTTGCAGAAGCACCCTCCCCTAGCCTGTGCCACCTTGATCAGGACCTCCGTCTCTACTTAGCAGTGAAGGCGGTAGCAGTTGCTGCTGCTTATTCTGGAAGGAACTTAGAACTTGACAGTAGCCGTCTAAATTTGTGTCAGGAAGACATCCTTTGGACCAAAGCAAACCTTTTTACACTCGGCATGGTTTCCGGGGAGATGCTGCGGATGTGCCCATTAGTACAGGTTCCTGTCCCCAAGTCAGCAGAAGCTATTGTTATGCCCTGTGTTCCTGCTGGGAGATGGAGGAACGAGCTCCCTGGTTTCCAGTATTTATTTGGTAAACCTGAGTCTGGGATACCCTGTTTTTGTTACTGTTTTCCAAACACTGAATTATTGTCACCTTGATGTACAGGTTTCAGTAAAGCTTTGTAAAGATAACGGGATGTGCTCTTGGAGGAAGCTTTGATTTTATTCCGTCGTTTGGAGAAGAGACTGGAACTCTTCTAGAGGTTTACTTAGTACAGTGCTTTTTTAATCTTTATCACACATCGGCACTCACTGAAAATGGTCCCATCCTCGTGGTACTCCAGGGTGAGTGACAGGGTAGATCCAGCTGTCCCCAGGGCGGAGGAACATTCCCTTGACCCATCCATTCTGCATGCAGAATTTGGAAGGCTGTTAAGGAGCCTGTAAAACTGAGCTCCTTTGAACCACTGAGTCATGAGGGGAAGCCAAGGAGAGGCGACAGTGAAGGTTCCCAGTTTGGGCAGGTCGGTGGCATCCCCACGTCAGAGGTGTTGCCACCTCTTGCTCATCAGTAAGCACCACGGGAGCCTGGGATCTTGACACCGGCTTTGGAAGACACCAGGGCATTCTGGAATCAGAGTTGTTCCCATCAGCTAAAAGGAGCTCTGTCTGTTCTACCAAAAAAGATGAAAGATTACAGATGTTCTTTTAATAAGCCTTTCCTTCCCAGGCATCAGGAAACATTGAAATAAGTTTACAAGAGCGAACCTCAGTCATTTGGTTCGCTGGAGGTGGAGGGGAGCCTAGAAAGCGCTCCTGCCTCAGTAATTAGCTACTTCACTCTGAAAACCCAGGTGATGTGGGAACCCTAGATTTTAAGGACCATAGAGATTATTTAAGTAAACTATGGAAACATGCAAAAATCCTCTTTCAAAAACTGGAGTTTTAAAAAAATACAATTGAAAATACACACCTAAGCTCAAAAGAATGAAAGGGATCTACTCAAGCACCAGAAGCCAGAGAGCATTGCCGTGTTGGCGAGCTGTGAGCACAGCCCCTAGGTCCGTGGTGGGGACAGAGGGCGGCCGGTGGTGGGGCCCTGCATGAGTTGGTCCAGAACAGCACTGCCCTTTCTGTGAGGGGGCATTAGAGAAGCTGACTGCCAGCCTGAGTCAGAGCTCAGAAGAAACCTGCCGCCCCAGGCTGTGGAGGAAACAGCATGAATTGGAAATCCAATGTAAAAACTAATTGGGAGCCAGGAAACCCTGTAAGAGCCCTCTGCAGCCCAGTGGCCACAGAGGACTCCCGAGGGAGGTGCCACTATGGTGGAAATGCGGGCACAGCCACCGCCTGGAGCTATGGTCTCCGCATTCTCTACAGCTGTTGCTGTGTCTAAAAGACTTAGGTTTCTTGAAAAGGCGATACAAAGCAAGTCTCTTGCAGTTCAGAAGATTGCTTATAGGCCCAAGGGAAAGACTCGATACCCAAGGTAATGGAAATTATTTCACGGTTGTGGGAAAGGAGACCCAAATCACAGGGGCAAAGCTGAATGTAGACGTGAAGTGTCCTATGACCCAGGCAGCACCTTCCCTGTTAGTATTCCCACGATGGGCGAGGACTGGTTCTGTGGTTAAAGCTTAACCCGAATTGCTTTTGAAAATGAAGATACATTCTTCCCTCCAGAAATGTATACACAAATGAATTTATGGAGCCAAAGGTAAGGCCTTCACGTTACTACCATGTAAAACGGTATTGGGTCAAGAGGACCATATGTCAAAATACTGAAAGATCAAAGGACCCAGGCAAAGTTCTTTCCTTTCTCTGGCTTCACTTACTGGTATAAATGTGAGGGAAGTCAGTAGTGCTAACCTCACCAGGTCAAAGCCAAACCTCAGTCGGAGTCGCTATCCCCCCCGCCCCCGCAGTGGGTGCTAGAATGAGATTAGGGATGTTCATCTAGTTCAGGTGCTGACTGGCTGTGACCTGGGGCAGGTCACACGGCCTCTCTCAGCTTGACTTCCTCCCCTGAGAAAATGGGTTGGACTAGCACTAGATCATCCTAGGACTCCTTTCGTGCTGGGAGCCACAGAGCCTTTACGACCTGGATGGGACACGGCCACAAAAAGGAAGTCAGGAGGCCAGAAAGGAAGAAATGACAGCCCCTCAACTCACTCAAGTAGGAAACTTCCAAACTCCAAAAACCAAGATTAAAAACCCCAAACATCACAGTGATCTCATCCATGACTGAGGTCAGAGACAACCTACTTTAGGGAAGAGTAAAATGTCATTTGATTAAACTCCCAATAATTTCTAGATGAGCACAGTTTCATTTCTGAACATGCAGTTTTCCCAATACCTGATTCTCCACCAGTGTTTACGAACAGTTTGAATGAATTAATGAGGATCCAAGTCCATGCACCACTCACATCTCCATCCAGCTTCTGAAGAATTCCTCCTTAGCGCCTCTCTTGATCAGCAAATTAGTGGAGGAACAAGCCAGAGCCTTTTGACCCAGAAGGCCAATGATAATTGTCTTTAGGAGAAAATAAGGAAGTTACGAGCACATGTGCATTTCTTCTAAAGCCCGAATCATCCCTCCTGTTGTAATAACATCTGCAGGGCCTTCCTGAGAGCCATCACTGCAGTAAGTCAAACCCTTGGAGAAGATCCTGAAAGCTGGAGCAGCCAGAGCTCCCAGTCTGTGGGGCCTGCCCTGTCTCTGGTCAGCTCCCACTCCTAGTCTTTTTTGTTTTCAGTACGACTAAAGGGCCTTTGCCTGGATGAGGACATCAGCCCTCACTGCTACCTTTTCTACCGCCCCTGGAGTGAATTCACCCATCTCATCTGGAAAATTGTATGGACTGTGAGTCAACTTTTTCCTTTTTGTGGTCCTCTGAAAGACAGCCTTAGTTGCATATAGTAGTAAAGTCATTTTCCAAGTTCTTTCCCTTACCTCCAACAAGCCTTTCAGGGTAAACAGAGTTCCATTAATCATTGATAGACTCAAGGGAAAGCCAAGTGATCAACACTGTACTGTATTTCCACTAGCCCCACCCTCCCCAGCTTTGGAAAGTAAAGCAGTATTTGATTAGGCAAGTGATAAAACATTTTACTCATACAAACACTGTGTGCCTAGTGCCACAGTCTCCAAGCTGTAGACATCGTAAGCGTTATTTAAACTGCCCAGAGAGAAATCTGTCCAGAACAGGCCAAGGTTACAGTTGGACCTGATCTGAGTCTTGTGGGGGCTGGGGCTGCCCTGTACACTCTAGGACAAACTAGATGCCAATCATGATAATCAAAAATGTCTGCAGACATTGTCAGACGTCCTTAGGGGAAGGGAGCAAAGTCCAGTGACCTTAGGGGAAGGGAGCAAAGTCCAGTGATTGAGCACCACCGGAATAGGCCTATTCAGCTGTTACTATGAGCGGAAGCTTAGCTGCTCCCACCCGTGCAAGCCTAGTCTTAATGCTTTAGACTTCAAACCGCATGGATATTTGCTAAAGCAAATCAGATTAAAGGGGCCCAGTTCTGAAGAAGAACTTCAGTCCCATTAAGCAAATTATCTTTTTTTGGCCTAAGGCTCCAAATCCTAAAGGTCCATGGTTATGAAATTTGCTGTGCACTCGGTGTCTTTATTCTCATGAAAATTAAATTGTAAGCACAGAATGCATGGCTTCTGATTCTGTGTTTCAGAAACAGGAGTGGTGGGGGCCTGGGTGGCTCAGTGGGTAGTTTGCTTCTCCCTCTGCCCCTGCCCCTCTCTCGTGCGTGCTCTCTCTCAAAACAAAATCTTAAAAGAAAAAAAAGGAGTGGGCACCATGGAAGGTTGGGCCTCATTTTATGGTGTGGCTGAGTACTTGGTTGTTTCTTTGAGGTCGATCCTTAGGGTCCAGAGAACCTTTCTGGAACATTCCTTTTGGAACCAAACTGTTTATGCTTTTGAAGTATTCCTTGGCTGCCGAGAATTCTCATTAACTGAAATGGTTGGTTGGTATTTGACAGACTTTCCCCAGTGTTGTAAGGAAAGAAAGGTTCCAACATTTTTACTTGTTTATCTTCTGATTTACCTCCCTTCTTATAGTTATGACCTTTGGCAGATTTTTATCTCCAACAGGGAAGTAGAACAGAATTGCAACTACGGTTCCTGTAACAAGCCATGTCAGATATGACCCTGCAAGTGAGATCACGACTGTGGTCAGATTACTTCATTGGAAAATAAAAAAGAGTAAAAGCAACAGGAACCATGAAAGAAATCACCATTTGCCAAAACTGATGTTTGTCCGGATCAAGCAGAGTTTATACTAACAAACTAAAAAATCATGGAAAAAAATCTACCTCACAGACTCTAAAAATCCATCTAGTTAAAAATAGAAGTATTTACATTTTAAATTACCTTGATCCGAACTCCTCCAAGGAAATCTACATCATTAAATTCCCCATGGCCTTAGAATGGATGCGATTTTAAGGTGACCTGCTTTCTTGGTTAGCTGCATTACAGGGGAACAAGGTAATCCATCCTCAAGTAAGCCTTTCAAAATGGCCTGTTTGCGTGAGGAGCTCTCCAGGTCTGCAGTCCCAGAAAGTGACCTAACTGCCAGTTCACGGTTCACTGGAACTAATGACCAGACTTCAACAAGGTCTCACTCTTGGAAGAGAATGCTGCCAGGCTTCTGGACGCCGGGAGAGCAGTGTGCTCAGACCTCTGTGTTGTTCCGGGACCCCAGAGAAAAAGGAAGCAAGGTCCATGTCTTGATAACAAGCCTATGCTGACACGGGCACAATACTTAGGATTTTTATGGTCTCAAGAAAAGAAGAGGTCGTTGCACAAAAGCAAACGTTTTAGATCATTGCTTTATTTCACTATTGTTTAACAACAAAAGTTCATTCCTCTCCAGGTGGATCTTGAATTGTTCCTTGTATTCTTTTCCTCATCCTGAATAAAAAAGATAATGAAGAAAAAGCCTGTACTTTTGGAGACCTAGAATCTTACTTATGCTAATAAGCTTTTGACTGCAATTTCGTGGTCCGATATTTCCTGCTGGCATCTTGGTGGTCCCACGGAGCTCCCCACCCTCCCATGAAGATGGCTGTCCACAACTACCACCGTTGAAACCAAAAGTAAGTGTTGAAAAATGCACCTTTTACAATAAAAAAGTAGAAACCAATTCAATTTCCTTTTTTTTTTTTACGAATATAAAGTTTCTTGTAAATATGTACAGTCCTTTGAGCTAGTTCTATAGCAGGAAGCATTTCACAGATGAGACACACGATACACACGTTCCGGGCTCAAGAAGCCCATTTCTCATGGAGATCCTAAATGAAATGCCAAGACTGAAAGACCAGTTTTCAGTGACCTTTCCAAATACTTGTGGACCAAGAGACAAAAACTTCAGCAAACAGTCTGATCTGCCCTGGGGAAGGGAGGGGATGCGGTATGACCCCAAAGACTCCAACCAACACAAAACAACAGCATGACACCTGCCAAGGGCGTAACAACATGGAGGGGAGGGACACAGGCGTTCCAAACAAGAAAGCACTTAGGTTAAGAGACGAGCAGGAAGGAGCAGGGATCTGGGCCAGGTTGCAATCTGGAAGGTGATCTGAACTGTGGACAACGTGGGTTGAAATGTGGTTATGTTCCCCTGTGGTGGTGGAAACAGGTCTACCTTTCAGCCTACCTAGGATGTGCCTTGGTCGTTCGAGGCGTGCCTAAGAGTCACGGAGAATCTGAAGCAGGAGATGCCTTGTGGGAGATTAAAGGCAGAAATAAGGCCGCTAGTTAGCTTGCCAACTGCAAAGCCTCTAGGTTGGTTCTTTACCAGTTGCCAGGAATTTCGTACTCTGGTAGTGGGCAGATGGAAACCGTGGGAGCCGTGCTGCACCTAAGGGAGGACGACCTCCCAACCCCAGCAGGGGCGGAGGAGGGGCCGCAGCTCTCTCGAACTTCCTGGTCTTCGTCTAGCCCCAGGGAAAGGCTCACGTGGGAAGTCACAGTTTCGTGGGGTAGAACCCTACTGGGTTTTGTGTGAACACAGAGTCATCCACGAGGGAGTCGGCAGGGAAGCGGGAAAGTGTGAGGTGGCGGTTTGCTGAAATCCTTCTCTGGTCGTAAGGCTTGAGCGTTTGGTTTTTTGTTTGTTCAGTGCTACAGACTGCAGCTTCTTGTGGCCAGTGAGTTGGCAAGTGGTCAGAGGGTCTCGATGCAGCGGGAGCTATGGTATGGTACTAGTACATCGGCAGAGCAACCCAAGGGGGGCAGCAGCCAGGTCGGGGGGCAGCACATGCAGTGAACCGCCATGCAGAACTCCCGGACGGGTCTCTTCCCATCCCAGGCTGGGGAACAACACGCTGTCGTGGACAGGAGGTGGGCACCCCCAGTCCCCTCCCGGACCCAGAGACTCAGTAACACTGGGCTCCGAGCAAGTCTATTGCATGCTTTCCTGGCCAAAGCTACGTGGAAAGCAGGCTGGGGAGATGACGCTGAGGGGCAGGGAAGGAGAACTCCTCGAGGTCCCTTGGCCCCAAGTCACTGCCTCCGAGCTGAGGCCCGATGACCTCCGTACATTCTCAGCTGGTGGGAGGGGAAGTCGTCAAGGCCATAAAAGGCAATGAGAACAGTAAACATTTGGCTAGGATGTCACCCTGGGTAAAACAGGGCCATCTGCGAGGATGGACTGGGACAAGAATGAACCTACATGAGTGCAGGAGGTTAGCCAACTGGCGGGGACTCTTCCACAATACGTTTCCGGAGCAAAGACCTGATGGTGTGATCTAGCTAAAAATGACTACAACAGGAAATACATTGCTATTCAAATCTATTAAGAATTCTGTTGTCTTTTAAAAAAAAAAGAAAAGAAAAGGAAAACCAACCAACCCTAGGATCTTAAAGTAGCTATTAAATAGGATTCTAACCACGTTGTAGTTAGCGCAGGTTGGTTTCCTTTGCTGAACCGGTACAGGCTAGAGCTAGGTATAAAAGTTTATGAATGCTCTGAAAGAGTAACAAAGTGCACAGAGGATGACTGCAGGAAGGCGCTGGCAGCTCCTAAGAGCCTCGGCCCCTGCACCCCCTGGATGCAGGGTGTCCACACGGAGGTGGGTCTGGGCCCAGCTGTGCCTTGGGGTGGCTGAGCAGATGGGTGCTGTGGGCCCCTTCAGCAGAGTTCCTTAGAGTGTTTGGTGTTTTCCTGCAGATTAAGATGAGGAGTTGGTGTTCCTGGCTGAGATTTACACTGAAGACTGGTCCCAGACCTAGGAGCAAGACAAGGAGGAGTTTTAGGTGAGGGGGCCAGGAGTCCCTGGGCTCGCCCCCACATAATTGCAGCAGGAAGTGTGCCACACTTGGTCTCCCTGCGGCCGTTAACACCCAGTGCTGCCCAGGCCGGCACGAGTGAGCGTAGCCAAGCCGCTGACCTCGGGGTTCATCAGGGAATGAAACTCATGGAAAACTCTCCAAAGCTGTGGATGGATCTCTGTTACACATACACACGCACTGGCCCCTGTTCTATCAGTAAATCAGAGGGGATAAGAAGAAAAATTGACTGGCTTTTCCTCCTCTCTTTATTGGCAGGGGTCCCAACAGTGACCTGCTCGTGGCATCAGGAGAATGTGACCTAGAAACCAGCCCTGGGACAGCAAGGTGGCTGTGCTGTGCAGAAGAGGCCCCTGGAACTGGCTCGGCTGCCAAGGGGCACCAAGCACTCCGACCAGACCCTCCCCCTGCTTGGGGGGCCCCCTAGTCTTCAACATCTCCCACCATCTCTTCATTTGCTAACTTAAAAAATTACATCGATAATACATGCATACAATTTAAAGATTTCAAAAGGCTCAAAGTTCTAGAAGGCAACCACTGTTCCCAGTTTCTGTGTAGCCCTCCAAAAAAATTCTTGATGTACGCGTGTATCTGTATATGTGCTTGAAAAAATTAGGCAGAAACGTTTTGTGTAGTATGCTACCATTTGTTTAAAGAAGGGAGGCTACGCATACATATTTGCTTATATGCATAGAACCTCTCTAGAAACGGCTAACACTCGTTGCCTCTGGGGAAGGGAATGATCTAGGGTAGCTATCACATTGTGAGGTATATATGTGCACATCATCCATTTGCTTAGAAATGCCTCTTCTTACATATGTTTTCTTCCTAAACTTGCTATATGTCCTGAAAAACCTGAATTATAATAAATCCCCGCCTTTTCCCTAACAGTGGCCCTGAAGGGCCCTCAGATCTGCAGGTCACTTGTCTGGCCTCAGGATGGTGCCTTACCTTGTTGACCTGGGACAGTGGGGTCCTCACGGCTCCCACGGGCAGCCGGCCCCGGCTGCTGTCTTCGAACAGCCTCCCAGGGGAGCGTTCCCTCCGCGTGCTGAGCATCCGGCCTGGGGACTTCTCCCGTTCCAGGGGGCGGCCGGGAGACTTGTCCCTGCGCAGCTCTGTCCGCCCCTCTCGGTAGCGGTGGGGTGTGCTTGGCTCTCGCGGGTGGCTGGGGCCTTCCGGGGGTGCCGGGCTAGAGGCCACACGCTTGGTGATGTGCTCGTTGTACGTTGGCGGGCCTCGCTTGTTGGGGCTGCAGGTGACAGGAAAGGAAGGTGCGAAGCCGAGAAGCCATAACCCCAAAGGGGCATCTTCCTCCTCTGAGCAACCCCCCATGCCCCAATCTTTAGTAGAAAAGATGCCACCTGGAGTTCTTTGGGCGTTTTGTTTTCTCTTGGTAGTGAGGACAAGGAATGAAAGATGACAACAAAAGAAAACCAAGCTTCCTGGTCTGAGTGCAGGATTCTCCTGAGCACCTACTGTGTGCCAGTCCATATGCTAAGCTCTTTATATGCTCTGACTCTAAATCCACAGAAGAGCTCCACAAGCTAGGAACAAGCATGACCCTCACCGTTCAGACAAGACCGTGGAGACAGGCTGGGGGCCTGGCCTGGGCTAGGGAGCTTCAGAGCTGGGACTCTGACACAGGTCAGTTTGATGTCCTAATCCTATATCCTGTATCCTACTGACCTAGTATTTTGCAGAGCCTAGAAGGCACAGAAGGAAGTCTTCATTTAGGGACTGAAGCTGCTACAAGGCCCTTGATACAGGGAACAATCTGGAGGAAGTCTGTACTCATCACTGTCAGCTGACATATCTGTCCCCCTCCTCGGCCTGATGCTTGGTCACCTCTCCTTCCAGGTGGCTTTCCAAGTCTCTTTGGCACCCACTGCTGATGTGAGAGGTGTAGGGATCAGGCCTGACAGGTTAGAAAACTGAGGAGGCCAAATAAAAACAGCATAGTTGGCTCAAAACATGTCCCTGGCCCCAAAGGTTGATAGTAATAACCAAACAACTGAAAACACTGGGGCTTTTTTATGGCCTATCCAACCTTCCACCCAGCTCCGGCCTGGATATTTCAAATGAAGATTTCAGCAGATACAGCCCTAACCATCTCTCTGAAGAAGTGAGATCCAGAAACAGAACTGAGAGTCAATTCCTTCCCACTCCAATGAGCAGAAAAAGTATTCAATCCTCATCATCTCGGCACAATTAGAGCTAGGAAAAGGGAATCTACTTAAAATGGGCACATTTTATAGAGAATATTACTTGGAGAACATATTTTGATTGATTGGGGCTTTATCTCAGAAAATAAAAGTAGAAATCAGGAAAGTAAATTTATCCTCGTTATTTTTAAAATCTAAATTACAATTGGAATTACATGCTGCTTCTAAGAATGAACCAAGTATGAATCACACACTGATTTATCTTGCTCTAATTTTCGCAACAAAATTGTATGCTAAAAAGCTCAATGACATACTTTCTGTCAATGCTGGACTTCAGTACAGTCAAAGTAATTTCTTCAAAAATATTTGAGTGTCATTGATTTTCCCAGAGGCCTATCTTAATCCTTGATATTTAAATCCTTCCCTTTGAAAGGGACCAAATTTGTGGTGTTGTTTCCTTCAGTTACTGGTCTAACTGCCAGAATCACTTTTGTCAATGCCCATAATTTAAAAACAAATGAAAAGCAGACTCTAGAGCAAGCCTGAGGGCCAAATTCAGACAGATGACCTGTTTATATAAATAAAGTTTTATTAGAACACAGCCATGCCCATCTGGTTATGCACTGTCTATAGCTGCTTTCACACAATAGTTGAATAATTGAGACAGACTATATGGCCCACAAAGCCAAAAATATTTACTATCTGGACATTAACAGAAAAAGTTTGCCGATTCTTGAAACAAAGGTGAGTAGAGGTAATTTGAGAAGTGATCAGTTCATTGTGAAGATTTTCATGTGATTCTCTGGTTTCCCTGTGCAACTCTAACTGTGACGATTCCAGACAACATGGCTAGAAAGCCTCTGTGCTACATGTCCAGTGGAAAAATTTAAGATAAGTCAGATTTCAACATCTTGAAATAAAGGTTTGTATTTCCTCTCTGGTCATGTGGCTTTAAGATATGGAAGACAAAAATAAATTCCAAGGAGGAGAATTACATGAAGCCTATTTGTAATGGAAGGGAAATTATAAAATGTGTCCACACAGGCCCATCCTAAAGCAAATGAGAAGGTACTCAATGCCCAGGGGAAGAAGGATGGCTCCAGGAAGACCATTTGGAATGTTGGCTTAGATAAGTGGGATGAAAGAAAATACCCATCATTTTAGGCCAAGTGGGCAATCTGCCATCTCTGTATCCATTAATGACCAACGATCTCCCATGCCAATTTTATGGCCGGGGGGGGGGTGGTCGGGGAGTGTTTGCAAAGAATTGCATTTCCTGCTCTGCTAAACAGACGAGGTCAGTGAGGCCTTGCAGTGAATCATACTCAGCCAAGCTGGCCTTCTACATTCTGACCTTCCAAAGCAGTTCTGCATAAAAAGACCATTTTATAAGCCAAGAGACAAGCAAAGACTAACTGCTGATTTTCCGGACATGCCTGGCCACAGCAGGAAAGCAACAGCATTGTCTCTGCTTCTCCTTCACATGAACTGGAACCCCTTGTAAGCCAAGAATAAGCAACTTGTTACAGAGACACTATACAGTCTCAAAAGGAAGGTGCCTGCCATCTAATTAGTAAGGCAGTAGAGAAAAAAAATCTAATTACAGTATTTTGATTTGTTCTTGGCATGACTTGGAAACTACTTAAAGAAAATCACGACATTTTCAGAAGAACAATAGTCCTTTGAGCAGTTACTCTTGAAGCAGGGTCAAGCCAAAAGAGTTAGGAACTGCTGGTTATTCACCACTTCTGGGTTTCTAGCAAGTGCCTGGGATTAAACTTACTGGCCAAACATTTAGACTAACCTCTTGCATGTCAACAGAAGAAAGACATTCATTAGGACATAGTCTCAAAATATTAGATTTATGACATTCTTTTCCAAGACCAAAGCACTTTTTAAATATTAGAGGTAGTTTCTCCACCAAACTGAGAGTTCCTTGAGAATAAAAACATGTCTTCATCAGTGTATCCCCAGCCCCAGATATTGTGTCTAGGACACAGTAGGGGATCCACATAACTCTTTACAGGGTAGACAGAGTAGTCCAGAAAACGTAAATCCTAGGTCAGTTAAGTATTCCCCTGGGTTAAATAATCTCAGGACTTCTTTGTAGACCAAGAACTTCAAGTTACACATCTCAAGCCTACCCATCAACCTGGATCTGGCTCATAGACCTCTGTGTCAAGACAAGGTCAGTCACACTTTCCCACGCTCTGCTGGTACGATTACAAATGGATATATAGCCTTCAGGGAGGAATACTCAGCAACATCTATCAAAATTACAAATGGACATCTGATGTCACCCATCAATTTTCTTTTTCTAGGAATTTCTCCTACAGATAGATTCCTAAGCCTGCAAAATGACATAAGCACAATGTCACTTAATTTTTTACAGCAACAGTCTGTGAACCACCGAAACATCAACTGATAAAGGAATAAATAAATTAAGGTCATGTGAAGGCATAAATGCTATGTAGGCATAAAAAAAAAAAAAACAGGGGCGCCTGGGTGGCACAGCGGTTAAGCGTCTGCCTTCAGCTCAGGGCGTGATCCCAGCGTTCTCGGATCGAGCCCCACATCAGGCTCTTCTGCTATGAGCCTGCTTCTTCCTCTCCCACTCCCCCTGCTTGTGTTCCCTCTCTCGCTGGCTGTATCTATCTCTGTCAAATAAATTTAAAAAAAAAAAAAAACAATGAAGAAATACTTCTGATACTGATGTGGAGCAACCTCCGAGATACATTAAGGTACAGAAGAATGTGCAAAGGGTGCTATCACCTGTATCTAAAAGGGGAAGAGCGTTTCCAGAATGGGACGGTAATGACTGCTGAAAACCTGTTCCTCCATTAAAGCAACAAGAACACTGGTATCAATGGTCTAAACCAACTTTCCAGAACTCTGGAAATTAACCAAAGACTTGCAACAACTCAAAGACCAAAAGCATTTATGTAAGAAAAATAGCTGGATCTCACCCTTTTCTCCCCAGATCTGCAGTAGTTTCAAAACCAACAGCCCTGTAACCACAGTAGCCACTGGAGGGAGATCAGGACTGAAGCTCCCCAAAAAGCCCCAGCCCCAATCCACAGCCCCATCTGACTGTCTGGCTACCAGTCTCAGGGCTTTTTATCTGACCTGATGCAGGGTTTGCTCATGAAAAAAGCCCTATTCCCAGATGTTTATCAGAAACAGTCAGCAGCAAGTGTTTAACCTAGCAAATATACCCGAAGCAGTGATACCAGTTGGGGAAGAGGCTGGCCAAAACACTCAAAAGGCAATCTGGGAATAAGATGCTACAAGGCGTTTTGAAATGGTCCCATATATGTGTAGGAATCTAGAAGGCCACACGCACAGGCAAGGCACTGCAAATGCCCAGGAAAAAATCTGAGAAGGCCTCAGTCTCTCAACTCTGGCCGACTTTGAGCACTGAAGGTGTGCCCAACACACACACACACACCTCCTCAGCAAACAGTGGGAGACTTCCCGGTTCAATGCACAGAAGGGAAATCTCTGCACAACCATTAGCTGATGACTAGCTTAACCAAGCAAAAACCTGAATGGCCACACATAACAAAGAATACAGACTTGACAGATTAGTCCAGGAGAGTCACTAAATAAACTGCAGCAAAAAACACAGGGAGGGGTGGGGATCTGATTTCCAGAATTGCCACAGAAATGTTCAGTCTCCCAACAAAAAATTGGAAGACATGCCAAGAAAAGAGGAAAGCCTGGCCCATACCAAAGGCCTTATTTCTTCTGGGAAATCTTCCCTGGCCCCCATGTCTAGGCTGGGAACCCTCCGCTGGGCTCCCAAGGTGTCTTAAACTAGCCCAGTCAGAGCCCCATCCTTCTAAGCTGTGCTCTAATTGCCTGATTGTTCATGTCTCTCTTCCACTGGGCTCTAGCAGGGAGGGACAGCGTCTGGTTGGTACGGCGCTATACCTCCCACGGCAAGCCCAACTAGCATGG
This sequence comes from Ailuropoda melanoleuca, assembly GCF_002007445.2. NCBI lineage: Eukaryota > Metazoa > Chordata > Mammalia > Carnivora > Ursidae > Ailuropoda > Ailuropoda melanoleuca. Next base: position 15,164,808 of record NC_048229.1, read on the forward strand.
CAGAGTATCTGCTGAAGCAATGAGTGCATAATTTATGACCCATTCTAGTGCCACGGAAAATACCCAACAGAGAAAGACCAGACATGTCCTTCCACCTTTTCCAAGGGGGCATGTGAAAATTCTCCTGATACTCGAAAAGGACTGAGTCACTTTCATGCTCTATCTCAAAGAAAGGAGTGGCTTGAGCTTGAAGATTGGGAAACCTTTGGCCAGTTTAGCAAAATTTCCTTCTACCTTACAGAAAAGCACTCTGCCTCCTGTAATGAAGAAGAGGAGAAATGCGGTACCTGCGGGAGGTGGAGGGGCCCCGGTGATGGTCAGTGCCGGACTCCTTCACGAGGTTTCCTTTGCAGCAAATGACCCTTAATTTATCCTGGTATGAGGATGCCAGGTAAATCGCTCCTGAGGAAATTGCAGGGCCCAAGTAGCGTGGGTTCGGGATTTCCAAATACGCTCGGGCAGGAGTCCTACGGAGTTCCAGAGAAGAGTTCACATTCAGGTTACCTCCGTTGCTAGGTGGGATGGGAAGAAACAGACACTTGGCCCCAACCCCCAACCCCAACAGCTGAGCTTTTCAAAGCCTGAAAGGGCAATGCTTACCCCAGAGAGGAGCGTGCCTGGATCTCAATGACTTCGAGTGAGTTGAAGTGGGTCACAAACAGATAGGGTTCTCTGTAGGCTGCATGGCCACCAAAGAAGAAGAGCGTGGAGCAAGGAAGGGTTAAAAGAGGAAATCAAAACCAGGCTGCAATGCAACCTTGGACCCAGCAATCCCACCGAAAATAACTCATCCTACACATACATCCATGTGCCAACATAATGAAGCATGTTCAAGCTTACTCACTGCCGTGTTGTCAGAGCAGACGATGGGAACCAAATCAAGAGTACATTATAGGGGGTCAGTTAAATAAATTATGGTACATCTGTGGGATTCTGCACAGCTGTAAAAATGCATGAACCTCTCCATGTACTGATGCATAAAAAACCCGGAGGTGTGTTTTACTAGTGTGTAAAGCAAGATTCAGAATAATGTGTAAAGTGTGGCATCACACTGATTTAAAAAAAAAAAAAAGTGTGTTGTGGAGGGGAGGATAAGAGTATATTTTCTCATGCACCTGTATTTGCACAAAGCACTGGAAGGATAAGAAAGAGAAGTTCCACACCCCTCCCCCACCATGGGGGAGTAGGGATGAAGAATTGGGGAGACAGGTTATATGGGTGAGACTTTTCATTGTATACCTTTTTAAACTGTTTAATTTTGTACATTTTCAAAAAAAATTAAAGACTGGGTTCAAAGATAATTAAATATTCCTAATCTTAATACTATATGTCTATATCACGGTTATCAATGAAACTCTAGGATATGATGGGAGCTTTTTCTGTCTTAAAAGGAAAAGGAGATTATCACCATTATCCCTTGTGGTAAACTAGGACTTTAGTTTTGGACTATTAGTCATGCCTCCCGGTACTCGGGCCCTGGTGGAGCCTCCTTGCCTTGAACCTAGGCTGACCCCGTGGCTGCATTAACCAGTAAGATGTGGTGGAAGCAAGAAGGCCTGCCAGCTTCCACTTCTGCTCTCTTGGAAGAAGCCATGTGGAGAGGCACTGAGGCCTCCAGCCACCTGCCCCAGCTGACTTCCCACCAATTATACCAACTGGCCACCACTTTGTGAGGCCATTTTGGACTTTCTAGTTATCCCAGTGCCCCCACTGGTACCACATCAAGCAGAACTGTGCAGTCAAGCCTCAGCATCTTAGGCAAGAAGTTGTTGTTGTCTTGTCCATAACAAGTTCCAAAACTTGGAAACCAAATAGCCTTAGCAGGTATTTTAGCCATAACAGTGTTTCAGAACGTTCACACCGACATGAGTGTACATATTTGTACATATGTGTGTGTTTATGCTTTGACCCAGCAGCTTCGCTTTTAGGGCTTATGAGCAACATATATACTACTTGACAAGTGTGCAAAGGTTAGTGCAAGATGTTCATCACAGCAATGTTTACACTTACGGAAAGAATGAGCATGACCTACGTGCTCTGCCGAATTAGAACTGGTTAAATGGACAGGTGTTCAGCTATGCCATGGTACTCTGCAGCCTTTGAAATGATTTCAATAAATTCATGGAGAATGCTCTCCTTTCTTCATGAGAGCCTAACAAATGTTTCACAAGGCCGGTGGATCTGGCTTATGCAGTCCTTCATCAAGCATCAGAATCTCTGCCCTGAACACTATTCAGGGGACTACAACCTATGGCACTTGGTGTCTAATGTAATCCACAGGCATAGCACTTAAGCCAAAAAGGATTCCACCTGCAATTCTTTCCTAGGACTCCAGCTGCTGGCAGAATACAGCCCTCCATGCCTTGCATCACTTACCAAAGGCCAAAGGTAAGCGACTCCACTTGAGATCGTCTGTGCGGCTACGTCTTCCGTAAGAATCCACGAACACCCCAAATTCTGCAAGGAGTTGGAGCCCGGGGGCATCAACACAGTCAGAGGCAGCAGTGTCAATGACCCCATACACTTTGCCAGAAGAATAAGGGATTGAGCCCAGGGGACCACCAGGCGGATTTAACTGGATCATTAAAACCTGAGGACGTTTGCTCAGTCACATCTCTCAGAGATGTGTTAAAGGAAAGTGGGAGAGACAGGAAGGAAGGAGGAAGAGACAGGAGACATGGAGGAAGGGAAAGGGAAGAAACAGAGACCAAGACACAGGGAGGAAGAGACAGGAGGACCCAGAGATTTGCTGGCGGGGCGGGGAGAGGAAGGAGGAATAAAAAAGAATGAAGAGAAACATCAAAAGAAAACCCAAGAAAGAAGGAAAGGAAAAGAGAGAAAGGAGAGGGAGAGAAAGCAGCAACGGGCAGAGAAGGAAAGAAGTGGCTGCTCTCAGGAAAGAGTATGAGACAGCCGGACTGGGAGAGAGCCGTGATGGGGGTCTGGGACTCCTGGTGCCTGCAAGCACTCAGGGCAGTGGCCGACAGGGACCCCCGACTCACCGTGGAAGCAGAGCAGGTACTCCTCCCGCTGCCCTGAGCCGTTCACCTGCACTATCGAGACAGGAAAACTGTTGGAAGAGGAGGCAAACACAGCAGGTGCCAAGGAATGGTCATTCTTATCCAGGAATTCTGTAAAGGCAGGTGAGAAGTGGGGCGTTAGGAAGGAGCTAGCGTTGGCGGCAAGGCCAGAGCAGAGTGTGGGCTGGGGGGAAGGACGGCGGGGAGGAGTTGGGCCCTACCCTCAAGCGTGTACTGCTTCATGTCAATTTCGTAGAACTTATTGGTTCCAATGAGGATACTGTAATTGGTGAAGTGGATGCAGCTGCAGGGCTCTGAGGTCTCTATCTCCTGAGACAGAGGGTAGAAGAAAATGATGTGCGTTAACACAGGGCAGCCCCATTTCCACTGCTATTCCGTTCCCCCCTCAGGCATCTAACAGAGCCTTGGAGACGGAGATGGTTACCTCTGGACTTGTTCACGTTCTCAGCCACACAAAGCACACACACGCAATCCTTTCATGTCCCCCAAGAAGACTAATAATCCCTTTGCTACCTCTGGGTTCTTTGCAACCCCAGACTAAAAAAATAATATCAAATGTTAGCCAAAAAAAGAGTCAGAAACACCATTTCAATGAAAAGGTTGCATTCAAAGACAAATCTTTAAAAATACAAATTCTTGTCTGTTTCGGAAAAAGACTGGAAAACACAGGGGTGGTTAGAAGGAGTGGTTTTAGCTTCCTTCTTTTTGTGAGCTGAGTTTCTAACACGAACCTATATTACCTATATAATTATCTCATCATCATTGTTGTCATCTCCATTAGTGATCGGCTTTCTAATTACTTCCATTTCTTTTCAGGCCAATCCTAATATTTTCAAAAACCTAGGCATGCTTATTCAAAATGGTGGCCAAGAATTATAAAGAAGCAATGATTTCTGAGACTTCTCCTAAAGCTAACAGTTCAGAATCTAATCTGCACTATCACCACTGACTATTTCCTGAGCACCTGGTGAGTCTGAGGAAACTTTTAGACAACATGACACAGTGAAAGCAGGGCAAAATCAAACTGCAGTTTTGGTCTCAACTTTGTAACAGGATCTCAGCCGGCCTCAATGGTCTTACCTGAAAATCGGGGATTACCACCCTTGCATTTCAGGACTGTGGTGAAAAGTGTTTGTAAAATACCTTGGTCTCTGGTACCAGTAGGTGCCCAAGAAAATAAACGAAGAGCCCACCCAGGATGAAACTGTCTCCCTAACACATAGTGACCCTTATCTGTTCACCCCCATTTCACTTGAGACTCGTGGTGAAGGCACCGAAATCAGTTAGGCTTACAACAGGTGGAGCTTTCTTAGTCTAGGGACAACTGCCGGCCTCTGGAAGCAGGGCAAATGATCGAATGTGCACCTTGTCCACACTGCAGTCACCATCACCACCGCTCTGCTCTAAGGAGAGTCAGCTCCCTAATTACACACAGGAACACAGCTAGCACTGGCTTTTCCAGAAGTTATTAATAGAAACGTCTAGGATCTGACAAAGATTCTGGTAAGTGTCGCTTACCAGGGACTGCTAGCTTCTCAGAGAGATCTCCTTTTTTAATGCTAATTTAAAAGTGTCTCTTCCATCAGCCTGCTTCCTTTCTCCCTTAACAAAGGGCTGAATTCACTGGGCTGGCTAGAGAGGCAGCTCACAAACAGGAGAAAGAAAGTGAGAGGGAAAACTGTAGCCACTCAGGGCTCTGGAGCTTCCTCCAGGCAGGCAGGTTGTGTCTGTCTGTCTGTCTGTCTGTCTGTCTGTCTCTCTCTCTCTCTGGAGGTCACCCAGGCTGAAGGGACCTGGCACACACCGTTCCCTGAGGCAGCACCCTTTCCACACTGGGTGGTGGGGATAGCAGGACGGGCGAGGCCTGGGACTTACTTTCCGAATGCAGTACTTGCTGAGGTTTTCGTTGTAGCGGAGAATGACAACTTTGCTGGGCATGGCTGCACAGATGCAGAGCCCGTTCTCAATCTGAAAAGCAATCAGGGAAACAGAAAGAAAGCAAAAGAGGGTCACTAGTGCGTATACTGGCTCCATAGCAAAACTAGGAACTAACACCAGTTCAGAACAGAGTCTCTCCACCTCAGTTACACTGACCCACTGACACAGACCAGATGATTGTCTGGGTCGAGAGGCTGTTCTGTGCATTGCAGGACGTTTAGCAGCAAGCCTGGGCTCTACCCTCTAGATGCCAGTGGCACAACCACCAGCTGACACTGCCCAGTGTCCCCCAGGGGACAGAAATGCCCCTGGATAAGAACCACTGATTTAACAAAGACCTGGCAGAGGCCCCTGGAAATCACCCGACACCACACACTTCGGGGGTGTGCACCTTCTGCTAGAGACAGGGGCTTCTGACAATCTTACCCTGAGCGGGCAGGAAGGCAGTAGAAGTCACCTCAAGAATTTAGGGACTGTGGTTCAAAGAGAAAAGTTCTTAGCCAAGATCTGTGTATGTAGAGTTCTCTTTTTCTAGAACAGCTAAATCACTCTTACGTCACCTCCCAATACCAGGTCTTTGTCATTTCTCCAAGGACGAAAAGAAGCTTCTCAAATCAGTGCTGACATGAAGGTCAGCAGTTGGAACGGTGGGTGGAATGGGATGGGATGGGAGAGGGAAGGAATACACAGGAAAATGGAAACTGTTAGTAAGGTTCTAGTTCTTGGGGTGGGTAGTGAGTTTGGAGATGTTTATATTATTAGATGTTACAATTGTATAATGTACCTATTTTTTAGGAGTTCCAACATTGTAAAATGCCCATTTCTCATCATTCACAGAAGAAATCATAAGACATTTTAAAATATGTAGAATGATTAAAAAAAAAAAACAGGATGTGACTAAAATTGTAGTTAGAGGGAAAATGTATAGCCTTAAAATGCTTATCTTAGAAAAAAAGACCTGAAAATTAATTAGCCAAATAAGAGATTAGAAAGAGAACAATGGGGGCACCTGGGTGGCACAGTGGTTAAGCGTCTGCCTTTGGCTCAGGGCGTGATCCTGGCGTTATGGGATCGAGCCCTGCGTCAGGCTCCTCTGCTATGAGCCTGCTTCTTCCTCTCCCACTCCCCCTGCTTGTGTTCCCTCTCTCGCTGGCTGTCTCTATCTCTGTCGAACAAATAAATAAAATCTTACAAAAAAAAAAAAAGAAAGAAAGAAAGAGAACAATGGAAGGAAGCCAGAGAAAACTGAAGGAAGGAAAAACAAAGATTAAGGAAAAAGCAAAAATTAATCATAAATAAGATAATGCTATCATAGCAAGAATCAGTAAAGCTGTTCCTTTATAAAGATTAGTAAAATCAGTATAATGCTGATGAAATTAAGACGAATAAGAGATCCAGCCCAAGTAATATTAGGGATAAAAAAAATGCAACAGCTATAAGAGAATATACAGCAAATAACAAAAAGCAGAAAAAAGGAGAGAAAAAGAAAAAGAAATGTTCTCTTTAAAAAAACAATCGATAAAACTGAAAAGGGATAGCATTCCTTGCCGGGTCCCCATCTGGAAATCCTGGGTCCATCCAGCAACATCTTTCATCAGTCCCTCAAGATTCACCTCCTCTGAGAAACTTTCGTAAATCCACAACTTTCTAGGACAGCCATCCTCTTCCTTTATATTCTGTCCTCTTTTTATTGTTGCCACAGTTAATCCCAATTGTTGTATAAGTGACTAAGAAAAGAATCCCACCGGCCCCATGGCCACAGGGTTTCAGAAACTCAAAGTCCTCAGGAACAGTGGCCAAGGCCAAGGCCAAAGTCAAGCCCCCCTCAGGAGGTTCCTGTGGCCCACCACACCCCTCCCCCATTGGTCCTCCATCCCTCACACAGACCCCTTGAAGGCTTGGTTAAGTACACAGAATGCGATAGGTAAATGCTGACTTGAGAGTGACTAAATGCCAAATACCCACTGAGCAGTCTTCTGGGAAGGGAAAGGTGGTTTTCAGCAGAACTCTGGTAGCCTCAGGGAGTCTGTAAATGCTTGATTCAGATTTCATTAAAGTTATATATGTTCACAGGTATGCACCCACAAATACTCGTAATTTTAAAAGTTTCCTTAAAGAAGCAGGCAAGCAAATGTACTTATATGCCAAAATCAACAGCTATTAGCTACCAAAAAATTAACTTGAGTTATCAGGAACTGACTTTATATTATATAAATGTCATAAATCAGAATTTGCAAATTTTTAGTAAAACATTTTTTCATCTAGTTCGGTCGTGGGGTTCCATGTTAGATTAAAAAAAAAAATGTCTAGGGGCGCCTGGGTAGCTCGGTCGATTGAGCATCCAACTCTCGATCTCAGCTCAGGTCTTGGTCTCGGGCCGTGAGTTCAAGCCCCATGCTGGGTTCCACTCTGGGTGTGGAAACTACTTTAAAAAAAGTGAAAATAAAAAAGACTTCATCATACACATATACACATGCACACACACGCACACACACACACGCTCACGCACACACACACACTTTTTTTTTAACTATGGATCATCCTTTTCGTCTTGTTAATTTTATCCTCATTTTTCCCTCTGACATTTCCTTTCGACTCAAAGCCTATGCACATTTCATGGCTACCCAAATTGTTTCATGTGCCTAAAGGAAGCAACAGAAATTTAACCCAGGGAGAAGACATACAGTTTCCAAGGTCAAATCAATACGCCCTGTTGAAAGGAGGCCAGAGCTGATTTCAAGAACTGAGGCCCTGAGGCGAGCTTACCTTGCCAGCAGCAAACAAGTGGCAGCCCTTCACGGCTTCGAAAATGTTGGGGGAGATGTCGGGCTGGGCGGGAAGGTGAGCCTGTGCGAGGGACTGCTTCACTTTCTTCACGTCCACAAGGCACAGAGCCCGCTCTTCTCCTGAGGGGACAGGAAGAGCCTCGAGGTCAGTGTGAGGCAGGGAAGCCAAGATGCGGGAAGGCAGTTCCACTTCTCCTCACAAGTAGCCACACAGGGCCACGCAGACGAACAGTTTTCCACAGAGTCCTGTGCACGGGGCTCGGGTCCAAGTTTTAGAACTACAGTGAAAAACACCTGGCCTCTTGGTCAAGATTCTGGGATGAAAAAAAAAATCTGCAGACGTAAAATCAGAGAGCATGAAGCGGACTTTTAACATACTCCCACCAAAGCGAAGAGCAGGATGGGTTAGGAACACTGAGGGAACATTTTATAGAACAACGGGCTTGGACCATTCCGATATGTCAATGTCGTGGAGAACAAAAATCCATTCCCAATTACAGGAGGCTAATGGGCACTACTAAATGCAATGCATGACCTGGGACGGGATCACAAATCAGGGGGGAAATGCTGGAAAGGACATTATTGGAGCCTCAGGTGAAATCTGACCCCGGGCAGTGTATCAGACAGCTGCATTATATAGCAAGGGTTAAATTTCCTGAATTCCAAACCTGGGCCACGGGAAACTATCCCGTGTGATACTCCAATGGTGCTTCCATGCCCTGCCATGTTTGTCCGAACCCACGCAAGGGACACCACGAGTGAACCCTAATGGAAATTGTGGACCCAGGGGACGATGTGTCACTGCGGGTTCATCAGTTATGGCCAATAAGCCACTCTGGTGGGGATGGTGACGGTGGGGGCAGGGGGCATCCGAGAACTCTCTGTACTTTCTTCTCAAATTCCCTGTGAGCCTAAAACCACTCTAAAGAATAAAGTCAAGAAGGGAGGGAGAAAGGTGGGGATGGAGAGGAATGAAGGAAAGGAAGAACAGGAAGGGGGGGCAAGCAAGCAGAAAGAAAGAAACAAAAGAGGCAAAGAGAGGAAGAGATGAGAGACCGAGAATGGCCAGCTCCTGACCATGTTCTTTCAGCCCCCAGATCCATCCAGCCACACCTGAAACAAGACCTGGCTGTAGGTGTTTTTGAACACTGAGCCAACAAATTACTGTTTTCCCTTCAAAAAAAAATACAGACCACCAACAAAGAGAGAAAAATTTTTTTGCCACTGTTGTGTAAGAGAACACTCTCGTTCTTAGCTGATACGCTAAAGACTGGGGTCACAGCTGCAGGGGACTCTCAGATGGTTCAAAAGCTAGTGTGCGTGCACGTGTGTTTGTAGAGGAAGAGAGTAAAAATATGGCAAAATGTTAACAGTGGAGAACACTCCAAGGGTCTCCGAGGGGTCACAGAAAAATAAGAGGCCGCATGTTAACAGCAGGCAAGCTCTCAGAAGGCCATGGCTCATGGTGGTGCTGACGTCACTATGACGTTGGCATCAAAGGGTCTGCTGTTACTGAGACTTTTGGGGCTCACTACTCTTCACTTGGCATAATGGTGAAGTGGTCTAACTTGGGGGTGTTGGGCTATGCTGCACCGGCGACCACAGGAACAAATCTGAGCCGAGAGTGCCATCAGCTCGGGCACCGATGGGGACCCGGAGGAAAGAGCTGCGTTGGCTCCCATCTGCCACCAGGAGGACCTGCCTTTGTGTTTCACAGACATGACACTTGGCTCTCAAATAGTTTCCCCCGACAGTGAAAAGAAAGCGCCACGTCCTCGGCCTACCACCTGCTATCATGAGGAGCTTCTCCAGGTCCTTGATGATATAAATTTGGAAGACCGCTCCAATTCCTGGGACATGGGTGAGGGAATTTTTCAAGACATTCAGTGCGTAGAGCCCTTCCTCAGTGCCCACCAACACCACCTGCAAGAACAGAAGTCCACAGGCGGAGCGTAAGCATAACCACGTCCCCACGACAACCCCGAAGAGTAGTAAGAGCAAGAGCCCTTTCTCTCATGACTGCGGGGGCCTCCGGCCAGTACCCAGAGGACGGCGCTACCTGGTCGCTGAAGGGCAGCGTGCAGTTCATGTCCAGGCGGTCATCACCTTCCAGTTTCAGCAGGGAGTTTCCAAGCAATTTCTTTACATATTGGAACCAAAAGAAAAGAAAAGAAAAGAGAAAAGAAAAGAAAAAAAAGAAAAAGAAAAGGAAAAGGAAAGGAAAAAAAAAAAAAGACACAGTAAGCTTAAACCATTCATAAACAAACCATCCAGAGAGACAAAAGCAAAAACGGAGAGAAGTTTGGTGCCAGGAAGAAAGTAAGGTTACTCCTGAAAATGCCAGAAACACACATTTGCTCTTGGCTTGCACCATATTTTGTTCTAAGCTCAAAAGGCAAAACATGAATGTTACTGGTATCTCCAGAGTTACACCTCAGCTTGGACACAGAAATAAATGAGTGAAATAGACACTGAGAGATTTTCTGCGGTAGGACATAAACTGACACTAAAGACAGGTCACCTGCAGAGGGTTAATAAGCCACACGGAAGGCTCCTTCCCCTCCAGGCTGCAGCCCAAGTACAAAGCACAGTGTCAGCAGCGAAGCAGCAAAAGCTTCTGAATCTCTTTACCTGAACCCACGCAGGCAGAAGCTCGTAGGAAATACAGTCGCAGCCCTATTGTACACATATTAACGTGGATTTCAATAAAAGGCTCACACAGGGAACAACAGAACAAGTCATCAAAACAGGTCCACCCAGTGAGCCAAGCTCCTCTCAGGAGGCTCATGGTTAAGAAGTTTACCACTGCAAACACCGAACGTGTTTACTAGGAGCCCAGTGTTCGGTCTTTGGTGAAGAAAACACCAATGAGTAAGGAGCCCTGTTTATATCCTGGAACTTTCCAGGAGGAGTGATGCCAGTCAAGGCACACCTACGGTTCTGCCATCTTAAGGAGAAGTAGGATCCCGAACCTGCCTACAGAAGAGCAGATCATGTGGAAGCTACAGAGAAGGTTATGAAAAGCCCTCCCCGAACTGGCATGGTTTCGGCCGACTTTTGTGCTGCTTCATGGCCAAGTGTTTGCAACTCAAGTCTTCAAATAAACTCATCAGAGTAAACAAGGGAGAGGATCTCCTTATGAGTACGTTTGCCACCATGACCAAGATCCGTTGCGCAACCAAGAGCTGGCTAACGGCACTGACACCCCCATTCTAAAGGGCTGCAGAAGGAGGGCGTGTGACACCAGACAGGCCAGCGCAGAGCCCATGTCTTGGTCACACAAGGGTCCCGGTCATGAAAGTCTAGGACCATCACCCCTCAGGGAGGCAGCAACAGGGCTCCCAGCACCCAGGTCAGTTCCCACGTCAGCCCGCCTTACAAAGACAAGCTCCAGCACCCATCTTCATACTCACAGCATCAGCTTCTGCTTTTTCCCTAGAAACTCTCCCACCTGCGACAACAGACTCTAAGGCGGTGACCCAGCGCTGTTTGTCAGGGAAGCTGGGAGCCAGCAAATAGAGCGTTCTCCCGGGCCAGCACGTGGTGTGCGGGTGAGACTCCATCTTCAGGATGTAGGGGACATCTAGGGAATTGGACAGAGAGCAGGGGTTGGGTGTGGCTTTCCCTCACTCNCCACCCCCACCCCCCACCCCCCCCCCCCACGGGGGGGGGGGGGGGGGGGAGGGGGGGAGGATGGTCCTGAGGTGTCAGAGATCCCCCACCCCTAAGCATGCAAGTCCCAGTCCCCCACTAAGATGGGCGATTGGAGGAGGGTGGCCCCTTTTACCCCGGCTGACTGAGGTTGACTGATCGAGCCCAGCGTGCCCCCTGGTGGGCTCTCCTGGTTCCCCTCACCTGCTTTGGCTGTATTTGCAAGCTCAGAAGCACCAACGGCGCCATGAATAGATACATCCCCGTCGGGAAGGCACAGCTCAAATTCTTCCACAGGCCTCTGTCCAGCTTGGTGCAAAGAGGAAGGGCAGAAAGAAAACCAAAAGAACAGGAACAAGAACAAGGAGAGAAAAGAAGAAAGAAAGAAAGAAAGAAAAAGAGAGAGAGACAGGGCAAGAGAGACAGTACGTGTGGAAAGAGAGGCGCACGAGAACAAAGGAGGAAGGAAAAAGGTGTGCAGAGAAGGCGGAGAGGGAAGATAAAAACAAAATAAAGTGTGTCAGATGAGTAGCACAGTCAAATTTCTGATGGCGATGCGGATTTATGGGTTAGTTGACTGAGGCAGAAGTTCTCTGAAGGTGTATTAGCAGGTAGACTCTTCAGGGCAGCACCCTGCAGGTTCTTCAGAGGGGAGACCTATAGACGTGAGTATCGTACCAATAACCTTTAGCGAAGTCATTTGGTTTTTAATTTTCAAAATTGGAAAATCGTAGAAGGCTTGCAACGCAGTCTGAAAAACAAAGCCTTCTCGCCAAGACTGGGAGACCTGGGTCAACCACGTGCAACTAAATTGCCCCCTGAATTATTAATTTACCTTCTCTGGCTTCATTGTCATAAATGAGGACTTTGGATCCCTCCAGGACAATGTACTTCCTGTCCCAGCCTTGCTGTCCTCGTTTGTTATTCCTGGGAAAACAGGGATGGACAAGAACAAAGGTGTGGAGGCCGAAGAAGAATGGCGGGGAGGAGGCAGGGACTGCGGGGGGGCGCGGGGAGAGGGAATCCTAGCCGAGACGCTTCCTGAGGAAAGCTCGGGAATCGGAACGGCCTGAGCCAACGTGTCAGGGGCAGCAAAGCTTCCTTCTACCCTTGTAGGTTCTGTGGCCGGCCCAGGAATTCCACTGGCAGAAGACAGATGAACGGGAGAGAACCATACAATTTTTATTTTACGTGTTCCCGGGAGTCTCCCCCAGACGATAAAGACCCCGAAAGTGGAGAGGCTTATGTGTTTGTACACTGGCTTGAACAAAGACTAGTAATTATGAAAAAGCAGCTAAAATGTTACAGGAGGAGAAAGGAAGATAAGGGGTTACTTTAACAAGGGTTCTTTGCAAAGAGTTCTTTCTGAAGGCCTTGATTCCCTGGTGATAATATTCCTTTCCTCCTGGAAAAGGGAGGGCTGCATTCACAGGGGAATCGTGTCTCCTACTTTAGGGAAGAGAGAGGGGAGGTCAGTGTCCTTATGAGACCAGCAGTTTGTCAAGTGCCTTTGGCTCAAAATAATCCTTATTCCCAAGTGGCCTATTTTGGCATGGTGTCTTCACCAGCACTGGCCCCAGCCCGAGGCACCCCGCCACAATACCTGGGCACCTTCATCCACCCTTCCAGGTGCAAGCCGCTGCTGGGCTCCTTGCTCTGGAGACCCGGGGAGTTCATTTTGTCACGGCAGAAGGCCTCAGTGAAGTGTGTGGCATACTCGGCTGGCAGGCCGCAGGTGGCGGGCAAGCACGTGGAGCACTTGGGATGACACATCACCTGACATTCTGGGGAAAAGCAAGGAACATTCTGAAACCACCTTGGTGGACCCTGGCCCAGGCTCTCCTCTGCCAGCCAAAACCCAGCCAGGCCCCAACACCCAGGTGATGTCTAAGCTTTCCCAGGAGCCAGGCCCCGACAGAGAGAGGAAATGAGGGAGCCAAGTGTTCTTGACACAGTGTTCCTGGCTTCTCCCCAGGCTGCCACAAATAAGTGTGTAAGGGACCTGTTTGCACAGCTCAGTTGCAGCCAGCCCACAGCCTAAAGGTGGGGAGAGAACAGCCTGGAAAAAGCAGGGGGGCTGGAAATCAGCAACGCACAAGGCATTTTGCACAGGGCAGTGGAGACATGAGCTGGAAACATGGATAAGCTCATTGCTTTAACAGGGGAAAAATAGTGTCCTCCCACTGAAACTAAAAGCTTGAAAATGAATGTACTACAGGATGAGAAATTTAAAAAGAAAAAAAACAGGGGCGCCTGGGTGGCGCAGTTGGTTAAGCGTCCAACTCTTGGTTTCGGCCCCTGTTGTGATCTCAGGATCATGCGATCAAGCCCTGTGTCGGGCTCCACGCTCAGCACAGAGTCTGTTTGAGATTGTCTCTCCCTCTCCCTCTACCCCTCCCGCTCTGCTCTAACATAAATAAATAAATCTTAAAGAAAAAGGAAAAAAAACTACCCACCCCCATCAGCTAGATCTGTTTAAGTGGAGACATGCAGGTGTTCCCCACAAATGCAGAGCCGCAGCTCTTACCAAGACATTTGGATGCCTGGCGCCCAAAGTGCACAGTATCCAGACACACAGCACACTTCGTGGCTCGCATGTTCAATCCTACGTTAAATCGGTGAGGAATATTGTGGTGCATGCGCTCCTTAAGACGCCGACTGAATTCTGAAGGAAAAAATTTTAAAACAATCATTAGGTACTACAAAACATCCCATTGAGAAAGTAAAAGTAAAAAAAAAAACAAAAAACAAAAAAACCCACAAAACACCTCACAGAATGGGAAAGAATATTTGTAAATCATATCTCTGACAAGGGACTTGTTGCTAGAATATATAAAAAGCTCTTACAACTCAATAATAAAAAGACAAATAACCCAACTTTAAATGGGCAAAGGATGTGACTAGACATCTCTCCAAAGAAGTTAAACAAATGGCCAAGAAGCACATGAAAAGATGGTCAACGTCATTAGTCTTTAGAAAAACACAAATCAAAAGCACAATGAGATTCCACTTCACACCCACTGGGATGTCTAGAGTCAAGATGCAGGAAACAATGTTGCTGAGGATGTGGAGAAATTAGAACCCTCCTCATACACCGCTGTTGGGAATGTCAAACGGTGCAGCTCTCTGGAAGACAGCTTGGCAGTCCCTCGAAAAGTTAAATTTAGGATCACCCAGCAATGGTATGACCCAGAGATTCCATTCCTAGGTATATCCCCAAGAGAACTGGAAACCTATGTAGCCACAACATACAACGTTCTCAGCAACATTATATAATGGCCCAAAAGTAGAAACAACCCAAATGACTATCAGTGGATTAAGAAACAAGATGTGCTATCCATACAACAGAATATTACTCAACCAGAAAAAGTGAAGAATAAATGCTATAACATGGGTGAATCTCAGAAGCATTATGCTCTGTGAAAGAAGCCAGACACAAAAAATATGGTATGATTTCACTTATATGAAATGTCCAGAGTAGCCAATCTATTGGGCCTAGTGGCTGCCAGAGGTTGGGCAGAGGGAAGAATGGGGAGTGTCTGCAAACAGGTAGAGTGCTTCTGGGGGAGGAAATGTTGAGACCAAAAATGTCCCAAAATTACAATGCAATGGTTGTACAACCCTGTGCACTTGATAAAAAACATCATAGACTTCAAACGTGTGAATTGTATGGTATGTGAATTTATCTCAATAAAGCTGTTAAAAAACCATTAGAGCAGATTAGTTACAGAGTATGAAAGTATTTTAACACTAACAGATGCATCTAGATTTATATGAATCAACTTCAAATCTCCATTATCCAGTTATTAGGAATTGAGTATTTTTAAAGAACATGTTACTGACAGAAGACAGGCTATATGATAATAAAGACAATTGTGGGCCTAAGGAAACCTATGCTTTTAAGTCGAATGTCTGTAAATATTTTAATCATGAAAGTTTTTTTTCCAGATGAAAGCCTGTATCTAGAAGTTTTCAGAATTCAGTTTAAAAATCAGTTCTGTATTACAGAATTTCTTTTTTTTTTTTTTTTAAGATTTTATTTTTATTTATGCGACAGAGATAGAGACAGCCAGCGAGAGAGGGAACACAAGCAGGGAGTGGGAGAGGAAGAAGCAGGCTCATAGTGGAAGAGCCTGATGTGGGGCTCGATCCCATAACGCCGGGATCACGCCCTGAGCCGAAGGCAGACGCTTAACCGCCGTGCCACCCAGGCGCCCCTGTATTACAGAATTTCTAGTTATTAGGTATATAAACTGACTGAAGAATTCTCTCTTCATGTCCTGTTCTTTCATGAATAACCTCTTTTGGTTAAAAACTCAATGTTTAAATTTATGGAGACCAACGAGAATGAATACACAACGGTCCAAAACCTATGGGATACTGCAAAGGCAGTCCTAAGGGGGAAATACATAGCCATCCAAGCCTCACTCAAAAGAATAGAAAAATCTAAAATGCAGTTTCTATATTCTCACCTCAAGAAACTGGAACAGCAACAGAGGGACAGGCCTAACCCACTGACAAGGAAGGAGTTGACCAAGATTAGAGCAGAAATCAATGAATTAGAGACCAGAACCACAGTAGAGCAGATCAACAGGACTAGAAGCTGGTTCTTTGAGAGAATCCATAAAATTGATAGACCACTGGCAAAACTTGTCCAAAAACAAAGAGAAAGGACTGAGATTATTAAAATTATGACTGAAAAGGGAGAGGTCACGACCAGCACCATTGAAATTGCAAGGATTATTAGAAACTTTTATCAACAGCTATATGCCAAAAAACTAAACAATCTGGAAGAGATGGAGGCCTTCCTGGAAACCTATAAACTACCAAGACTGAAACAGGAAGAAATAGATTTCTTAAATAGGCCAATTAACTATGAAGAAATTGAGTCAGTGATAAACAACCTTCCAAATAATAAAACTCCAGGCCCAGACGGTTTTCCTGGGGAATTCTACCAAACATTCAAAGAAGAAATAATACCTATTCTCCTAAAGCTATTTCAAAAAATAGAAACAGAAGGAAAGCTACCAAACTCATTCTATGAGGCTAATATTACCTTGATCCCCAAACCAGGCAAAGACCCCCTCAAAAAGGAGAATTACAGACCGATTTCTCTAATGAATATGGATGCCAAAATCCTCAACAAGATCCTTGCTAATAGAATCCAACAGTACATTAAAAGGATTATCCATCATGACCAAGTGGGATTCATACCTGGGATGCAAGCATGGTTCAACACTCGCAAATCAATCAATGTGATACATCATATCAACAAGAAAAGACTCAAGAACCATATGATCCTCTCAATTGATGCAGAAAAAGCATTTGACAAAATACAGCATCCTTTCCTGATTAAAACCCTTCAGAGTGTAGGAATAGAGGGTACATTTCTCAATCTCATAAAAGCCATCTATGAAAAGCCTACTGCAAGCATTATTCTCAATGGGGAAAAGCTGGAAGCCTTTCCCTTAAGATCAGGAACACGACAAGGATGCCCACTCTCGCCACTATTATTCAACATAGTACTAGAAGTCCTTGCAACAGCAATCAGAAGACAAAAAGGGATCAAAGGTATCCAAATCGGCAAAGAAGAAGTCAAACTGTCTCTCTTTGCAGATGACATGATACTCTATATGGAAAACCCAAAGGAATCCACTCCCAAACTATTAGAAGTTATAGAACAATTCAGTAAGGTGGCAGGATACAAAATCAATGCCCAGAAATCAGTTGCATTTCTATACACGAATAACGAGACTGAAGAAAGAGAAATTAGGGAATCCATCCCATTTACAATAACACCAAAAACCATACGTTACCTTGGAATTAACTTAACCAGAGACGTAAAGGACCTATATCCTAGAAACTATAGATCACTTTTGAAAGATATTGAGGAAGACATAAAAAGATGGAAAAATATTCCATGCTCATGGATTGGAAGAATTAACATAGTTAAAATGTCCATACTACCCAGAGCAATCTACACTTTCAATGCTATCCCGATCAAAATACCGAGGACATTTTTCAAAGAACTGGAACAAATAGTCCTTAAATTTGTATGGAACCAGAAAAGGCCCCGAATCTCCAAGGAACTGTTGAAAAGGAAAAACAAAGCTGGGGGCATCACAATGCCGGATTTCGAGCTGTACTACAAAGCTGTGATCACAAAGACAGCATGGTACTGGCACAAAAACAGACACATCGACCAATGGAACAGAATAGAGAACCCAGAAATGGACCCTCGGCTCTTTGGGCAACTAATCTTTGATAAAGCAGGAAAAAACATCCGGTGGAAAAAAGACAGTCTCTTCAATAAATGGTGCTGGGAAAATTGGACAGCTACATGCAAAAGAATGAAACTTGACCACTCTCTCACACCATACACAAAAATAAACTCCAAATGGATGAAAGACCTCAATGTGAGACAGGAATCCATCAAAATTCTAGAGGAGAACATAGGCAACAACTTCTATGACATCGGCCAGAGCAACCTTTTTCACGACACATCGCCAAAGGCAAGAGAAATAAAAGATAAAATGAACTTATGGGACTTTATCAGGATAAAGAGCTTCTGCACAGCCAAGGAAACAGTCAAAAAAACTAAGAGACAGCCCACGGAATGGGAGAATATATTTGCAAAGGACACCACAGATAAAGGACTGGTATCCAAGATCTACAAAGAACTTCTCAAACTCAATACACGAGAAACAAATAAACAAATCATAAAATGGGCAGAAGATATGAACAGACACTTTTCCAATGAAGACATACAAATGGCTAACAGACACATGAAAAAATGTTCAAAATCATTAGCCATCAGGGAAATTCAAATCAAAACCACACTGAGATACCACCTTACGCCAGTTAGAATGGCAAAGATAGACAAGGCAAGAAACAACAATTGTTGGAGAGGATGTGGAGAAAGGGGATCCCTCCTACATTGTTGGTGGGAATGCAAGTTGGTACAGCCACTCTGGAAAACAGTGTGGAGGTCCCTTAAAAAGTTAAAAATTGAACTACCCTATGACCCAGCCATTGCACTACTGGGTGTTTACCCCAAAGATACAGACGTAGTAAAGAGAAGGGCCATATGCACCCCAATGTTCATAGCTGCATTGTCCACAATAGCCAAATCATGGAAGGAGCCGAGATGCCCTTCAACAGATGACTGGATTAAGAAGCTGTGGTCCATATATACAATGGAATATTACTCAGCTATCAGAAAGAACGAATTCTCAACATTTGCTGCAACATGGACGGCACTGGAGGAGATAATGCTAAGTGAAATAAGTCAAGCAGAGAAAGACAATTATCATATGATTTCTCTCATCTATGGAACATAAGAACTAGGAGGATCGGTAGGGGAAGAAAGGGATAAAGAAAAGGGGGGTAATCAGAAGGGGGAATGAAACATGAGAGACTATGGACTATGAGAAACAAACTGAAGACTTCAGAGGGGAGGGGGTGGGGGAATGGGATAGACTGGTGATGGGTAGTAAGGAGGGCACGTATTGCATGGTGCACTGGGTGTTATACGCAAACTAATGAAGCATCAAACTTTACATCGGAATCTGGGGATGTACTGTATGGTGATTAACATAATATAATAAAAAAAAAAACTCAATGTTTAAGCCTTAAAAATCAAATTCTTACATTTATATTCCAGTCCTCCCCCCCCCATTTAATAGGCCCCCCTCTCCATAGTGACCTCATTAAAGACAGCTTTAAACAGCAAAGCTCAGGATCCAAATTTCTGAATCCAAATTGGGTTCTCCACAGAACACAGGCTCCCACCCTTTACCAGAAAGCCGTAAGGAATAAATGATGTGAGCACACTCTGACCCGGTGAATATGCAGCACATGGGAAGGAGGGGCCTGGGGTCTGAGGAACCTCACAGGCCGTGCTCTGTGGAGCCCGGTCAACGGACACTATGGTCAGAAAGGATTTTGGTGTGTTACATCACCATCGTGATGACTATAAGAGTAAATCTCTTTGATTCAAAGTGTTACGGAAACAAAGGAAACAAGAGGGCATCATCGCCAAAGAAAAACCGTTCCCGAAGAAAAACCACCGCCACACCAAAACGCCATCCAGATTTGCCACTAAAATTGGTTACATTGTGATACCATGACATTAACCCACTGCTCTCATGATTCCCTGAGACCTTCCAAACCACCTTCCTTTTAAAAAAAAAAGAAAAGAAAAGAAAAGAAAGGCAGGCTGCCACAGGCAGCGTCTCATTGGATGCATCTGGAGTCTTGGAAGCTTGACCACCTGACATTCTCCTACAAATGGACCTTGAGAGCTTGTTTGAAGGTTCTAGCAGGGGAGCTCAGCTACTCATATACCCTTGACTGAAGAACAGTCCTCCTCTATCAGGGAAGGCTGTCACCTTTGACCGAGCATGCAGCTTCGGGGTAGGGGTGCAGGGGGCATGCACATGGAGCAGTGAGGGAGGAAGGGGGCACCTGCCTAGCCAGCCAGATCAGCCGAATCAACCCTAGTGATCAGCGGGGTGACAGGTGTCGCAGCCAGATCGCCCTCACAACCTAGCCTTTTTTTTTTTTAAGTCCTTTTCCTCTCTAGGCAAACTTTTAAGTACTAGAGTTCTTTTAAGACCACAAAGAAAACTTCTTACACTGTTGGTAAGAATATAAACTGGACCAAACTACCAACACTCAAAATACAAATAATCTTGAATGCAGTGAGTCATTTCCCGAGAACTAATCCTATGGCTGTAGCACCCGCAGAGGTGCAGAATTTCGCTATAGGGCATTCCTGGTAAGGAGAGACTGGAAACAACCTAAATGCCCATCAACAGGTGTCTGGTTTTAATAGGTGAACCCTGTACCCACACCAGTGAATACCACGCAGCCCTCTCAGAGGACAAGGTTGATGCATATGTATTAATAAACACTCTAATATTTGAAGTAAAAGAAAGGTGTTTTGCAAGGTACAGCGTAGTATGCTATGATATTTATAATAGAAAAAAAGGACTGAGGAAAATATGCTTATTTTCTCATACTCTTTAAATATTATTATACAAGACACATGAATAGCACAACATGTGCTTACATGCATGAACTATTGCTGGAAGAATACAACGGTTGTCTCTGGCTCAGGGAACTGGCACTGGGACAGGGGAGAAGACGGACTTCTTACTCTTTAGCATTATTACTCTTAGTATAATTACTTGTCACTTTTACCATATGTCTGCATTTTTTTAGTCGATTAAAAATGATTTTCAACAGAACTCCAGTGGCTCCTTGAGCACGTACCCTCTGGAGTTGATGACTCCTTTCTGCGGCTGGATGGCGGGGCAAGCAGGCTCATGGCACTGGGCTGGTGCTCAGGTGACCGCACGATGGCGGACATGGCGATCTGCTGCCTCGCGGTGGCTGGCGTAGATGGGTGCGGATGGTCTGTGGCCTTCCGGTGGGCAGCTGGAGAGAGACCAGTCCGATGCCTTTCGGTTAGCTGGGTCACCAAGAGGCCAAAACCAAGTGGACTGCCCCTGGGCTGTCTTTCGAGGATCCAAGACCAAAAGAACATGCATTGTGCCGAATGGGCCATGCCAAGGATGCTGTGAATTTTTCAGACTTGGGACATCTGGACTGAGAGCTTCTGGGCCATAAAGACTGAAGATGAACTAGTACGACCAATCTGCTTGAGATGGGTCCTCTGCCTTTTTCCACAGACTGGGCATAGGGAGTGCCCCTACCTTCCTCCCGGGCAGACCGGAGCTCGATGCGGGTCTTCTGAAGGGCTTCCTCTAGCTCTGCACAGCGAGCTTTCTCCTTCTCCAGAGCCACTTTCAGCTCATTGTACTGCAGAGGAACCTGTGTGGGCAAAGCAGGGTCCTCTTTCCGTCGACTAAATAAACCCTAGCAATGGAAACAGAGATATCTCCTAACTCCTGGAAACTGGCACTTGAAACTAGCTAAAGGAAGTCTGACTCAAGAGGAGCAAACCACGAAAGCCAGGAGCATACTCACTGTAAGCGGATTTAGTAAAAATGGCATGTGAAGGGGAAAAGGGGGAGACTGAGCCACAGCCCATTCCAGCCGGCTGGAAAAAATAGGGTTTCGAAAATTTTCAACAAGAGGGTTCAAGATGCTTGAACTGCCACCACCTCTTCCTTTAGCATTCCCAAGAAGGAGAGCCATTTCCTGAGTCTTTACCCTCAAAAAATGGAAGTGGAGGATGGAGTCAGGAGGGATGGTTCGGAAATCATTCTTGCTTTGCGTTTGTCTCACGGCACTTAGTTACAAGACACAGAGATGAGTGTTTAAAAAAAAAAAATGGAGACCAAAAACTTGACTGCTAAAAAGACATCAAAACAAGGGGCTTACTCAAAAAAAAAAAAAAAAAAAATGCAAATGGAAACACGTACTGGACACGGAGGGGAAAAAATGGAAAACACAGGGAATAATGGGACTGAAAAAAAAATTAATAACCAAAACTCAATGGAAACACCCTAACTACAGCACATGACACAATCAGAAAACAATCCGCTGCTAAAATAAAAGAAGATTCAGTATCATAAGCAGCATGAGCACACAGAGTCACACAATAGGCCGCAACACCCTCCCCTGAGCCATCCCAGGAGCAGGCTGCTGCTGAAGCTGCCCCCGCCCCCTTACAGTCCCAACCGCGCTGGGAACACGGCACCAGCAGCCCCCTCCAGCCCCCTCTCACGTATTCCAAATCACAGGGGGCTGCCGCTGCTCCTCCAGGGTAGGAGTGCTTTTGGAAGCAAACTGCAAGCTTCTTAGAGACCTCTTAGAACTGAGAACACCTGGCCAAACCTCCCAGGAGGGCCTCGGTGGTTTAGGGAAGCGTGTTTTGGGTGTAGGAAAAATCTTCCCAGGTGCATCTACATAGAAGCCTGTCCACGGTTGTTTTTTGTTTTTTTTCTTTTTGGTCATAGTTTTTCATGTGTTTGTCTATCATAATTTTAAAGGGATGGAGCAGCACTCAGGGGAGGGCCTAGCTATCCAGTCAGGCACGTGTGGCAAGTCACCTCAACTCCCTGGTTCCCGGGCTCCTCACAGACCTCTGCCAATCCAAAGGACTGGGCTGGGTAATTTCGGGTCTTTTCTAGAGTCCTGTGCCTATGAGCTGCTAATCCCTCTGGAGTCTTGTACAATGACCTCCCTATAAACCTTTCTCTCTGCTGTCACCCCCACCCCAACTGCTTAGGAAATGAAAAAAAAAACCCTCCCTTATCAGAGACAGGCACTATCATTATAAAGGCCATGAACACAAAGTAGTGTGTTACAGACTTGATTAATGACATCCCTTTGTAAGGACTGTTCTGACTATCTCAAAACCTATTTTCAAACCAATATAAAACGAGAAAATGCATGTTTTGTTTTCTTTGATGTTTCTATAATTATCTATTACAACAGTATTTAATGAATCATAATGACTGGGCAAAATCTCCCCACTTTTCAAACACTAGGACCCACCTTTTTCTTCTTAGCGGGCTGGTCCATTTTGGCTTGCAGAAAGTCAATGAGTTTGGTTTGTTGAGAAATAGTACCTTCCATTTTCACCTTTTCATGAGAATAGAGAACCTAAAAATTCATAGAAACAAAATTAAGCTTGGCCCTCAAAAGAAGGATGCTTTTAAATTTGGTACTTAGAAAAATAAAAAGATTAAGTCATGAGGATACTAGCATATGAAAATTCAACACGGACCACACTGGGCCAATATTTACTTACTTAGTCCTTTTCTTATAGCCAAAACCAAAACTAAAAAAGGACCATGCATGGATAAGTATATAGAAAAGAAAAAGAAAAAAAGCCAGGGGTTAATATTAGAATCTCAGAGCTGATCATTATAGGTATTTTCCAACTTCTCTGAAGGTTTGGAAATTTTCATAATGAAATATTGGGGGAAACACACAATACTACAAAATATAAAGAGAGTGACCGTTTCACTAGATGGCTTTTAGCCATGATGCTTTGCGTCTGCAGACAATTTTTTAAGTAAATTCCCTTTGCTGGTTCTCACCTGAATGTTTTCTAGCTGGTATTCCAGATCACTCCTTTCGGTCTTCAGCAGATCAGCCCGGTCCAGAGCTTCCTGCAGCCCTTGAGTCAAACGGAAGATGTGACTCTTCTGTAGGTCCATCTGCTGCTGTAATTTGGCTTGCTGGTGGGGAGAGAGGCCAGACAGAGTCTTGATACTGCGGACAATACAACTCGTGCCCCCCTGCTGTTCTTGTTACCAAACTAATAGCAGGCATGGCGCCAAATTTCAGCTTCTGAAATCATCTTGTTCCAGAATTACTGATTGTCTTCTGTCCCAGACGGATGCATGGCACAGTTAAAAAGAATCTGCCCAGAAATCTCTGATGGCCAGCAAGTCACAGGATCCCCACTGTATGAGGAAGGCCAGGCTGGTGTGTCTGCCTTTCCAGTCAGTTACAATTAAGGACATTTGGCCCACCTGAGTTGACATCGAAGATGCTGCGAATTACTGCTGTGACAGCTATGCTCCAATCTGTGCTAGCTTTGCTTTTTAAGGTCTCAGGTGCTATTGTGAGAAATTACTTTCTTCAGGCAGTGTGGATGCACAAAGGGGAATCACGTCACCTCTAACTTAAGGAGTGCCTTGCCAGGGTGAGGGACCCCTCAACCAGGACACAGATAGCCACAATCATAGGAGATACTTCTGCAGTGTGGGGAGGAAGGAAGAGGAAGAGCCCGGACTCAGCACAAGTGTCGGTAAAACCCAGGGGGTTATATCACTTTAGTGTTTTGGAAATAGTTTTGTGCTGGAAATCTCTCTCCAATTTTTACCATGGAAGTCAACTAGAAAAGAAGCCAGGCTATAAAGATGCTGGTTTTATGGCTTTCTTTCCTAAAATGCTTCTGTTTCTAAAAAGAGCAGGAGAGAGCAGCTACCCTGATGAGACCGCCTGATGTCATCCGACCCCTGGGTGACAATCTAACCACCCTGGAGGTGGCCCTAATACCCCCTCCCGTGGTGGCCCAGACGCTCTGCACACTCAAGGACAGAGCTCTAAAGAGCAGTAAACATCACCACGGGCATTTTCCAACAGGCAACAGCAAATCTCCGCGCTCTCAGCCCCAGAAGGCCGAGAGCCCGCAACAACTTCAGACCTTGCTGACTCTCTTCATCCCATTTTGCTTCCCTCCACCTATGTTTTGTTTCTCTTTCCATTTTTACTCCTCTACGGCCCTTCCTCTTGAGGGGAAGTGGATTCCTTGAGGCATCACGGTGTGCTGGAACGAACGTGGGCTTTGGAAGACTACAGACCCTAGCATAAATGAGGACTCTAACACGTATAGGACCATAGGGGCAGCTCATATTGCCTCCAGAAGCCTCAGTGTCTTCATCTGAAAGTGGGTATAATGTCTCCCCTGACTGGGTGATATACTGAGTGCCATGCCCAGTGCCCAGCGTACCACAGATGCTCAAGGAATTTTAGCAGTCTCTCTGTCCCCCCTTCCCCCTATCCAGTTCAGGGTCCCCTCTCCCTACCCCATCAGTCTTCCCCATGTCAACCTCCTCCACCAGCTTCCCCCCATCAGTCCTCCATAAAGCAAGAGATACTGTCAGCTCCCAGAGATCACCTAGCCTATATGCCAACCTGGAATTTCTCAATCAAACCACAGAAACCCCTAAAACATGGCGGGGAAGGGGAGCAGAAAAAACAGCTAAGATTACCTCTTAAAGGGAGCTATCAGTCCCCTACGGCGCAAGTGATTTCTGCAAATTACCCTCTTTAGTTTCTTCCCACTATTTTAGGACAACATTAATTACTAGGCAGGAAGCAGAGAAACAGGAGCTGGGGACAAGAATTGGGTTGGTGACAGCCGGGCCCAAAATATTTCTCTAGAACAAATGCATCAACTGTCCGTTAGCTTTCCAAGAAACAGGCTGATTATTTACTACAATAAAAAAACAAGTAAGAGTGGCAGGTTGCTGCTCGGTGGAATGTTTTTCAAAACCATTTACCTGCTTCCCAGAGAGGCAAATGGGGGCTATTCACGGGTCAGTGTCGGACTGAAAGGAGAGCATTAGCTCTGTGCTTTCATCTGTCCAACAGTTTCACAAGGGTGACAGGAGACTGGCAGGGCGCACGAAGGAGCTGGATCACAGAGCCAGAGCACCAAACAACCCTGGTGGCAGAAAGGATGAAGCAAAACCAGCCAGAGAAAGTTCAAATGGACCGTATTTTTAAAAACACTGACTGATAGTGGCGCCTGGGTGGCTCAGTGGGTGAAGTGTCTGCCTTCGGCTCAGGTCATGATCCCTGGGTCCTGGGATGGAGCCCCTCCTATGTCTGGGATCCCTGCTCAGCCGGGAGTCTGCTTCTCCCTCTGCCTCTGCCCCTCCCCCGCCCTGCCCTGCCCTGCCGGTGTTCTTTCTCAAATAATCTTTAAAAAAACAAACAACAGTGACTGAAATATACAGAATATAAAGATATCAAAAAAAAAAAAAACCCCTTATGGAAGGGTTGGTGTCGATGTAACAGGTCGGTGGGTGTCAGTGGTGCGATAAATGTACCCAAAGAGCCCAAGCTAATTGGCAGAGGCTCACAGATCTCAGAATGGAGCTGGAGACATCCCACCATACTCTATGTTGTTCAGACCATGCGGACTTCTAGAAGCTCTCTTTGAAAAGATAAATCTACCAGAAAAGAACATTTCAAACTTGGAGGGACTTGAAATCTTTCTCTTAGGAAAGAGAAGGTGGTCTGGAGTGGGAGAGCGACTTAGATATCCTGTCACAGAGATAATAGAAGTAGTTTTCTCATAGAACTGTCACGAGGGCTGTAGGAGCCAATTCTTGGAAAGTACTCAGAAGGGCACCTGGCACATAGCAATTGCTAATGAAACATTAGTTTTTAAATTATTAATCAAGTAATTTGATCACTGATCAGCATTAATCTCCTTTTTTGGTTGGAAATAATCAGACTGCTCTATTTTTAAACGTTTCAATGAAATAAAACCAATGGTTCGAAGTTACAGGCATTAATTCAAAATAAGACATGACTTTCTGAGAATGAAAGTTGCTGGAAAAAAATGGGTTGGAATGTCCACAGGCACTGAGCACTCAGGCCTCCGTTCAACCAGGCCCATTGGTGGGTAATGTTGGGGAAGAGATTCTCTGCCTTAGACAGGAGGTTAATTTGACCAGAATTAGCAAATGGACTTTCATCTTTGGCATTACTTCCAATGGACTGATAGTGGCTGTCAAGTGCCATGTCAAAAAAGCTTCCAAAGCCATTTCCGGCCCAAGAGGAAAGATTTGGGAGAGATAGCCATTAGCAAATTCTGCCAGGGGTAGGGATGAAGGGAACAATGGAAGAAGGGCTGGGAATTTGGACTCCATGGCAGAAAAAAACTCTTCCCAACCCTGAGGCTGTGATTCTGGCCCCATTTATAAATCTCTGTACCTAATGAAGAGGACACTTGGGTTAACTTTAGAAAGAAGACAAATGAGCAAATACAAAAAGAGAGACAAACCAAGAAACAGATTCTTTTAACTATGGAGAACAAATTTATGGTTACCAGAGGGGATGTGGGTGGGAGGATGGGAGAAATAGGGGTTGGGGATTAAAGAGCACACTTATCACGATAAACACACACACACACACACACACACACACACACACATTGTATCTTGATTTTAAATGTTATAATCAGATGCTCTGGTAATGGAATAAGGATAGACACGTAGATGGCTTTGTGACAAAGGTGTCAAGAAAATTTAATAAGGAAGAGTCTTTTGAACACATGGTACTGGAGTAACAGGACAGTTCTACAGAAAACAGTGAACCTCTCCTCTCATATCATACATAAAAATTAACTCAAAATACATCCTAGACCTACATATGAAAGCTAAAACTATAAAACTTTGAGTAGTACAGAGAGAAGAAAGTATTCAACTTTAGGATCAGCATAGATTTCTTAAATAGGACACAGAAAACACAAACCATTTTTAAAAACTGATAAATTTGACTTCATAAAAAGAACATTTGCTCTTTGAAAGATACTGTTTTATTTTTATTTTAAGATTTTATTTACTTATTTGACAGAGAGAGAGGCAGCGAGAGAGGGAACACAAGAGGGGGAGTGGGAGAGGGAGAAGCAGGCTTCCCGCTGATCAGGGAGCCTGATGAGGGGCTTGATCCCAGAACGCTGGGATCATGACCTGAGCCAAAGGCAGACTCTTAACGACTGAGCCACCCAGGTGCCTCTGAAAGATACTGTTTTAAAAGACAAGGCAAGCTACAGAATGGGAGAAAGATTCACCATCCATACATCTGGCAAAGAGTTAGTACCAAGAAATCTTTAACAACTTTACTTAGAAGTAACTACTCATAAGATTTGAACTTACACTTCCCAAAAGAAGACACATGAATGACAAATACATGAAAAGATGCTCATCATATTTCATTATTGAAGAAAGGCAAATTAAAACTACAATGTGATATTGTAATATACACACTAGAAAGGCTAAACAACACTAAGCATTATGGGGTTGGAACTGCTGTTGGGTGTGCAAAATGGAACCACTTTGTTATCAACATACACGTGACCCAGCAATGCTCCTCCTAAAGGAATGAAAACATATCCACACAAAGATCTGCACACAAGTTTTCATAGCAGATTTATTTATAATAACTAAAAACTGGAAACTATTCAAAGGTTCATCAACAGGTGAGTGGATAAATTATGGTATACCCATACAATGAATTACTGCTTAGCAATAAAAAGCAATGAACTGCTAGTACATTCATCAGCATGGGTAAGTCACAAAATCATGCTCAACTAAACTAAAGAATCGAGGGGCACCTGGGTGGCTCAGTCAGTTATGTGTCTGACTCTTGGTTTCAACTCAGGTCATGATCTCAGGGTCGTGAGATGGAGCCCCGAGTTGGGCTCTGTGCTCAATGGGAGTCTGCTTGAGATTCTCTCTCTCCCTCTCCCCTTGCCCCTCCCCCCACTCACACACACTCTCTCTAAAATGATCTTTAAAAAAATTTTTTTAAAAAGGCCCAGATACAAAGAGTATATATAGTATGACTCCATTTCTAGGAAATTCAAGAAAAGAAAAACTATCAGTAGTGACAAAGAGCATTTCAGTGTGTACCCGGGGCCAGGGTCAGAAGGTATTGACTAGAAAGGGCATAGGGAACTTTTTTGGATGTAAAAAATGTTTTATATTTTCATTGTGGTGGTGATTAGTCAGGTGTTTACATTTTTAAAAATGATTCAAAAAAAAAAAAGAGGACACTCAGGTTAAGCCCTTGGTCACATGCTTATAAAGTGCACACCACGACCAAGGGTTCTAGCCACATCTTGGACAATAAATATCATTCTTTGTTTCATAATGGTTTCAACTGTCAGTGAAATATGCCTCAAACTCAGAGTCAGCCAGATGTCTGTGCTCAAAAATCTATCTGTGAGGTACAGACTGGGAAGCTGGAAATGTTCTCGTGTCGTGTAGAAGTGAGAAAGAGGGGACTGAATCAGGATCCCAGCATGCTATTCCAAGCCTTGTCACTGACTCACCATGTAACCTTGGACCAAAGTATTGAGCTGTCAGAGCCAACTCTCTTTCCTCAGAAGGAAAATAGGACACGCAAGATCATTGATTATTTCTGTTCTGTTTCCAATATGTGCCTAAAATGGGGACATTGCCTATTCGTTCCAGATAAAAGACCACCATTCTCTACTTGACCACCAGGTAGATCTTTAAATTTTTATGGCGGCATTCTTAACGCTGCCTTTGATGAACTTCCCACCCATGTGTGTATATAATTAATTTTATTGTAAAAATCCTTATTGTGATACAATATACATAAAATTCACCATTTTAACCATTTTTAAGTGGACAGTTCATTGGCACCAAGGACACGCACAGTGTTATGCAACCGTCACTGCCATCCATCTCCAGAACTCTCGCAAACGCCCACTCATTTTTTTTAAAGTTTCATTCTGTAAAATATTTCACACTCACCTGCAAAATTTTCACCACACTTTTCAAAGTTAATAGCTTAGCAATATTATTTCTATCAGCAGAGTCCCTTGGGAGATATCCTATAATAAAACCTTACTAACGAGAATAGGTAGTCTGGTTAATTGAACTATGAGGCTCACTATGGGTTAAACAGAACACTCTTGGAGTCCTATTTCTCCTTAAACATCTTTACAAAGTATATTTGTCCTGGTTGGTCAATTCTAAGGAACAGAACAGAGTCATTAATGATTCAACATACAGGGAGGGCTTTGGTTGGGAGTGGGAAGTAGCAATCAACTTAAAGAGAGATTTTTCAGAATTCCGTTAAAAGGCCCAAGAAATAATATAAGGGATGGGTTCAGGAGATCAATTTGAGCTTTCCATTCTATGTCTCAAAGGCAGGGTGTAATTTTTTTTAATTGAATTAAATGAATGATTAAAAGTCTTCAAGAAATTTAGTACTCAGCATAAATCTGATCAAGTTCCTGCCCTGTGCATGAAGTGAATTTGCATAGATGTTTATCAGCCTGAAAACTTAATATACTTTAGATATTAACTCTAAAAGAACAGTTTAATTCAATATTCAGTCACCCGTATATTTAATAAACTTCCATTTGGCACATACGCATCTGTGCTCAGCATTTTTTTAAGCACCACGTGGGGGGATACAAGTGACAAAGACCCCCTGGCCATCGTGACACATTCTCTGAATGTATTAAATACCTTCAAAAAAAGTATTACGTGACCACCTCACTCTTCCTTGAAAATTCGAACTTCAAAATTTGAACGTCTGATCTGGATCTGACCACCTAAACGCAACAAATTTTCACCTTCAGAATTCCACCTGGCTCTATTTCTCTCCGTTTTACACTCACCTCTTCCAGAAGCCTCTGTTTGAGCTCCCGTTCAGTCTCCAGTTTCTGCTGTAAACTGCGAGCGTTCATTTCAAGCATGGCATGTTTCTTCTCCAGGTCATTGAGCTGGGCATTTGGAAAAATTGGCCATAATATCATATTTAGGAATACTAGATGCTAATGACTTTTGCAAATACCCACAAACCTTCCCATGTAAAGAATCAAGTTCTGAAGATCAGAATATAAATATTGTTTTCTAGGGACACCTGGGTGGCTCAGTCTGTTGAGCACCTGCCTTCAGCTCAGGTCATTATCTCAGGGTCCTGGGATTGGGCCCCACGATCAGCAAGGAGTCTGCTTCTCCCTCTCCCTCTGCCTCTCCTCCCATTCATTCTCGTTCTCACACACATGTGCTCTCTCTCTCTAATAAATAAAATCTTTCAAAAAATAAATAAATGAATAGATAAATATTTTTTTCTGAAAGTATATCACAAAGGTCCATGTCACAGATAAGCCTTATATGGGGATAGGATTATTTCTAAGGCATGGGTCACATAAAGAGCTATGACAAGTTCTAAGACAAGGATGATCACTTTGGCTGAATTTAAGTAAATAATCAAATGCCGAATGCTTACTATTTGCACAGCATTATATCAGGCTCTTGGGATGAAAGAATGGAGAAACTCTCTTAAGAATCTTACATAAAGTCACAAAGGCAGAGAGAAGCCCATAACTAGACATGTACACAAACAAGGACTGCTTTGTCACATAATATTTTTGATAAGAGGGGTATGGAGAAGAGCAATTCTTCCTGAATTACCAGTTGTCAAGAAAAGATTGTATCAATGTCTGGAGTCTGGTTTGTTTTTTTTTAAGTGAGTTCCACACCCAGCTTGGAGCCCAACGTGGGGCTTGAACTCACAACTCTGAGATCAAGACTTGAGCTGAGATCAAGAGCTGGACACTTAACCAACTGAGCCCCCCAGGAGCCCTAATGTCTGAAGTCTTAAAAGATGAGCAGAACTTTGCTATAGAATACTCTAAGAAAGAACAATCAAATAGAAAAAATATTCAAGTTCAACACAAAAGGATTCATTTACCTCTAAACAATTAATATACCTAGTTTCCTCATGGGTTAAAAAAAAAAATTGTGAGCCAGTATCAAGGAACTCCAG
This sequence comes from Ailuropoda melanoleuca, assembly GCF_002007445.2. NCBI lineage: Eukaryota > Metazoa > Chordata > Mammalia > Carnivora > Ursidae > Ailuropoda > Ailuropoda melanoleuca. Next base: position 15,196,258 of record NC_048229.1, read on the forward strand.
AGTGTTCCTGAATAGCAAGCTCTAGCCTTGAATCCAATAATTTTATTTCCATGAAATTTTACTTCTGTAAGAAAATAATCATAGATATCCATAAAGATTTATAACATTATGGCAAAAAATTGAAAGAAGCTCAAAGTTCCAGTACCAAGTAGAATGATTAAATGATTCAGTAGGTACCTCTGTTTTGTTGAGGGGTTTTTTTGGGAACTAAATATTCAAAAAACATTCAGTAACTAAGGAAAAGCCCCTAGGTCTCTGTTGGGTTTTTTTTTAAAGATGTAAATTTGTTTACATAGCAAGAATCTAAATTTATTCTAATGGAGCAGTGCCGGATTGTCAGTCATCTTTTCATTTACTTTTCTATGGTTTCTAGATCTGCCACAATGACCCCAAAGAATCACTTTTATAATCATGAAATAACAAAGTTATACAAAATATGAAATTCAGAGTCTTGCTTTATTTTATGTATTTGTGTGTGTGTGTGAAAAATTGCGTGTGTGTGAGCCTAGGTATATATACATAAAATTGCTTTGATCTTCATTCTTATTATCTGGAACACTGGGGCATCTATTCAAAATCTCTTTCAAGACTTAGATAAACCTCCAGAATAATGGGACATCACTCTGCAGACATAATGTGGTGTGCTACATGGACAGGACATGCGTATTTCCAATGTAAAATACTGAGAACTCTCGTGGCCATCAGACCCTCTTGTGCCCCCGGCCTTGGAACAGAGAGAGGCCGAGCTGCCTACTATTGCAGCAATGGAAAGAGCATTAGTCCTTAACACTGAGTAGTTTCCAAGAATGCTCGACATTAAATCCAGCAACCAACCCAGAGGTTAAATCTAGAAATCAGGGGCCAGAAAACAAGAGAGCTGTGTAGCCAGATCAGAATCCAGACGTCAGGGGCACAGACAGGCAGATGTTAAGAAGTCACCGACAGACTGTGACACACCAGACCCCAGCATGCCTCCCACGCTCTCGCCAACCAAGGGTGTCCGTGTGGAGCCTAACTCTGCGACTTGATGGGACTGAGTAAACGTGTGTTTGTGAAATATGCTGACCACGGATTGCACCTGAGTGTGGATCGAGTGTGCCTTCTAAAAGAGGGAGATGAAAATGTCCTCCTAGAAACAGAAGGGATGGGTGCTGACCTTGTCCGAGAGGCTCTCAGCTTTCAGCTTCTGCTCTTTGAGGGCCTGCTGCAGAGCAAGGATCTCAGCCTTGTGCTCCTTCACCGCCAGCTCCACAACCTGGCGTGACTCGGTGATCCGCTGGTCGGCCCGTGCCCTGCCGGGAAAACACAGGCCCATTTCAGAAGCCCCACCATCACCAATCCAGAGAAAGGAAGTGGGCCCATCTCTAATCCAATAAGCAACCAAACAGGCTGCAAGGCTGGAGAAAGGCCCAACCAACCCTGATTCCCAGTTTCAAATTATGTCTTGCTTTCTGACTACTTACAGAGCGAAGATTTGACCCACTTAGACCTTGGGTAAAAATACTCTTAATAGGTAAAGATCCTGTGAGTACTCACTTGGAAAGGCTGAAGGGGAAAAGGCAATTTTCCAAAAGCTTCTGGACTGAACAGGATAAAGCAAGACCGTCACAGCCTCCCCTGGGAGTGGAAATGGAATGAGGTCCCCCTGAGGGACCACAGGAGACCCCCACCGAGCAAACATTTCCTCTCCTTAAAGTCTATGCAATAAGTTATGTGTTTGGGGGCTCGTTAGAAAACTGAAACTCAACTCTGATGAATGTATCTATAAATAAGGTTAGAGAATAGAAAAAACTAGAAGCAAGCTAGAAAAATCGCTGCCCTTCCCCATTTAGGTCTTGTGTTTTGTTACTTCCATATGTGGGCTTATACAGTCTCCTCTACTGGCCAGCGCTCTCCTCCCCTACCTCCCCTACCCTGCAAACACAAATCTTACTCGGCCTTCAAGGATGAACTCCAAAGGCCATGTCCTCCATAAAACCTTGCTCAATTTCTCCTCTTGCAAGGAAGCTCTCCTTGCTCTGTATCCAAAGCATAAACGTACTCCTCTCCTGGCACACCGCACTCTCTATTTGAGGTGGTAAATATCCGAATGCATAATTCATCTTCTCCATGAGACTTGCCTCTTGAGCACAGGAATTAAGAATTATATTTTACTCATCTCCATATACCACGTAACACCAAAATAGAGGGGGGGGTGGGGGGGGGAAGGAAAAGCCAAGATCTTTCACAACTGTCCCTGAAAGTATACATGAAATGTCTTCCTAAGCACAGCCCATAGTTGTACCTTCCATGTGGAGTTGTGTGTTTCTTGATGCTGAAGCCAGCTTCCAACCCTCAAATTGGTCTCTGAGGGATTCTAGAAACAGCTCAGATAGGAGCTGCACTTGAGGGCAGAAGGGAGGGGGTCTGTGTGAAATCAACCAGAATATACTGTGAGGACTCAGGGGAAAGAGGAACAGGAGGTCTTAAACCAGCAGCCCGTCACATCAGCAAATACCCTGAGTGGGAGGATATCCAAAAAATGAATATTTATACCAGTTCTCCTCAAATTTAAGGAGTCTCATCTCTTGTCTCCAATCTTTTCTAGTTTAACTGACTTAGCACACATTAAACATCCAACACATCTGGCTGAGTGTACTATTGTCAAGTAAACGTGGGAAATACCAAAATGAGTCTGATGGTGTCCAACTAAATGTTTTGTGAGAGGTATTTCCAGGCATAGTTTATCTCGCTTAAGGAGTTCAGGGTGTCCCAGGAAGGTCAGTTTCAGAGGAAGGTGATATGAGTGAGGTTGGGAAGGAAGGCTACGATTCAGTTGTGTACACATGAAGTCATGAGCAAACTCTAGTGTGCACACTGGAAAACGAGACCCATTCTTCAACACCTTTTTTTTTTTTTTTAAGATTTTATTTTTATTTATGTGACAGAGACAGCCAGCAAGAGAGGGAACACAGCAGGGGGAGTGAGAGGAAGAAGCAGGCTCCCAGCGGATGAGCCCGATGGTGGGGCTCGATCCCGGAACACCGGGATCACGCCCTGAGCCGAAGGCAGACGCTTAACGACTGCGCTACCCAGGCGCCCCAACCCCATTTATTTCTATCTGCTGGTAAACTGTCATAAATACCCATTTTGTTAGAATCAAACACTTTCCTGCCAAGAAGCTGTAAAACTGTCATAACTCATCTTCCCATCTGCCATGTCTGCAGTGTGAATGGCGCCCCCTACAGGTGGGAAGTATACGACCTGCACTATCATGGCCCCAGCAGGAAAGGGGTTCTGACTTTGGAAATGAAAGTGGGAAAGCAGAGGAAAGATCCTGCTTGAACTTACTATTTCCTATCACGAAAGAAAAAAACTAAACTATTCTTGTCCTGCCCCTCAGGGGACACTGCACAATGTCTGGAGATATTTTTGGTGTCACAGCGTGAGGAAGGGTTGCTACTGGCATCTAGTGAGTAAAGGCAGGGCTGAGGCTCACGTTCTATGATGCACAGGACATCCCCCACAACAATGGATTATCTAGCCCAAACCGTCAATTGTGCTGAGGTTGAGAAACCCTAGTGTAGATGGGTGACTAGCTTTACAAAGGACCAGGATTAAAATGGTGATGGTCTTGCTACATGGTCACAGTGATAACAAACGCCAGGTAAGAGTTTCTGCCAAGAAAGCACTGAGCTATTTGCCCTCCTCTGACTCCCAGGCCTCCACATGGGGTAAAAGGACACCAGCTGCCAACACAGAATCCAAGTGACACTGACCATGTTTACAACTAGGATAACCGACCCATCCTGGTTTGCCCAAGAGTCTCCCAGCTTTAGCACTGAAGGTCTTGTATGCTAGAAACTTCTCTCAGTCCTGGGCAAGCTGGGACTGTTGGTCACCCTGTCCCTAATGCTCAGGTGATCCCGCTGAAGACACTTGTCACTGGCTTTCTACAAACAGGAAGTCCCACCTGCTCTGCTTCTCGGTGTCCAGCATCCTCTGTAACTCTCGAACCCGACACTCAAACTGGGACTTCTCGTCGCCAAGGACGCTCCTCCACGCCTCCCACTGCCGCTCTTTTTCCAGCAGCTCATCGTTCAGGGCCTCCAGGTCCATGACCTGTTCTTCCAGCATCGTGCAAGTGGTCTTCAGAGCCTCCATCGTCTGCAAATCAGTACCACTGAGTTGTGCCTTGTATCAAATGAGGATTTCCTGGATGTTACTTTTGTTGGATCAGTGTCAGAAAAGCACAAGTTTCTAACTACAATCTGAAATACAGTATATCTGTTTCTTCTACAGATCCAGGGGACCAGACAAGAATGGATAAAGGGCCATTTCTGCCACCATCTTAAAGTCAGAACCCAAAGCAAGCCAGGGGGAAGAGATTACGCTTAAAAGTAAAGGGGCTCGCACTAGTCTCCCAGAACATTCTATTTTATTTTTGTTTTTTTTTTTAAATCAAAATTAAGAGAACAACACACTAAAAGCTACTTCTTCCAAACCCCCAAGCCCTCAAAACATAGATGTGATGATGAAGAAGAGCCCATTTAACGGACAAGCCTCCGTCTTGGGTCCCTTGGAAGAGGTATACCGGGCGCCTGCTCTAAAATCTAACGGGATCACAGTGTTCTCTGACACAGGGATCTCTGACACTGCTTACTGTCCTTACTTGCTTCTGGCTGGTGAGCTGCATCTCCCTCTCCGTAATCTCACGGCGGAGATGGTCCACTTCACTCCGTAGCTGTACTATCTCATCGTTGGCGCCGGAAGCCTCGTCGAGTTGTTTGGACAAGTAGAAATTTTGGTTGTTGAGCTCAGCGTTGTCCTCGGTCAGCTGGTTCAGCTGCTCCTCCAGGTCTGTGATTACCTAAAACAGGAAAGGAACCTGGTTCTGCACCAAGCAAGTCCATCTGGAACGAGAAACTGCCTCTAGAGCCATTGATTTTAGAACCTACGTGATACTGGCAATCCACGTGCCACTCACATTGGCTTATCCAACCCCGGCAGCAAAAGCCAAGCTCCCATGCCCAATCACTTAGCACTAACACACCCATGATGGGGTGGAAAAAGAAAAGCCTCTGATTCTTTCTCACTCACAATCCAGCTGGAAGCTGTGGCAAAAGCAGATCAATCCAAAGTGACTGCCATATGGAAGGGGCAACTCTAAATGAGATCAAGTCCATGGACAATAATATAATGTGAAAAATGCCAGCCAAGGAAAGGCGTCTAATAGACTGGCATCACCATCACCTAATTAAACAGAAGGCACCATCCACAGGACGTTAGAACCGGAGATAGTCTTAGAAAGCAAAATAAAGTTCTTATCAAGGAGGACTGACTGTGAAGGACACTAAGAGTTATTTTAATATATTGGCAATAAATTCAATTTTGTGCAACAAAAGGAAAAAATTTAAGGGAAGCTCAGAAAAATCCTGAAAACATTGTACAATGGCATCACCTTAATGGTTTTCATTATACAGTTAGCTATCAAAAAATGAGAAGGCATGTAGATGAAATTGTCATTTTATTGAGAGAGATTTAATCTGGCTTTGCTAAATTATTTCCCTGCTCAATGGCAGAATGACTTTGATTTCAGTGCATTTAGCTTCACTATTCTCTTTTCTGAGGTTCAGTATCAGCACTTGCAGAGAGCGTTTGTATATAATACTTTGAAGTTTAAGGGCAATTTTCTAATAATAGTTGGAATGAGGCACACAGGTAGTAAATTAAATTTTATGTAACAAAAAGAAGTAAATTAAAAGGAAATGCCTTGAAGCCCGGGGTTTATTAATTGTTTCCAATTTCCAAACCTAGAGTAGACTTAGTTTATGAAATGCTGCCACTGTTTCCATGACTAATTCCCTATTTCAACCCCCTTTGATTATCAATGTAAAAAAATCTTCCCAGGCATATAGAATTAAAGAACATCAATTAAACACATTTGTTCAATGTGGCTCAGAAAACAGAGCTTTTCATTCTGTTAACTGAGCTGATAAGCTTTTAATGTAGTAAGTGGTCTAGTAATTTCTGTTTTAATGTCAAAAGCCGTGCTAATTCCTAATGTATTGGTTTGAGGTGCACTGTTGGCTACAAGATGGGGAATAAAGATTATCTGGTTGGGTCCTTAGCTAGGACTCCTTCTTTATCAGGGAAAATGGGAAAAAACTACAAGCTTGTCATTCCTAGTGGGCAGTTATGCATCAAGGGGAATCCCTGGATCACCCTTTGGGTGACATGGTTAAATCTCCTAAAACTAGAAACAATGAATAAACAATGCCCAGTAGTTCAACTGGCCCCCGTCTTATATTTAGTACAGCCATTCCTTGAGACCATTTTCATCCTGGACTGTAAATGTCTCCATTTAACTGTTGTGCTTCCTTCTAATGTCCCTCCCTGCCCCCCATCAAAAAAACAGAGGCAAGCTGGCCTGAAAACTATGCTCTCCTATGGAGTCTGGAGCCCCAAATAAAGCCATCTTGAACTTTGCAGGGTTGGGGTCTTCATCTGCAATATGGAGGTAAATGCTATATTTACTACCTCCTGTTCCCATTTTTGTTTATGTTTTGAATTTTCTGGCATACTATTCTACCTTAATGTAGCCTGTGAAATACAAGGGATAAAAATTAATGACCAAGACAATGCTTCATTTTAAAGATTATCATGGTGCCTCTTGTGGAGAAAAGAGGCTACAGAAAATCTGCTCACATAAGAATATACACGTTGCCAAAATAATTTACTTGCTGCTCGAAGACATACCTAGGCCTTTGGGTGCTCACTACTTTTCTGATTTATGGGGAAAAAATTGCAATTTATTATTAGCCCATTTCTGCTAACTCTTCTCCTTTCAAAATAGATTATAAAGTGCTAAAGAAGAAATACTTGAAAAGCTCAATGAAGTGCCTAGATTATGACTCTCACTTCAGTTGAGACGGGCCCACTGGAGTGGGAGGCATCCTTCTATTTCCCTATTATCATCCAGTTTTCAAGGGGTCTCACATCTCTGATTTCTACTTACAGTTTGTGGCTGTTGGTTCTATATTTTACCCTCTCTATTTTGCCTGTTTGTCAAAAGGAGGCTTATGTGTTTGTGTGAAGCACCCAAACACTCATTAAAGCATCTTAACTCATTCCAACTTCTTACATATTCTTTCTGCCCAAGTTATAATATGTTTAGCTTGTGATTCTATTTTGAGGTGCTGGAGTTGTAGTATTAAGTGTTAGTATCAGACACCCCACACACACCCACACACACATTATTGGGTTTACAGATATTGAACTGATGTGGGACACAGGCAGAAAATTAATGGTCTCTATGGTTTAAAAAATTTTTTGAAGTATTGTGATGGGCAATCTGTGACTTTGAACCAGGTAACGTGCAAGGAGAATTCTTAGGTGTGTCCGTGGGTGTATTATCTCCACACCAAGGGCAAATGATCTGTTTACCCTATTATGAGTCTGTTAACCTCTCAACCCCAAGGATACAGGATAAAAAAGAGAAACTGAAAGGCTGACTCCATCTTTGCAGTGAGAAGAGGAGGGAGACAGCTTCCTAGAGCAGGAGCCAATAGAGCTTTCTTCTATGCTGTTTTTGCAGATAAGAGGTCGTGATGCAGTTCTAAGAGGAAATAAGGATATAAAAAATAATCTACTCTCAGTGTCCAAAAAAGAGAGAGAAAGATCACTATTTAGGATTATCTGTTGCTTTTCAAGCAAACCTGACAGTTCTGAGCAAGAACTATTTACCTCTCACACTTGATGGGAAGACCAGGATGGAGAAGGTTACTAGGTAAATGTTCAATAGCACGCTGGGGGTGAAGAAACCAGTCCGATGATGAGCATCGGGCTAAAAAGACACAGGGCTGAAATCCTACTGGAATGTCTGGTTCCTTCTTGAAGGCAGCTATTTGCATATTATTTATTTTTAATCTTATAGCTGACAGATTGATTCATAATTAAAACTGTGTCATATGTTTGCCCACCAACTCCCCTCCAAAACAGACTTAGGTAGGGTTTTAGGTGCCAGATTGGATCAAATCCTTTTTTTAAATCTCGTCAAAATATAGAAATGGTCTGAGCTGGAAAATCTTACTGCTCATGAGCTTTTTAGAAGCTTCTAACTGGGAGCTCCTATCAGTTGAGTTATTACAGGGGCTCCCACCGTAACAAAGATGATGTCTCCTTGCAGAGACATCTCAGATAGCACCAGTAAGACAGAAACATCGAGCCCTTTGTAAGTGTCTTTAAAGCAGCCTTTGAAGTTGGAAAAGTGTAAAAGAGATCTGTTGCTGCCAAATGTTGTCCTAAAGCAGTGGTTTTCAAACTTTTTAAAGGGGCAGAACATTTTCTAAACAAAAGATTATGTCGTAAACCCAATATAATAAAATATTAATAGTAACCAATACCATTTAGCACTTTCTATGGACAAGGCCCTGTGTAATCATTTGGATGCATCATCTAATTTGGCGCATTAACAACAAACTTCTGATTCTCTGACTTAGTGCTTTCTAAGTTTTACTGTTTCTGAAATATGAACATATATTGGAACTAAGCAGCTATCTCTCTGCCCTTACTAAACCCCCAAAGAGCAGTTCTTAAATGAATTATAAAATTGACGGAATACTGGAATGGAGAATATATAATGTCAACACCACTTTATAGGTAAACAGATGGAGGCTTGGGAGTTCAAAATCACACAGGTTACAAAGAGGCCAATTTCGAATCAGAACCCAGTCTGACTTCAGAGTGCATGGCTGGACCACTAGCAACCCAGCTGCTCTAGCTGAAGTGTGGGTGGGGATCATTCTTCCCAGTTCCCCCTCCTACTGGGAGAGGTCCCAAGGCATCTCCACGGAATTCCAGAAGTAAAGCAAAGATTAGAAGTCCCTGCTCCCGAAAACAAGGCAAATGTGAGGGATCAAGAGAATATAAAAGTCACATAAGTTAAGAAAGTAACCAAATTCATTCTACATATTGGCATATTCTATTAAAAAACAAACCTCTAGGGGCACCTGGGTGGCACAGCTGTTAAGCGTCTGCCTTCAGCTCAGGGCGTGATCCTGGCGTTATGGGATGGAGCCCCACATCAGGCTCCTCCGCTATGAGCCTGCTTCTTCCTCTCCCACTCCCCCTGCTTGTGTTCCCTCCCTCTCTCGCTGGCTATCTCTATCTCTGTCAAATAAATAAATAAAATCTTTAAAAAAAAAAAAACCTCTAATTTTTAAAATCTGGGGGAGGGAGGATTACCAGGGGCACATGGAAACATCTGAGAGTAATGGATATGTTTGTTATTTTGACTGTCTTGTTGCTTTCACAGCTGTGTACACATTTCCAAACTCTTGAAGTTACTGTACTTCAAATATACCTCAATAAAGCTATACAAATTTTTTTTTAAAAAAAGCTCTTATGAATATGTGGCATTCTCTCACACACACACACACAAACACACACACTCAGTGGAATATTACTCAGCCATGTACAAAGGATGAGATTGTGCCATCTGTGACAACATGGATGGACCTAGAGGGTATTAGACTAAGTGAAATAAGTCAGACAGAAATAGACAAGTACCATATGATTTCACTTACATGTGGAATCTAAAAAACAAAACAAATGAACAAACGAACAAACAAAAAGCACAAGCAGACCCACAAATACAGAGAACTGATAGTTGCCCAAGGTGGGGGGGGGGGATGAGGTGAAAGGGAATGGAAGACACAGACTTCAGTTCTGGAATGACTAAGTCACAGGGATGAAAAGTACAGCATAGGCAATATAGTCAATGGGATTATCATAGGATCGTATGATGACAGATGGTAACTATACTTGTGGTGAGCCTAGCATAATATATAGAGTTGTTGAATCACTATGCTATAGACCAAAAACTAATGTAATATTTTGTGTCAACTATACTTCAATTAAAAGAAAAACTGTTATGCCAAAAGACTAAAAAAAGAGAAAACTCCAGATGAAGGATTAACGATGTACACATTGAAAACATATCCAAGTTTATTTTAGGAAAAAATAGTAATATAAAAAAAATCACGGTCATAAAATGATCTATGTTTTATTCAGTGATCATTTACAAGCATGTATATAATATAAGCAAATAACTTGTGTGTAAAAAAAGAAACCAAGACAGTAAGAAACTGAAAAGGTGGGGGCACAAGAGTAAAGGAACATAACGCATCAGTTCCTCAAGAAAGAGAGGCAGAAATGGAGGAAATCGGGAGACACTTGTTAGGGGGGCCTACCCCAGATGCAGCCATCGGCATTGGGAAATACAAACCAAAAATCCATCTGCCGGGTATCTGCTAGAATCAAACAGAAGCATATCTCATGACCTACTAGCTACTCCACGCTTGGGTATATGCTCATCAGAAACAGGTGCTTATGGCCACCAAAGGACTCATGCAACAGTGCTTCCTGGCAGCTGTGCTCCTAACGGCAGCAACTCAAATTCCATCAGGAGAATGGATAAATGAACTCCAGTTGTATGCATCCAGTGCCATGCTACACCATAATTAATGAAAAGGAACAAATTCTTGACTGATTCAACCACATGGACAAACCCCACAGACAATTTAAGTAAAAAAAAGCTAAGCCCAAGAGAGCACATCCTCTATGAACCCATTTGTCTGAAGTTCAAGAACAGGCCAAACTAATCTCCAGTATCAGAGGTCAGAACTGTGCCTTTGGGCAAAGGATGCTGATAAGGAGGGGACGTGAGGCAGCTCACTGTAGACTGAAAACATTCTGGATCTTGATCTATGTGGTGGCTATGCAGTTGTCTATATGGTGTAAAAACCTCATAGAACAGTACCCATGAGATTAGTGTACTTTATGCATTTTACCGTGTACATTCTATAACTAAATTAAGGGGGGGAGAGCACACACTCTTAAGACTTAACATTCCATTTATAATAGGTAAAAGGAAAGAAAGAGTTCATTACAGGACAATAAAATGTGTATGTAGAGAGTATGGTGGGGTTGTTTCTGGAAATTCACAGATGCGAATAACACAAATGGAGACAAGTTCACTGAGGACTAAGAAGGTAATAAAGCCATGAAAGTACCAAAGAAAGGAGGTGGAACCATGAATAAGGATAATATCCTATCTTCTGAAAGGGGCCTATTTCAGTCCTTTGTTCCAATGGGAAACAGAGCGAGCTTCTGCTGACCCTACCCCATCACATAACCTGTGCATGATGCTTCTCCGCTCACAGAATTTACTTCTCTCCATATAAATGACATCTCCCAAAGAGCCATAGAGTTTTGTTTTGCTCGGTAGGAAGTTAAAATTTCTAGGTCCACAGAACTTGCTGGACTTTCTTCTCTGCGGCATCAGCGCATTGGAGAAGCCTTGTGAAGCAACAGCCCCCAGCGTCAGCACAGCATCTAGCTGGGACTAGTGTCGGAAACTTCTACACCGGGGCGGGCGGGAAGCTGCCTTGGGACTTTCGTTGCACCTACTGAAGCCTAGGCCATGAGAACTATTTCCACCACTCCAACTACCCTTCCCCAAACATAAAGAATGGTTTAGAATTTTTTAAACTGGCAGGAACCCAAGAAACAGCATTATCTGGGGCTCAGAAATTCCAAATCCGTTTGGCCCCATTAAGTGCTTCAAGCTGAAAGTTTGTAACAAAAAATCGGTCAGTTGATATTATAAGAGATGCCCCCCTTCCCTCTTGGCTTTTAGTCTCATATTATCTTAATCATCTTTAGATTTAATACTCACAGTACAGCTGTTACGAAGGGCGTCAAATTTGCGCTGGATTTCATCTCTATGTGCCTAAAAGGTAAGAAGTCGATTATAAACTTTTCGTAGTGTAGGATACAATTCTACATGCTTGGTTTAAATAAAGTAAAGAGCAATTTACCTAGAAAGCCAAGAATGCTGTTACAGCCGCCCAAACATCTGGTTTTCAAAGAACTAATTCATCAAGTCCAACATCAGAAATTAGTTACAGGAATACACAATGCTGTGTTAATAACACTTGACTACTTAGACCACACATGCATACCCTGTACAAATACCTTTAACATTCATATTAATGCCCAGGGGCATTGGAAAAAAGGGAGAAAAAATTCAAGGAGGAAGTTTTTACTCTCATTCCTTTGTTTACTCCCCATTCTTAACATTTCCCTCTTCCTTCCAGGTGACCCCTCCCTAGCCTACTCCCTGAGACACACACACACACACACACACACACACACACACACACACGACAACAGCCAGGACAAACAAGAGACTTTTGTTGTTGTTAATCAAAAGCTGCTGAAATTCAGAAACCCGACATTGACCTTCAAGTAAGCAGAAGGCTTTCTCCAAGACAGAGCTGCTCTGAAACAGCAGCATTTGTTCAGCTGATATTCAAGGACTTTCTGAGTGATACAGCATACGTGGAGTTACCATCATTCATTGGGGGAGGACAGAAAGTTAACGAGAGCATGATTACGAACAGTGACAAATGCTATGAAAGAAACAAACAAGGTGCAGGGGGAAAAAAGATAAGGGGGATAGAAAGGAACTTACTTAGATGGGGTAATCAAGGAGGGCTTTTCTTTTTTTCTTTTTTTTNCAAGGAGGGCTTTTCTGAAGAGGTGACACTTAAGCCGATACCTGTAATACGATGAGGAACGGGACATGCAAAGAACAGGAAAAGACAGAGGGCAAAAGTCTTGCAGCAAGAAAGGGTTTGGTGCATTTGATGAACAAAAAAAGGCCTGAATGGCTACAGTAGAGCTTCTCAAACTTCAAGCTCTGACCCAAGAGCAAGCGTGACAAGTGGGTTGTTTTTTTCTTTTTTGTTTTGTTTTGGTTTTCTCAATGAAATGGAATAAATAGAATTGAACAGAAAACACTGGGACCTGGATAGGGAAGCACAGTCATAGGCAACTTCCATTTCAAATACCATAATTAATCAAATTTAGGATGCTGTTAATTGTAAGACGTTGCAATTTTATGTGACATTAAGGAAAACAAGGTGCTGTTGACTAAACTATGACATGTCCACATGTCCATGTGTCCACATGACTGAGAGTCATATACCAGCTATGACTAAAAGCTGCATCCTGATTTTAGATACCTTAGAATCAATGAAGTAGAGTATATATATGCTCCCTCATATTAGATTGTAAGGTAAATGAATTTTTGGTGGGTAATGGTCAAACGGTTTTTGGCTAAAGCACAGCAAGACAAGGAAAAAGTCACCCAAGATAATGGTAGAGAGGCAGGCAGGGACAAAGAATCTTAAAGGCTCAGAATGGAGTTCGGGTTTCATTCAAAATACCATTAATTGGAAGCCAATGGAGATTTTAAGAAGTAGAGTGAAATGATCTGATTGTCATTTTGTGGATGCTGTAGAAAGAACAGATCAAATTTAGATGAAGGTAGAAAGGAGCAGGGAAAGTACTGAGGAAGTTGTTGCTGTCATTCAAGGAGGAGATGATGGTAGCTTGGAGTAGGATGGTGGCAAAAGACAAAGAGAAGTGGGTGGAAGTGAGAGCTCTTTTGGAAGCCCAGATAATAAGACTTGCTGACAGACATTGGGAAAGGAAGGGAAAAGGATGCCCTCACAGACCTCTGACTTGAGAGACAGGGTAGATTGTGGCACCAGAGCTTAGCTGTGAAAGTCCAAAGAAGAAACTAATTTGAGGCAGGGGCAAAAGTAGTCTTTCTCTTTAAAAAAAAAAAAAAAATCTGTGTCAGGTCTATAAGACAACTAAGTCAAAAATTTTAGAGCTGTGATGTATTCTCTAACACATCTATTTTGTCGTATTATAAATTTATAACAGCAGATAGACACTGAAGAAAAAAAGATTAGTGAGCTTGAACACACAGCAATAGAAGCTACCCAAAATAAAACATACAAAGAAAGACTTAAAAAAAGGAACAGAGTATCAATGTGCTATGAGACAACTTTGAACTAACTAATACGCATGTAATTGGAGTCACTGGAGGAGAGTAGCGGTCAGACAGAAAAAACATTTGAAGAAATAATGGCCACAAATTTTCCAAAGTTGATGAAAACCATAATCCCACAGATGCAAAAAGTTGAAGGGACCCCAAGCACAAGAAACATGAAGAAAATTAAGCTAAATCACATCATTATCAAACTGCTTAAAACCAGTAAAAAAAGAAAAAGCTTAAAGCCAGTCAGAGAAAAAAGACAAATTACACATAGAGAAACAAAGAGAAGACAGACAGATTCCTCACCTAAGGGTGGGTGGGAAGAGGGGAGGGGAGGGGATGAAGCAAGTTAGAATAGAACAACATCTTTAAAGCACTGAAAGGAAAAACAACAACAACAACAACAACAAAAACCCAAAGCCTGGCAACCTAAATTCTATACCCAGCAAAAATATCCTTCAAAAATGAAGATGAAATAAAAGAAATTTTCAGATATACAAAAGCTGAAGAATTTACCACTTGCACCATAAGAAATAGTCAAGGAAGTCCTTCAGGCAGAAGGAAAGTGACAACCAGAAATATAAATCCACGCAAAAGAATGAAGAGAACTGGGGAGAATGGTTTTAAACAAGCAAAAAAAAAGTTGCAAAAACAGACTCACAGATTCATAAATAAAAAGTTATCATTGAGAATCAACTCCCCACATAATAGCCCATATTTTTATGGACTAACTTACCAGACTCTTATTTTCCCCCCAAATCATTCTGCTTTATGCCCAACAATAATATGTGAGATTTACTGATTTAATGGGGCATGAATACCATTTATCCAAGAAGGAGCATCGCACTACCACTGAAATCAAATGGCAATCCTCTTTGAAGGTAAAATGTAATGGAGTACCATCATTATGGCTTTTGATTTATTATTGACTGTGAATTATAAACACAAAATATAGAACGGATCCTGTTATGACTGCCGGAGATTCTATAAGCATTTAACAATTACTGAACTGATCCGAGCAAGAAAATGTCAAGAAACATGTTTTATGTTTCTTTGAAATAAGTTGTAAAACAAGTGCACAAAAAAGCTAAAGGTCACACAATAGTGTATATAAAGATAATAAAATGCATAAGACAGTCTTTAGATTCTCTCAATGAAATATTTGAATGTTCACTAGGTATCAGGTGCTACAGAGAATAAATATTTACCCTCTTCAAAGGACACTGAAGAGCTTTGTTTATGTGGGTTACCTTTATCTATATTTACCACTTGAGAAATTAAAATGGAGATTTTTTCCCAAATATTTACTCTTTATTTCTTTTAAAATAACACTGCTTTTGCACCATCAGGTGCAAATGTTAACACAATGAAAAATGCCAAATGACATCTTAAGCATTATTATGAAAATAATCTGAATTTGGGAACCCCCCTAGGAACCTACCAATCCCATTTTGAGAACCACTAACCTAAGGGTTGGGTGGCAAGCAGGGAGAATGCACAGCCTGAAGACTGGAAAGGCATTCTTTTGGGGGAGTACTTATGTCTTTATTAATGTTAAAGAGAGTTACAAGAGGAAGAAAGAAAAGTTAATTATAATGCAGTCTTGATGACAGAGAAGAATGCAGAACTCGAGAAAGGAAATCAGTGTTTAGATATCTGACCGTGTTCTGGGATCCATGGTCAGGGCTCTAGAACACTCAGGCTTCCACACATCCATCCCTTTCCCTGTGAAGGCGGGCACCAAGCAAGACTGTCACTTCACATGCCCTAATTTTAGATCTTGCTTATTGTGCCAATGGCTTGCTTAAATACATAGATTGATATTTATGTAAAACAAATGAGAGTATGCATTGACTCATGATTTTAACAAATCAAAGAGGATGACACTGGGATCTCATGGTCACGCCATGCTGGGAGGGTTCCTTACGTTAGTGTCTCTAGCTTTAGACTCTTGATTATTCAGCATTAGTCATTAACCAAATCAGTAAAAGAGCAGGACAACAGGGACTTGGACACGAAGAGTGTGTCGTGGGGTCATGCTGGTGCACACAGAGCCTATGCCAGGCCTCTACCCTGCGGCCTCCATTTGGAGTGACACAGCACATTTCACATCTGTCTGCTCTAGAGTGTGCAGACTCAAATTCTCTTCCTTAGATAAAGGGATGGAGTCTTTTTTTTTTTTAAGATTTTATTTATTTATGTGACAGAGAGACAGCCAGCGAGAGAGGGAACACAGCAGGGGGAGTGGGAGAGGAAGAAGCAGGCTCCCAGCAGAGGAGCCCGATGTGGGACTTGATCCCGGAATGCCGGGATCACGCCCTGAGCCGAAGGCAGACGCTTAACGACTGCGCTACCCAGGCGCCCCAAAGGGATGGAGTCTTAAATATCAAGTCTGGGTTGAAAATTTCTTTCTTCCACCAAGAAGCACTGAAGCACCTTAAAAGCCTGGCTTTTTGTTTCTTTCTTTCTTTCATTTTTTTATTAATTTTTGATTATGTTATGTTAGTCACTGTACAGTACATCATTAGTTTTTGATGTAGTGTTCCATGATTCATTGTTTGCATATAACACCCAGTGCTCCATGCAATATGTGCCCTCCTTAATACCCATCACTGGCCTTTCCCAATCCCCTACCCACCTCCCCTTTAAAGCCCTCAGTTTGTTTCCCAGAGTCCATAGTCTCTCGTGGTTCATTCCACCTTCTGTTTACCCCCCCCCCTTCAATATGACTCTCCTGTTGGCCTCCACCTTGATTCATTCTTAGCTTTAATGGCCAATGAATCTCCAAGCAAACACAATGGGTGGGAGTGGGTAGCAAGAAAACATCAAGGAGACCAACAAGTGGCTTCCCAGCAGGCCCGGCCATACTTCTTCAATGGAGACCGGCCATACTTTTTCAATGGAGACCGCTGGCTGAACTGTGCTCCATCTGATCTGCTCCAAGGCCAGAGACAAGAGTAACTGCTCCCTCCCCAGGCTAGGAGATGGCAGCCTCTTAAAATGAAGCAGTAATAGCCCATTTGACTATTCGTTCCCTTTTATTGATAAATCTGCCTGCTCTGAAGTTCGCAGATCTCCTCGGAGACCATTTTAGATCCAGCTGATTTAATTTGGCAGATGCTTATGTGGGGCCTGCCCTGGGGCCTGAACGATGACACAGGGTCAGGGTACTGCACCTGTGGCCATTTCCTCTTTCTCTCGGAAAATACAGTCTTCAGCACAAATTCAACAAAGCCATTCAGGCAACAGCCACATGCAGTCCATAACCAGGTTTATTGGACATAATCGGAGGAAGGGGAAAGGAAAACCCAAGGCCTCAAAACTGGACCGAGGCAAGTTGATTTGGGATTTGGATTCTTGCATGACAGACTACAAACAGCTGTGAAGTGGTTTTTGTTTTTGTTTTTTTTTCCTGCCATCACTTTGAAAAAGCCCTATTTTCCAAGGCATCTTCATCTGCAAGAGTGGTAGAGCCCTAGTTTCTAGATAGACTTAGGGAGGTTTGTTTCTTTATTTTTTCACAAGAAGATGCTCTGAGGCAGTGATCTCATCTGACTAAATTAAGTCGTGACTTGCGGCTGTGAAGGCTTCCAGCAGCCATTAGACAGAGCACATTCCAACCAGCAGTAAGACAGGATTTAAAGACTAATTTCCCCACAGATAAACAGCAGTGACATATGCTCTATTTTATATCCTCCTCCTTCTGAATGGGCAGGATAAGATGCATGGCCACCACCCTCCCTCCCAACTCCAACAGAGCAGTGAGATAAATGTGTCCTTCTCCTCTGCTCCAAAGTAAAAGGATTTGAGGAATTACAGGCCAATCCCCTGGGGAGAAAAGGCTAAAGACACAGCACTAGGCACATAGCAAGGACTCATTAAGTATGGATTAGATTACTGATATCTCCTCCTCCTTTCAGAGAGTAGGTGGTTTGGACAGGGGGAGAAAATATTAATATACAATGCATTCAATATAATAGTGGCTGATGCCTCCTTTAGCAGCTAAGAAATGCTATCTGTCTGTCTCTCTCCCCATCCAGCCAATTCCAGAAAGCACATAAGCCTTCTTGGCAAGCATTCTTTTATATTCATTTCTTTCCTACCTCCATATTTTTCTTCTATAGACTTATTTTCTCTTGGCCTTTTCTTTCTTATTTTATCTTGTTATACTGTTTTGTTTCAAAACGGATTCAGAGCAGTTTGGAAAGATACAAGGCAGAGGATAAATAAAGAGATATCGTGACTGTTTCTTTTCCAAACCAAGTATTGGGGGCAGAGCACACAGGGAGTGTTCTCACTGAGAAATTAAGGTTGCAATCAATATCTGACCTTGACATAAGTCCTGGAAAATCTGAGATGCACTTGCACTTCCTAATAGGAGTTACTCTGTATCCCTAGAATCCTGGAAGCCTCTGTGTCCTACACTAGTCCATAAGGACCTTGGCACTGTCAGATCATGTTCCCAATCTGGTTCAGATAATGGGCTTCCCAAAGCCAACAATGGGAGGTAACTTCTAAGAATAAGATCATTAAAAAAAAAAATACACACACACACATATTACTTCTGAACAGGATAAATCATAAGCAATGAATGTGCATGGCCATCTGCAGAAGTAACCCCACTCTACATGCTTAGAGATGTTCACTGATGGAAATGAGGACCGCATCCAAGATGAATCACAGTGAGTAAGGTACCCACCTAGGCAACTTATTTTAGAAAACACGAAACCCAATCAGCTGCATTGTGCCCTGCCCACGGAAGAGGGTACCCTGACCAGCGGGCATGACTGTGCCTGTCCACTTGGCAAGTACACTATGTTACTATTAGCAATGCATTTGCTTGGCTGATACTAGCCATTAAACTCATTCGGCTTTCTGTGCCAAGTCCAGGTCCACCAAGCAGCCTTTCAAGAGAAATGAGGTTTTTAAGGAGACTTCTCTGAAGGAGAAAAAAATGGGAAGATGAGCCACCCAGAGCATCCCAGTCAACTTGGTGGTTGTATTTTCCACTGTAAATTGATAAGTTGGCATTTTATCTGTAAGGTTCTTGTCAGTTTTATTAGCCTGGGTCAGTCCCCATGAGAAGGATCAACTATGGGAAACTGAAAAAGTCATATTCTTAGACTTCCAGAAAGAACCAAGGTCTAAATCCAGTGACACCCTCGACTACCCTCCAAGTTCTACGTTCTGAGAACACTCTTCAGTTAACTATTGTCTCAGAAAGAGCAAAGAAGCCAGGTCCCTCTTAGAAAAAAGAATTTCTTATTCAGAATAATCTTTTCCATCCAGAACATAGCAGATGCATACATAAGACCTGAAGAAGAATTTACAGCTTAAAAAAAAAAAGTAATGCAAATGAGGTTAACCAACACAAAAATAGAAATGTGGTAGGAAGACTACTATAAGATGTAAGATTATTACTTTTTTAATGACCACTGAAAATGAAGTAGAAGATTCCGGTAAATGGCCTTCAGCTCAAACTAAAATTTTAAATTTAATGATGATTATTTTTAAAAGAGGGAAGATACAGAAAGAAAGGAGGGACTTTTTCAAGATACTAAGGAAAGGTCAGATGTTAACACTAATTCTCATGAAGGAGAATTCTCATGTAAGCCAGTTTCTGGCCATTAAGTATCTCTAGGGGTCATTTTTCTCTCTTGGGACTTCTCCAAGTGAGCAAATCTCCTCAGCGCACACTCATCCTGGCTGAGGCCTGGAGCAGCCCAAAGGCACCTGTCCGCAGACCTACCGTGAGTGCCTGGATCTCTTCTTCTGCCTCTGCCGTGGTCTCTTCCAGTTCCGTCTTGGCCTGGCGCAGCTGGCTCTCCAGGGCTGCCCGGGCAGCCTGCAGGGCCGTCAGCTGGGACTCGCGCTCTTGCAGCGAGAGCTGCAGCTCTGTGAGCTGGCGCTTTAGCTCCAGTTTCTGCTCCTCGTGCTCTAGACTGACCTGAGAGGGGCAGAGAGAGACACACACAAATGCTCAGTTGACTCGAACTAGAGAGAATGCAACTCGCTAGTCTAACGAGCTGACCCTGACTAGCTGAGACGCAACTTGCTGTTCAACTTGCATCTTAAATGCGGTCATGGATTCAAATTCCCAGTGCTCAACTGAGAAGGAGAAAATGGATCTGCTATAACACGGATCTGACTTTAGGAGTCTAAGAAATGACCAGGAGCAAGAACGTGTAAGAGAATGTCTGTACAAACCAGCCCTTACTTACAAACATTCAAAGCCCTGGGGAGGTTACACAAGAATCTCAACTGAAAATTATGACAATTACTCTTATTAGAAAAGCATTTAAAAGTAAATGGCTATAGGGGCGCCTGGGTGGCAGAGCGGTTAAGCGTCTGCCTTCGGCTCAGGGCGTGATCCCAGCGTTGTGGGATCGAGCCCCACATCAGGCCTCTGCTNAAATAAATAAAATAAAAAAAAATAAAAGTAAATGGCTATAAATAACATCATATTGGTAACAGGGATCTCTTTACAATTGGGATAAAAATGGAACAATAGAACTGCATTCTATTTATTTTAAATGTTCCTACTCTGGGGTGACCAGGCGGCTCAGTCGGTTAAGCATCTGACTCTTGGTTTCGGGCAGGTCACGATCTCATGGGTCATGGGATGCAGCCCCACGTCAGGCTCTGTGCTCAATGGGGGTCTGCTTGAAGATTCTCTTCCTCTGCCCCTCCCCTCTCTCTCAAATAAGTCTATAAATAAATAAATAAATAAATACTCCCGCTCTGATTTGTTCTAATTAGGTAACCCACATTAATGGAATGAAGAAATCATTTTTCCCTCCACCTGCCCATCTATCATTCTATCTACTCAATGTTTCATCCATTCAAGAAAATGTACTCAGCAACTTCCACACAAAAAGGAATATGAAGATGAAAGACAGTTTCTGCCCTTGAGCTGGAGGAAAAATGAAAGCCAACCATTACCATATATGTGGTCAAGTGTAATGGTCAGAATACGTGGGGATGTAGTGGGAACGCAGTGGAGGGTAAAGGAGGGAACAACACTGCATGTGTTTATTGAAGAACTTATAGGAACAAATAGGAAAGAAAATTCCAAGCAGAGAAACCAAGACACCTAAAGGCATGGAGATGAGGGAGACCATGGCCTATCTGTTGACATAACCAACACTGACAAGGTTGTCCTAGAGACCAGACTCTGTGCCAGTCATTGGGGATGTCAAGCAAATAAGAGGTTCCTGCTGCCTTCAGGAAGCTCAGTCTAAAGGAGCTGCCAACAGGTATACAACGTGATGACCTAAACTCACAAGACCGTGGGGACACAAAGGAGATGTTCCATCCAGCTTAGGAGGGTCAGAGAAGGATCCCCTGGAAAAGGTGATACCCGAGTCCCAAAAGCTATAAGGGTGAAGAGAACGAAGACTTATAAAAGATTAAGCCTAGAGAACCAACAGCATTTGGTGGTTAATTTGAGGTGGGGCAAGAGACAAAGGATGGAAGGTGACGCCTGAGCTTCCAGCCAGGTGAACTGCGCAGGGAGACCTCTGCTATGCCAGGGAACACTAGAGACACGAGAGGAAGAGCCACTCTAAGGAGAAAGGTAAGAAATTCCATGCTGATGTGTTGAACTTGAGCAGCAAGGGAGACATCAGGTGGAGGTGTCTAACATCTACTGGGAAAATGGGTCAGAGCCTCATGAGAAAGGTCTAGGCTGGCAATCTAGGTCTGGGAGCCCTCAGCCAGTCAGCGGTAGCCTTAGCCACGGCTGCGCTCTCCCACTAGTGACGATAGTGGCGACACAACAGCAGCACAGGCAGTACACGCTCACAAGGCGCCAGGCACCCTTTCAGCTCGTTCCAACTTCATGACAACCCAGAGAGGGAGGCACTACTGTCACCTCCATCGTACACAGCAGCACGGACAGAGTATGAGACTGAGCACATGTCACACAGCTCCACAATGGCAGGGCTGGCTTCGAACCCAGAAGTCCGGCTCGAGGGTCCACAACTTGCTGTTTGTCTTATTAAAATGCCAGCAGTCAGAGCAGGCTGCAACTCCGCCAGCGAGCCGGAAAGCTCCCCTGGGGCCACCTGGCAGAACCAGAGGAGGCAGGTGACAGCGAGTCGTGCGGAGGTGGGTGAGTAGAATGCTGTGCAATGACAGGAGGTCCCCAGACCCCCGCACCTTCGCAACTCCACACGCTTGGCTAGGGGAGAGCTCACACTGCGCGCACAGGGTGCGTGAAGCCTTGCAGGTGGATCAACCCAGAGGCTGGGAGGCCTCTGCCCCCAATCTCTGTAGCAGCAGGCAGCAAAGAGAAGANGGAGCCCTCAGCCAGTCAGCGGTAGCCTTAGCCACGGCTGCGCTCTCCCACTAGTGACGATAGTGGCGACACAACAGCAGCACAGGCAGTACACGCTCACAAGGCGCCAGGCACCCTTTCAGCTCGTTCCAACTTCATGACAACCCAGAGAGGGAGGCACTACTGTCACCTCCATCGTACACAGCAGCACGGACAGAGTATGAGACTGAGCACATGTCACACAGCTCCACAATGGCAGGGCTGGCTTCGAACCCAGAAGTCCGGCTCGAGGGTCCACAACTTGCTGTTTGTCTTATTAAAATGCCAGCAGTCAGAGCAGGCTGCAACTCCGCCAGCGAGCCGGAAAGCTCCCCTGGGGCCACCTGGCAGAACCAGAGGAGGCAGGTGACAGCGAGTCGTGCGGAGGTGGGTGAGTAGAATGCTGTGCAATGACAGGAGGTCCCCAGACCCCCGCACCTTCGCAACTCCACACGCTTGGCTAGGGGAGAGCTCACACTGCGCGCACAGGGTGCGTGAAGCCTTGCAGGTGGATCAACCCAGAGGCTGGGAGGCCTCTGCCCCCAATCTCTGTAGCAGCAGGCAGCAAAGAGAAGATGGACCCGCCTTGTTATATTTAAAGCTTAAGATCCAGAACTCCTAGCGAGTATGACGGCCTTGAGCCTCTTACCAGCATTCTAATCTTCTCCCACCTTCCTTGCGGGGGGCAAGCTGTACGGATTCAAGAAAAAAAGCAACTCACTCCCCCCTGGGGCATTTTAATTGCCCAGATGAGCGACAGATGCAGGGCAGGTGCCAAGCTAAGAGAGACATTTGTGGGAAGGGAAGGCAAAACAGCTAGTCAGTGTTCCCACGCTCAAAGAAATTGGAGTTATTTACACTCACACTCTTAAGGCTGACACTACAGAGAAATGTTGTTAAACTTACTGAACAGTAAAAATATAGCCTGGATAATAAAACTGAAACCACCACCTAAGGCTTTTGGACAACCCAGAACCACTGTTGTGGGAGTATAAGAATCACCCGGAGATTGTTCAAAATGCAGATCCCTGTCCCCACTTCCCCCCACATCCTATTTCATTCAAAAACGCTAAGAGAGAAAGAGGCCCAGGAATCTGCATTTCAACAGACACATCGGATGATCCTAATGGAAGGGTCTACAACTGGACCACCCCTGAAAAACATGAGACAACGCATATTTTTTTTTTCTGTCCTATGGAGGACTTCACACTCCAGCACAAGAACCACGGGTATCCCCAAGTTTAGTCCTCAGACCTCTGTCTGCTTCACAGTCTTTTCCTTTAAGAGAGACCATGTGCTCTTTGAAGAGTTCCATCACAAATACCTGAGCACCTACCCACTAGGCTCTGGACACGTCATCTTCTCGTCCAGCCAGGAGGTCACGCTCCTGGCGACCACTCTCCTTAACTCCTTTGTCCAGACAACTAACCCTGCCCACTAGGCGACAGGCCCCAGGATCAGGGACAGGGTCTGTCTTATGGCCACTGCAGAGCCAGGCTACTGGCCGGCACACAGCAGGCATTTAACAAGTATACAGTGCATGAGGACACAGGCCATCACAGCCTCAGTCAACCTCAATGTGTCTGCGACCAAATGTGCTGCATTCTCCTCCCCAAAACTTGACTACCCTTCCCAGCTTCCGTATGTCTCTGAAGAGAACCACGTTTCATTAAAATTGAGATTTGTCTTTTCCTCTTCCACTGACACTAGGAGACCGCTACCACTCCCAACAGGCCACACGATGGACCGGGCACTAAACCCCAAGTGTGGACTCAGGCATGTGACCCTCGCTAAATCAGGATAAGAGAGAAATCACTCTGCCTCCCAGTTTGACAAAGGCACCAACATTCATAATCCTTGCGACCCTAGGAGGGAGATCCCTCGTCATGGCCATTTGGCCAATGAGGAAATGGAAGCCCAGAGAGAGGGTAGGCTGCCCAAGGTCAGGGAACTCGCAAGAAATGGAAGTGGAATCCTATCCCAGGTCAGGGCGGCCAGGTCTGCACTATTTGCCGCCATGCATAGCGCCTCTTAGGTATATGCTGACCGATGCTTCACACCTGGCTGGTTTCGGGGGCCCCAACCCCCAGTGAATCCTCCTGGAAGAGGGCTTCTCACGCTCACCTCCCTCAACCTTGTCTCCAGCTCCAGCAGCCGATTCTTGTCACTGTGGTCTTGGTGGCTGATTTTCTCCAGCTGCTCCTCCAGTTTTCGGTTCTGGGCCTCTAGCTTCCCTGCCTGTGTCTCCAGGTAGAACTTCTGTTGCCTGAGTTCTGAAATCATCTCTTCCTGGGCCTTCCTGGTGGGGGTGGTGGGAGGAGCCAAGCAAAATCACAGTCTCGTTAGAGGTGAGCATGTTCCCTCAGCAGGCCAGAAAGAAACAGAGTAAGAGATGCATCTTTGTAAGTGGGCACAGTCATTCCCAGGTTGGCTCTGTCCTGACCCAGCCCCGTGAGTCTGATCCCGGCATGGGGACCTGGGACCCATTTAGTCCTCACTGTTCAGAAGCCCTTGTCTATGGGATTGAGGAAGGTCAGGGGGAACGCAAGAGACACTAACATTTCCCTCCTAAGGTAGACCTTTTTTTGAGTCTGTCCAGGGGCAGAAAGGGGCCTCTGCAGAGTACAAGAGTATCCCAACCACTCACGGAGGCGGGCCCTGGGGAAGAAAGGGCAGTGAGGGGAAGGAATCCTATTCCTTCCACTCCTCCATAGACCTCACTCGCCTCCCCACCAGACTGTTCACAAGTATCAGAAACTAGAACAACTCAAAGACCAAAACGTGGCCCACTGAGATGGTTTAAGTGAAAATGGGAATGTTTTAGAAGATCTCTGAGGAGAGGTACCTAAGGTGGGGGGGGGTGGAATCCCAGAGATGATAACTCTTTGGGGGAGATGATTAAGATCCGAGTGCTCCTAGAACACGGGGAGTCTTTGCAAACCTTATGCCCCTGGGCCTAACTTAACAAGAGCAGGACGGATGGCCCCACCAGGCACACACAAGATCACCTCTGGCTAATCACAGGAGGCAAGTCTGGGGAACAAGGCCCGCAGCTCTCCAAAAGCTAACTATAAATAGCCCTCATTAAAGAGAGCAAAGCACTCTGTCATCTGATGGCAATTTGAAGCATTTAAGAAAACCCATCTCCAAAGAAAGGGCATGGCAGAATGAGACCACTTAAGAGAGGGCAAAATTACACAGGTGGAACAGGGTCTGGAACAAACTACGTAAGTAATTAAATGTGCTCTGGCTTCATCAGACAGAAAAATGAAGTTTCTGCCCCAGGAGAGAAGACCAATGTGTAATCATGCACGCAGGCGGAATGTGAATACTTACATGTTCCTCTGGGTAAAAAGACTGCTGTTTGCTGCAAGTTTGTTGGCTTCTGAGAGTTCCACGATCCTCTGTTCCAGGGACCTGATCTTGGAATCCATGGCATTGATCATCTGAAACACAGGGGGGCCTTTGAAACCTCACACACAGACAGTTCTACCAACGAGAGTAACATGCACCAGGGGGCCAGGGTCAAAGGCTCCCCTTGAAATGCAGGCTATCTGACCAGAGGTAACAGGCGAGTCAACTGCTCTGTAGCCTGAGGGTCACATGTCTTACTGCCCAGACAATGGC
>NC_048229.1:15224173-15237501 GCF_002007445.2 Ailuropoda melanoleuca
TCAAAATGCAGATCCCTGTCCCCACTTCCCCCCACATCCTATTTCATTCAAAAACGCTAAGAGAGAAAGAGGCCCAGGAATCTGCATTTCAACAGACACATCGGATGATCCTAACGGAAGGGTCTACAACTGGACCACCCCTGAAAAACATGAGACAACGCATATTTTTTTTTTCTGTCCTATGGAGGACTTCACACTCCAGCACAAGAACCACGGGTATCCCCAAGTTTAGTCCTCAGACCTCTGTCTGCTTCACAGTCTTTTCCTTTAAGAGAGACCATGTGCTCTTTGAAGAGTTCCATCACAAATACCTGAGCACCTACCCACTAGGCTCTGGACACGTCATCTTCTCGTCCAGCCAGGAGGTCACGCTCCTGGCGACCACTCTCCTTAACTCCTTTGTCCAGACAACTAACCCTGCCCACTAGGCGACAGGCCCCAGGATCAGGGACAGGGTCTGTCTTATGGCCACTGCAGAGCCAGGCTACTGGCCGGCACACAGCAGGCATTTAACAAGTATACAGTGCATGAGGACACAGGCCATCACAGCCTCAGTCAACCTCAATGTGTCTGCGACCAAATGTGCTGCATTCTCCTCCCCAAAACTTGACTACCCTTCCCAGCTTCCTTATGTCTCTGAAGAGAACCACGTTTCATTAAAATTGAGATTTGTCTTTTCCTCTTCCACTGACACTAGGAGACCGCTACCACTCCCAACAGGCCACACGATGGACCGGGCACTAAACCCCAAGTGTGGACTCAGGCATGTGACCCTCGCTAAATCAGGATAAGAGAGAAATCACTCTGCCTCCCAGTTTGACAAAGGCACCAACATTCATAATCCTTGCGACCCTAGGAGGGAGATCCCTCGTCATGGCCATTTGGCCAATGAGGAAATGGAAGCCCAGAGAGAGGGTAGGCTGCCCAAGGTCAGGGAACTCGCAAGAAATGGAAGTGGAATCCTATCCCAGGTCAGGGCGGCCAGGTCTGCACTCTTTGCCGCCATGCATAGCGCCTCTTAGGTATATGCTGACCGATGCTTCACACCTGGCTGGTTTCGGGGGCCCCAACCCCCAGTGAATCCTCCTGGAAGAGGGCTTCTCACGCTCACCTCCCTCAACCTTGTCTCTAGCTCCAGCAGCCGATTCTTGTCACTGTGGTCTTGGTGGCTGATTTTCTCCAGCTGCTCCTCCAGTTTTCGGTTCTGGGCCTCTAGCTTCCCTGCCTGTGTCTCCAGGTAGAACTTCTGTTGCCTGAGTTCTGAAATCATCTCTTCCTGGGCCTTCCTGGTGGGGGTGGTGGGAGGAGCCAAGCAAAATCACAGTCTCGTTAGAGGTGAGCATGTTCCCTCAGCAGGCCAGAAAGAAACAGAGTAAGAGATGCATCTTTGTAAGTGGGCACAGTCATTCCCAGGTTGGCTCTGTCCTGACCCAGCCCCGTGAGTCTGATCCCGGCATGGGGACCTGGGACCCATTTAGTCCTCACTGTTCAGAAGCCCTTGTCTATGGGATTGAGGAAGGTCAGGGGGAACGCAAGAGACACTAACATTTCCCTCCTAAGGTAGACCTTTTTTTGAGTCTGTCCAGGGGCAGAAAGGGGCCTCTGCAGAGTACAAGAGTATCCCAACCACTCACGGAGGCGGGCCCTGGGGAAGAAAGGGCAGTGAGGGGAAGGAATCCTATTCCTTCCACTCCTCCATAGACCTCACTCGCCTCCCCACCAGACTGTTCACAAGTATCAGAAACTAGAACAACTCAAAGACCAAAACGTGGCCCACTGAGATGGTTTAAGTGAAAATGGGAATGTTTTAGAAGATCTCTGAGGAGAGGTACCTAAGGTGGGGGGGGGTGGAATTCCAGAGATGATAACTCTTTGGGGGAGATGATTAAGATCCGAGTGCTCCTAGAACACGGGGAGTCTTTGCAAACCTTATGCCCCTGGGCCTAACTTAACAAGAGCAGGACGGATGGCCCCACCAGGCACACACAAGATCACCTCTGGCTAATCACAGGAGGCAAGTCTGGGGAACAAGGCCCGCAGCTCTCCAAAAGCTAACTATAAATAGCCCTCATTAAAGAGAGCAAAGCACTCTGTCATCTGATGGCAATTTGAAGCATTTAAGAAAACCCATCTCCAAAGAAAGGGCATGGCAGAATGAGACCACTTAAGAGAGGGCAAAATTACACAGGTGGAACAGGGTCTGGAACAAACTACGTAAGTAATTAAATGTGCTCTGGCTTCATCAGACAGAAAAATGAAGTTTCTGCCCCAGGAGAGAAGACCAATGTGTAATCATGCACGCAGGCGGAATGTGAATACTTACATGTTCCTCTGGGTAAAAAGACTGCTGTTTGCTGCAAGTTTGTTGGCTTCTGAGAGTTCCACGATCCTCTGTTCCAGGGACCTGATCTTGGAATCCATGGCATTGATCATCTGAAACACAGGGGGGCCTTTGAAACCTCACACACAGACAGTTCTACCAACGAGAGTAACATGCACCAGGGGGCCAGGGTCAAAGGCTCCCCTTGAAATGCAGGCTATCTGACCAGAGGTAACAGGCGAGTCAACTGCTCTGTAGCCTGAGGGTCACATGTCTTACTGCCCAGACAATGGCACTCAGTTGTTTTCTCAGAGATTACACGTCCCCCCACTACCTAAGCAGCCTGCGTTAAAACCACATGGAAGGACCAACTTAGGAACCCAACATTCTGTGAGTAAGCAGACCTCGTTAAATCCCCATGTCCTCTGCATGTGGCCTGGGCCTCCCGGAACCTCTAACTTGAATCTGCAAACTCTAGTTTCTTATCACCAATGGGGCTGTCATTTCACTACCATCCCA
The DNA here is from genome assembly GCF_002007445.2 of Ailuropoda melanoleuca. NCBI lineage: Eukaryota > Metazoa > Chordata > Mammalia > Carnivora > Ursidae > Ailuropoda > Ailuropoda melanoleuca. Next base: position 15,227,013 of record NC_048229.1, read on the forward strand.
AATTCTCTACATCAAAGTTTTCCCAACCTAATAAATCATAAGAATCGGGGAGGAGGGGGAGAGGGAAGGTGCTGATTAAAAATACAACTTCCCAGGACCCTCCCTTAGAGATTTTGAGGTGCAGAGTCCCTGTGGGGTCTGAGACCATGAGGAGATGAACAAGCATCACAGGTGAACCTTATGAGCAGAAAGTTTCCGAAACCTGTGCCTACATGGGTTAGAAAGGCCAAGCAGTGAGTGCAGAGAAAGGAAGCCCATAAGGAAGACGTAGGGCCACTGGCCCTCTTGTCAGGTGGCATTGTGAAGGGCAATGTTGATGGCAGACCAGCATGAGTCCTTAAAGAAGAGCATGAAAGGCAAAACTGGCCACCCTGAGCCACCACCCCCGCTGCTTTTAGGAGATAAAGGAGTTGCAGAGAGCTTGCTGTAGGCAACGAACTCCACAGGATTAAACAGGAAGAATAATTCATCAGCTGGAATGGACTCTCCTTGGATGTGTAATTCCGGACACGTTTCACAAACCCTCCTTGGAAAACTGGCTTTGTGATTCCTTATACCTACCGCCTTCTGCTCGCTGAGAATTTTGCCCTTCTCGTGGGCCTCCTCTTCGTGTCTCTGCATCAGATTCTCCAGAGTCTCTTTATCGGCCAGGTCTTTCTTTATCTGGTTGTCCAACACCTACAAGAAACAAAAGAAGTTAGCATTCTGAGTAGCAAAGCTGAGCAGGGAAGATTAACTGGGGGGCTCTTGGGAAAAGTGGGAGAAGCAGTGAAGAGGCCAAGAAAACTCTGGGGCAAAGAGAGGGACTGGGAGTCTGCTTATGAGCCAGAATGAGGGTAGGAAGTCAAGCATGACCATCAAATAAGTAACCAGCAGACTTGAACTAAGAACTTACTTTAAAATCAGCAACCAAAAAGCCTCGAGAGGTATATATCCTCAGTGGAGGAGGACTCCAAAATGCGAGAAAAAGGATCTGTCCCAGATCTTACAATGTGCAGATGTTACCTGGGGACAACCTTATCATAGTCAATGCACCAGTTTTCAGAACACTGTTCGCTCTTTATCTGTACAGAATTAATCTAGGTATCTCCAAGGCTGTATATGGAGGGACAGAAAGCTGAAGACCGAGGATGTCTGTGCGACCAAGGCTGATATTTGAAAACAGCCAGGGACAAGAGGATTCTGCCCACCAATAAAGTAGGTGGAGAGTCAATAGTTTGAAAAGACAACATAAAAGAGAGAGGGGGAAAAAAAGTGCCTCTTTCCTCCTTCGTTCTTTCCTCTGATCTGGCTGGGAAACCAAAAAACAAAAAAAAACAAAACAAAAAAAAGCACTGGAAAGAGAAACCTTTTCCCAGAGGAAGAGAAATCATGTGTTCTCAGTGCTGAGAACACCACAGCAAGCACCTACTGTTCCCAAGGGGAAAAAAATAAAACAGTAATGGTGTCACCATCCACCAGCTTGATCTAATGTTCTGCAAGGCACACACAGGCCTACCAGTTGCCAAAACAACAAGTGAGAAAGAAAGGGGAAAAAAAGGAAGACAACATCATAACTTGCCTGAGCCTTTGACCACAATCCTGTGTTTCTCATCACAGAGAATCCACTCTGCCTTTTCTGAATGACACCAACTGCTTCTGATACTGGGAAGAAGCTGAAAGAATTGGGGTCACAGAGGGGATTGAAATCTGCCTTTCCCACAATGTCTATTGTGAAAGGACCTTCGTGGCTCATGGGGACATGAGCTGCTCCTAAAAGGAGCCAGTCAGCAGGAAGGGGGTTCACATGATAGAGAGAGGAAAGAACAGATTTCAAAGAGGGCTTTAAACTAGAACCAACTGATGAAAAAAATAGATTGAGAGTCTGTGGAGAAGAACAAAAGGTGGAGGACAGGTCAGGGGAGGAGGGGAGCAGCTCAATAGGATAAGTGGCCCATTCTCTAGGATGTTGGGGCGTGATTCTAAAATTATGAACAAGAAAAGGACAGAATCTAGGGTATGACCATGATTATTACTAAAATGGCCTTAGGGAGGCTGGAACAGGAAGCACAAGGCAGGACAAGCTAAAAAGAAATGGTTTCATAAAGATTCCAGTAGGGAAGACAGAAGAAAACAAGTCTTTCCATAACATTCCCTAGGATCTACAGAACAAGTTCTTCCCATCTAGAAGGCTATGGAGACCACACAGTACCTGGACCAGGTATGCTCCTTTTTATGGGGTGCTAAAGCAATGAAGCTCATTTTCAGGGTGACTCATGCTCAAAATAAAACCTCAACTTTGGGCTGTGATGGATACCAATAAGAGGTAGAGAGGAACAGGCCTCTATCAAACACGTACACACCTCGGCTTTGATAGGGTTAAACTGGCAGAAGGATGAACAAGAAGAAGGAAGCATGGGAGGGAAGCAAGGAATTTGAAATGAGAGAACCACTGTAGACATTTATATCAATTTAAAAAGGAACACAGCTTTCAGACAGCAAAGTCAATATACTCACCCAAATTACAGAATGAATTTTATGAATGGCTATTTTCATCGTGCAAAGGTGCCAGTGGACTACTGCACACATTCTCATAATGTTCTGGAAGTTGGTTTATTCCAAAGATAAAAGTTGGGAAGCCAGTAAGAATTCAAATCAAAAGGAGCTGGCATATAAAGTTTAAAATATGCTGAGTAGGGGGTCACACTACAATACTTTGAAGTAACTTCTAGGTTATTTTTCTGTATTTTTTTAAATGAAAAATAGCCAAAAGTAACACCAGGAGTTAAAAAAACAAAACAAAACAAAAAACAACAAAAACGAAGGTACCAGGGTGGTGATGGTGCTGATGATGCTGTGTGGGCACATACATGTTTGGTTCTTCAAAAAAGGAACAGAGAATACCAACAAAATATATAACAGGATCATCACAAAAATTAAAAGCCTCCTTTATTGTCTGATTTGGAAGGGGAAGACATACTATTTAAGATATAATGACCAATGTCTGATTCTCAGGAACACAATAATTGAGTTAAAGCCTTGGTCCAAAATCATAATGAAAATGTGATCTGATTTTAAAAGGAAATAGATAAGCTGGCATTTTTTCTGATCACTGAGTTTATTAATAACTGAATTGAAATAAGTTCAATAATTGAAATAATAACTGAATTTAATATTTTATATATTGGGCTAGATTATTTGGGCCAGCTCTTCTGTGGAAAATGATTTAAAATGCTAGATAAGATATAGAAAACATTTTCCCCAAAATTGGCAATAGAGTAAAAAATTATAGACTAAAATTCTAAGTGAAAGCAGAAACATAGAGAGCTTAGATGGGCACAAAGCTGTTTTTAACTTGAGGTATTTGCTGAACCAAATAAACTTCAACTTTATTTTTAAGAGCTTCAAAATGTAAGAAGACCTCTGTCTTCACCCCTGAATGGCACAGATTTTCATTCAAAGCCTCAAAGAATTCCCATTAACAATTTTCTAAGGAAAATGAGCAGCTGACCAAGCACAAAAGAAGACAGGCACTGTGAAAAATAACAAAGAGAAAACAGAGCAGAAACAGAAAACACAGCAGAAATAAGACAAGCTTAAAAATGAATGCAGGGAATAGAAAATTATTGTCTTAAATAATCTAGTAAACTTGGAAAGAAGCCAAAAAAAAATGTCTAGAAACCAAAAATACAGTAACTGAAATTTAAAACTCACTGGATGGGTTTAACAGCAGATTTGACAAGTAAGAATTAGTAAAGTGGAAAATCAGTCAGAACTTACCCCCAATGTGCACCGAGAGATAAAGAATTGGAAAATATGAAAAAAATTGCATGTGATGCCTACTCAAACTCTCACAGAGGAAGAAGGAAGTAGAAGGGACAATATTTAAGATACAGTGACCAATAATTTTCCAGAATTGATAAAAGATACCGATAAATTTTAAAGTCCTGTATATCTTGAACAAGATAAATAATCAATCTGCATTTAGATACATCACAGTAAATCTTTATAAAATTAAAGACCGAGCAAAATTTTAAAAGCAGCCAAACAAAAAAGAGCAATTACTTCCAAAGAAAGCAATGGTTAGACTGACAGCTAACTTCTCATTAGCAATAATAAAAGTCAAAAGACAATGGAATGACACCTTCAAAGGGTGTCCTAAGAAATAACTGCCAACCCAGAATTCTATCCCCAGGCAGAACACCTTTTAAGAATGAGAGTGAAATAAAGACACTTTCAAACACACAGACCCGGGACCTTGTCACCAGCAGGTCTTCACTAAGGAAGGTCCTCAACGAAAGGAAAAAGTTCAGGTCTGAGATGCAGAAAGGAAATTAAAGCAAAGAATGGTGAGCCTGTGGCTAAATCTAAATTATCATGGACTGAATGACAGTGAGGCAAAAAATATATTAAAGACAGAACTGAGATTAACAATTAAAATATACATATATATATTTTTTTTAATATCCCCCACATGGGTTAACACCCCAAAACCTCCCACCATGGCCTGAGGACAGCATTTACCCCAAACAGGCCTTGGGTCTAGCCAGTAGTAGCCCCAAGTGCTCAGAAAGAGGCAGAAGCTATGTCATGCCAGAGGAAGAATGTGGGGAAGATCAGAAAGTGTGTTTNTAACAATTAAAATATACATATATATATTTTTTTTAATATCCCCCACATGGGTTAACACCCCAAAACCTCCCACCATGGCCTGAGGACAGCATTTACCCCAAACAGGCCTTGGGTCTAGCAAGTAGTAGCCCCAAGTGCTCAGAAAGAGGCAGAAGCTATGTCATGCCAGAGGAAGAATGCGGGGAAGATCAGAAAAGTGTGTTTACTTTAATTTTTTCCTCGTAGTGCTGTTCTTTCTGTTTCAGGTGCACCTCTAGGTGCTGGGCTGAGACCTGGGCCTCACGGTGCTTCTCCTCCAGCTCCTGGACACAAAGGAACAGACGGTTAGGTGTGCAAAAAAAAGACACAGTTCAGGTGTGTTAGACATTCACGGGAAACATGACTTTGGCACTGGCACCACAAGAAACAGGCAGATGTTCCTTCATGACTAGCCCTAAGGCTCTTGGGAAGGAAACCACCACCGATCCTTGGCCCTGGGGTTTCCGGGTCCAAGTATTCACACACATACACACACACAGCTGGTAGGCTGGGCTCAGAACACTGTCAGTGTGACAGGTCAAACAAAGGCAGCTCTTCATCTGTACACAGAGAAAGGACAGTCACAAGGCAACATTTGAAAGTTTAGTGCAGCACAAAGCCCCTGACCACTGTCTTGAGCCTCAGGCCATTTTCACTGTCATAACAGCCTTAAATGAAAAACAGTAATTTTAATTTCTTTTAAATTTCAAGTTATTTTATTATGATAAAAAAATATTTTGTATTTTCCTGATTATCAACACGGTTGCTCACCCTAGCTATGTAAAGAAAAGTCATGTTACAATTCAAACACTCTGAGGTTTGAATGATTTTTGTTTTAATTGACTGGTGTGTGGAGAATGTGAACATCTGGAGAGGTTCATATGATATCATGTTTATAGGCTACAATGTTAATGGGAACAAAGTAGAACATAAAATACACTGATAATAATGACCTAAATATGTATGCATATATATTAAAGATGGGAAGAGAATTTGCAGTGATATAAATAGTTTGGATTTAACATTCCCTTCGTTCTAAGATTTCTGCTTTTGAACAAAATCATTATTCATTTGAAAATTATACTAATTCATTTGCCAGTGTATTATAGACCGATCTTATAAAAGGCAGCATTCAATTCACTGAAACATTCTCTAAATGCAGATCTCTGCATCCACATTAATTCTTATGAATCGGGACCCATTAGTTAATTACTAATATCAAAAGTCATTACCCCAAGTTTTCATCTCTTCACAGTTATGAAATTTTTCCTCGAAGTGGAAGTGATTATGAGAATTCTGAAGAATGAGGAAATTATACAGGATATGTCCGTAAAAGGGGGGGAAAAATAGTTTCAGATTCACATGCACATAAAATGTTACTGATTAAGCTTTTGAAATTCTAAAGCCGACAAGCGTTGACTTTGCTTTGGGGGCCAGTAAAGTGTTCATTTTTAAGACCAGGTGCACAAGCTCTATTGCAGTCTAACAGATGTGATCTAGAAAAGTTGAATGTAAACAGGATTTTAATTAATAAAAACATACTTTAAGGGCTTTATGTGCACTAAAAGTAGGAGTACAATGACTTCTTTCATTAAAGCAAAAGACTTTGCTCTAATGAGAACCCCAATTACCTGTTTTGAAAAGTTCTTATCAGAATAGCAAATATTTTAAAGCAAATGACACTGTGGGATCTGTTTCCAAGCATCATCATCATATGGCAGTAGTAAGGATCCCCTCTGCCCACGTCCTGGGTACTTCACAGTCTAAGCACAGGTTTCTTCAGCAAAAGGCACTTTCCGATAAATAAAGTCACAACCACAAAGGTAGTCGGGCAGGTGGCAAGATACTCTCGAACAAAGAAATCTGTTTAGTTTTTATGTTAGAAATTGCTTGATAATCATCTTGTCTGAGTTTCAATCCTCCTGAGATAGCACAGGAATGGAAAGCAGAGTCTAAAAACAGGTCAAAAACTCGGATCCCTGAACCTGATGACATGAAGACCCATTTTCTGATCTATATATGAATGGGAGTTTACAACACGGAATCCAAGAACGTGGAACTCTCTACTCCTACATTTTAATTGCAAGTGAATCTTTGGAAAAGCAGATATTCTAAATCTGACTTCTTGGTGGTTTGGCATTTTTTGTTGTTGTTGTCATTTTTGTAAAATGTTATCTTTTCTCTATGTATTAGATCAAACTCTTCAGTCCTGTTATGCAAACATTGCTGTTCGCTGCTACATTTCCAGCTCCTAGAACAGTGCTTGGCACATAGTAGAAGCTCATTAAATATTTGTTGAATGAATGAATGAACACATCAGCATTAAACAGAGAAACACTTTGCAACCACAAGAGACTTAACCACTTTGTTTGCACCAAGCAAGGGACAGCGGTGGTGGGATCTCGGTAGGATCTAATTTTACTCACGATAAAATTCACACATTGACAATCGCCAAGAGAAACTTTGATGATGGAACAAGAGAACAGAAAGTGTTGACTAACAGTCACATTCGCCTTTGTGTGCAGACGTATATACGAAGACTGTGTGTTAAAGCAAAACAATTCCACCAATTTCTCTTTCACCTGTTCACTCAAGAGCATCCATATCTTCGTGAATATACGCAAACATAGAAAAGTTTTGAAGGGTTTGGGGGGTTTTTTGTTTTTGGTATTAAGGATAGGCCTATAAATTGGCCATTCTTGAGTTCATATAGTTGCAGGTGACCCACTTCCCAGAACGGACGCAGAGAGACAGAGAGAGAGACGCACTGCCCTGCTCACCGCCTTGCCTCCTTAGGGTGGAAGGGGACGGTCGACCACTCCAAGGTCTTTCCTAGGGACAGGAGGAGGGGGCTATGAATAGATTCCATGTCATCGCTAAGACTCCCAAACATGGCACACATTCCTGGCTTTGGGACTGAGATGCAAGGACATTCCTTTAAAAGTTCACCTGCCTGGGACAAAACCTCACCACATCTGCAAGTAGCACCCAAACCGGCCTTCCTTGATGAAGTTAATTTGGTCACCAGAGCCGAAAACAGAATCATGATGATTTACAAACCTAAAAAAAGACCTTCTACATCTAAGGAAATTAAGGGGGGAAAATAATACTAATAACCAACTGTAGCAGAGAGAGTGAGTGGGTGAACACGGATCTATGACAAATACTACTCTGCGAAAAACAACCCTGCATGACTAATTTCTTTCTTCTCCAAAAGCAAAAATCTGGGTTTTGGTTTTAAAGGTCTAAATCCCCACTGTTTTGCAAATTGCCATTGCAAAGTTAACAGCCATACAAAACTCGCTGATAAAAGTACGTCAATGCTCCTGTAAAAATGTATCGAAAATGACAGAGGATGCACGTTCATGTTTTAAAATGTCAGGCGGTAGCAAACAGAGCGGAAAAATAATATTTACGAATCTGTTACCGGTGCCGAGACGTCCAACATTTGCTTATTCGTGCTATCCTAGCATGGGGCAGACACTGAAGCCACTTCTCTCCATTCACCTACTCGGTGACACCTCCCCTGGGTGACGGCGTTCCGTTCCTCTTTTCACCCCCTTCCCTCTGTGACCTCTAACCTGTTATCTTTTAACTTTTCAGCTTTTGTTCCTGCTCACCAGAATTTTATCAGCCATCTGCTGGATCTGTTGGGATTTTGTCTGGATGTCATCCTTCAGTCTGTTTTCTCTACGCTCCATGGTCTCTAGCCTCTTTACCTTGTTCTCCAGAGAATGGCGGCGTTCCTGTAGATCATGAATCAATCAGAGAGTTTTAATGGAGTAACCGCTATGGGCACAGCGCCTGCACCGAGAGAGAGCGCCCTCGAGAAGCATACGCGCAAGGCAGGAAGAGAAGTCTCGGGCACCCGAAGCAACGGTGAGGTAAAGAAGATTCTAGAATCCAAGTACTTGGTTGTGTTGGGTTACAAGAGTGCATTCATTCATTCAAATATTTACCAAGCACCTACTATCTGCAAAGTATCACACTAGGCATCACGGAAAATACGGAGAGGGAGCCGACAGAATTCCTGCCCTTGGAAAAGATAAGACAAACACAAAGAAACATAATATCGGTTAAGACGGGGAAGGGCCATACAGAAAACTGGTACAGAGTGCAGTGGGAGGTTGCAGGCGGGAGACAGGCCTTTTCACTGAATGAGCTCAGGGGAGAAGTCACAGAGATGTGAGCGTTGGAAGGCGCTGGGATACCCAGGCTGGAGTGGGGAGGGCAGCAGGGGAGGATGGAAGGCCCTTCAGATGAAGGTAAATGCATTAACACAAATAGGGACAGGGCAGGAAGCCAGTGAGGCCCCAGGTGAAGCCTCCGGCAGCTACAGCATAAGATGCTTTAGGGGACAGAGTAGGAGAGAAGGTAAAAAGGAACACTAGTGGGTCGAATGGCTCAGAGTTTCACGTACCAAGCTCAGGGGTGCACGCAGGACACAGGGAAGCTCTGAAAGCTCTGGGATGGGCCAGGGGGTGCTGATGAGCCTTGTGCTGAGGCCTGTGATTCTTACATCAAATGAGCCAGCAGGGAGGAAGGGAAGACGGAAAGTGGAGGGCCAAGAAATGACTAAGCGTGCTCAACTAAGGGGAAGAAGGCCTGGACCGTGAGGAGGCCCACAGAAATGGCAAGCAGGGGTGAACGGGGGAAAGAGTGCAGCTGGATTTATAGGACTTAGTGGTTCACTGAATGGCAGGCAGCCAGGAGGAACAGACAATGTCAAGGTTTCAAGCCTGGGGTGACCCGATGAATGACAGTGGCCCTGACTGGCATGAGGAGATTAAGAAGGGAGCCCCGCTTGTCGGGGAAGATACTGAGGATACTGAGTTCATTCTAGATTTGATGCACCAGCTGGCACTGGGGCAGGGGAAAGCAGAGGGCCCGGCAATGGAGGGGGGAGGGGAGAATGGTTAAATCAACTACGATCTGTTTGTTCTCTGGGACAATTACCAAGGCAGTGGGGCAGGCGGAGGGGAGTAAGGGGGAGGTGTTACTTTTTATTCTCCGTTCTTCAGTACTGTTCAAATTTTTTACAGCGAGAAGACACTCATGTGTTTCCCGTATAACTATATCAAATATTTCAGCAACAACAACAACAACAAAGAATTGGAGGGAGAGAAGAGGCCCAAAATATAGGCCCCGGGGGCAATTGACACACAGGTAACAGCTGAAGCCTTGAAAGGTAACGTTATTAACTCTGTGGGGAAGAGGCAAGAAAAAACAGGGGTACGGAGGGGAAGGAAAAGAGAAACTGAGCGAGAGTGTTACAGTTCGTTTACTGAAACGTCAATCCTTTCAGGTTCGTGAGGCCAGAGGAGAAGGAACAGAAAGGCAACGCTTTTATCAGGACATTTTTCTGCTTGAAGCTGCTGTGACCCGTCTTTCCTTCCCCTTTGGGGAGAACGTTGCCAAGCCTCTCAGGTTGCAAAGGGATTGGCAAAAGGGAAAGTGGTTCTGCAGTGTCTTCTCCTCGGCACTGCCCAAAGCTGGTCAGCTGTTCAAGGACAGCCACGCCAGGACCCAGGCTCAGTCCACCGCGGGCTGAGGACCCCTGCTCACCTCAGCCTCCACCAGCTTCTTTTTTATGCCTTCAGAGGAGTCCTCCCGGTTCTGCAGCTTCTCCAGCTCACGCTCGGCTCGCTCCTTTGCCTGGCGGATATTCTGCAGCAGTTCGGTGGCCTCTGTGCTGGCTTTGACAGCCTACCCGGCAAGAAGAACAGGGGACAGATGGCCAAAGTCATTCACAAAAAAAGACGGTGATGATCTCCTCAGTGGGAAAAGTCAGGCAATACTAAGTATATATATACCAGATCCATTTTCAAAACCCATTAACAATTACTTTATTCTGTATTTC
>NC_048229.1:15237866-15346542 GCF_002007445.2 Ailuropoda melanoleuca
ATTCGCTCCACGGATATGTATATATATATATATATATATATATATATATATATATATATATATTATATATATATTAACATCACTGAATTTGGAATGCATCTTATAGTTAAAATGGACAGCAATTTTTCCTTCTTGGGGTGCACAGAGTGTATCTGATAATCATTATTATCTTAGATTCAATGCAATGTAGTAAATGCAAACAGAAAGAACTAGGAGGACTTATCTACCAAGGTGTGAATGTATTTACCCTCAGAGCATTAAGTTTCTCCTTATTTAATTATCTCATTTGCTAATTTTCCTACAGGGAATCAGTACTACTTTTATTAAAAAACAGGATAAAAACTGTAAGCTCTTCTTCAACCAATCAAAGGCTACAACAACCACAGAGTTCACTGGTAATTCACAAATATGTGCTTAAAAAGAAAAAAAAAACCCAGCTAAACCTTTTGAAGTTAATTTTCATTTGGTTCTTAACTATATTGCAGCTCTTACAGCATCAGAGCAAAGACCTGAGGGTAAGAAACAAACAGTCTCACACTTATTTGCTTTGAATTATAATTTTTAAAAAGTCTAAACTTCAAGAAAACTTCATCTCTGAGACTAGCACTGTCTAACATGGGAGCCACTGGCCACACACTTGCAATGTAGCTGGTGTGGCTGGAAAATTAATTTTTAAAGTAACTTACATTTGATTCATTAAAAAATTGAAACAGTGTAAATGTTTTAATATTGATATATGCAACAATGATATTTTGGCTCTATCGGATTAAATAAACTGTATCATTCAAATAACTTCACCTGTTTCTTTTTGCCTGTTTAATGTAGCTACTAGAAAATTTAAAATTACACCAGTAGGGGCGCCTGGGTGGCACAGCAGTTAAGCGTCTGCCTTCAGCTCAGGGCGTGATCCTGGCATTATGGGATCGAGCCCCATGTCAGGCTCTTCCGCTATGAGCCTGCTTCTTTCTCTCCCACTCCCCCTGCTTGCGTTCCCTCTCTCACTGGCTGTCTCTATCTCTGTCGAATAAATAAATAAAATATTTTTAAAAAATAAAATAAATAAAAAAATAAAATTACACCAGTAGCTGACACTTGTGGCTTGCATCATACTTCTGGTGGAGAACACAGTTCTAGATAGAGACATGAATCCTCAGACAAATGTCTAGCTGAAAGAGGGCGGTAGAAGCTTTCATTAGTGATCTCCTGGATAGGTGAGAAGGGGACAGATGAACGGATGAACAAAATGTGGTCTATCCACCCAATGGAATATCACGCAGTATTTAAAAAGAAGGAAACCCTGTCACACGCTACAACATGAATGAAGCTCAAGGATATTATGTTAAGCAAAGTAAGCCAGTCATGAAAGAACAAATACTCGATGATGTCCCTCATATGACATCTCTAAAGTAGTCCAAATCACAGAAACGGAACCTAGAAAGGTGGTTTACCAAGGTCAGGTCAAGAGGTTCAGTTTTGCCAGAAGAAAAAGTTCTAGAGACCCACTGCACAGCAATGTGAATATAGTCAACACTACCGAACTCTATACTTAAAATAGTTAAGATGGTAGGGGCACCTGGGTGGCTCAGTCAGGTAAGCATCCGACTCCTGGTTTCAGCTCAGATCATCATCTCATGGGTCGTGAGATCAAGCCCCAAGTCAGGGTCCATGCTCCCCAGGAGACTGCTTAAAGATTCTCTCCCTCTGCCCCTCCCCCAACTTGCAGGCACAGCACGGATGCAAGTGCTCTTTCTCTCTCAAATAAATAAATAAATCTTTTAAATGGTTAAGACAGTAAATTTAACGTTATGTGTTTTTCACTGAAATTTAAAAAAAAAAAAAAGTAAGAAAAGGCCCTATTAAAGCAGGCCAGGAAACACATGAACATTCTTGCTGCGACAGGCGTGTCTCAGAACCACATCCATTCTGGACCGTGCATTAGCATTTCCAGCGTTCCGCTAATGGGAGAGTCATTAGCACCAACCGCACAGGATGTTGTAAACCAAACCTACTGCCTCCCCCACCCAGAGATGACTCCCTGGCTCCCCCAGTCTTCCAATGGGCAGGAAGGCTGCCCACAGTTTCTCACTGAAAGCCGTCTGGATCATGAACAACACCTGCTTCTCTTACAAATGGGCAAAACAGGGAGGCTGGCCCCCTGAAGGGAGAGAAGCTGGCCTCTTGGCCTCCTGGGTTCCGTCATAATATAATTAGAACTTTTACTTGAGAGTCTCACGCAGCTTGGGTTTTTAAAAATAAACACTGCTGACATGTCTCAAAAGGAAAAACTATATTCAGAACTCTGATATTTTCAGGTAATAACTCACTCCCCCTTCATTTTCCTCGGTGCTGGCTGACTAATTCTGTCTCTCTCATCTTTCAGGCTCCAAGACAAGGCAAAGAAAAGTATTTGGAAATGAGGGGTAAGTTCCCAAAACATCACCTCGGGCTTACCTTTTCCAGCTTCTCTTGGAGCTCCTGAATTTTGAGCTGTTGCTCAGCATTGATCTATAATTAAAATCCCGGGAAATAAAGCAAAAGGTAAATTGGCATGAATGTCTTGCTACATTTAGTGCAGTGCTATTTTCTGAAGGTTTCTGTGGGGTCTTTTTGTTCTGTTTTCCAGCCCCTACTAATGGAGAGAAAGAACAGAGGCCTACCAGAGAAGTCTTTGAATGTCCTAATGAAAACCTCCAGTGCTACTTCCCTAGAACCAGCAACGCACAAATGGCAAGAGGATCAAAGTTGCCCAGTGCCTTAAGACTATAGAAATTTTCACCTGTGTTTTACTAGGTGTCTCAGTTTGTATGTTACTGTGATCAGGCATGATTAAAAATGAGGTGTCTTTTATCCCTTTTAGAATCACAGCTAAAGCTAAATATGGTTGCCCAGAGATTGGCCATCAAAATAAACCTGGAAGAGAGTTCTCTATCCATTCCAAGACTGGCGGTGGAAACTAACATTTAAGATTATCAGGGCACCTGGATGGCTCAGTTGATTGAGTGTCCAACTCCTGATTTCGGCTCAGGTTGTAATCTCAGGTTATGCACTGGGCTCCACACGCAGCATGAATCTGCCCATCCTTCTCTCTCTGCTCCTTTACCACCCCCCCCTCCGCTCCCACACATGTGAGCTCTCTCTCTCAATAAATAAAATCTTAAAAAAAAATTACAGATTATCTACCAAAAATAGCAATACCAATAATGGAAAATACCTTCTCCAGTTTGGAATATTCTCCCACTTCAGGCTTCCCTTGATCCTTAGCCTGTAATTTAAGAGATAAAACATATTGGAAAACCTCAAGAACCTTAAAGTCTTATAGAGACAACACTGCCTACTATACTTTCTTGATCTCTACGGCCAAATGATGATGATGACGATGATGATGATAAATATGTTATCTTCTCTAAAAAAAGACCAGAGCTTTGCACAGTCTTCCATTATTCCCCTAAACACATACTCATTAAGTTAGTATTCCCTTTATTCTTGCTCAGATCATCCAGGCGTCGACCCCAAAAACAGCCTTCTGGAAGATGGCTGGCTACCTTCATTAGTTTATGTTGACATTCTGTCGCTTTCCGCTTGAACTCTTCAGCAGCAAGCCGAGACTCTCTCAACTCCGATTCATACAGATCACTCCGTCTCCTTGCCGAAACAAGGTCCTCTTCCAACTGATTCATCATCAGCCTCATTTCTTCCACTTGAGCCTGGTACTCCTAAAGAGCAGGCAAGGGAAGAAAGGCAAACTTTAGAATTCCTAAAAGAAAAGACAGGCAGTGAAGACAGAAGACCATGGATCACAGAGGGAAGATGCAGGCTGAAGGAAGATCATCAGAGAACAATCCTAGAGAAAAGATGGATCAAAATGGGCAGAAGGGAGAGCTGTAGGGAGGGCAAGGAAGGAGATAAGAATATTAAATCTTTAAACTATTTTAATGTAGGTAGGGGCACTTGGTTGACTCAGTTGGTTGACTGTCTGACTCTTGATTTTGGCTCAGGTCATGATCTCAGGGTTGTGAGATCAAGCCCCGAGTCGGGCTCCACACTCAGCATGGAGTCTGCTTGGGATTCTCTCCCTTTCTCTCCCTCTCCCTCTGCTCCTCTCCTCACATGGTCTCTCTCTCTCTCTCAAATAAATAAAAATCTTTAAATTGTTTTAATGTAGAACATGTAACATTAGTCTATGGTTCCAACACCATTTGGAACATGTGTGGCTGTATCTAATAAGATCCTTTGAGCAAATCATACCACACAAGTAACACAGAACCTCAAGGCATCTGCAACACAGGAGAGCTGAAAGGGATGCTCTTTAAACAACCAGGATAAACTGCTTATGTGTAGCTTTCTTCCAAGGGTAATCATTTATATAGATTTGTCCTTTAGAAGTCCTGTGCTCCTAACACAATTAGATACGGTACTAGTTTTAAAATTAACCTTTCAGAAGGCTCAAGGGGGTAATTGGAAATCTCGGTGGAAAGAATCTTGGAAGGTGAAACTCATCATGTCGGTTTCTCACCATTAATTTCTCTGGGCCCAAAACTGAATGATGAACTTAACATTGCTCTTGAAATGCAAGTCACCCTGAAATTTGGAAGAGTCAGAAACACTGGCTCTGGTCAAAATAACTTGTGAGCAAAACTCCGGAGAAAGAATTATCTTGTTCCTTTGAGCAAACCTTTAAAGTGATCCAAACAGCCTGACCTTTTCCAAAATGGATTTCTAAAATCAAAACAGAACATTTGAATTGGTTTTTCAAAATTGGATTTACCAGGAGAAATGGGCAATGATTTTGAAAACTTTGGGGCAAAGTATGAATGTGTTCTGTTAGCAAAATCAAAGCATATGCATATAGGAATTATGAATGAACATGTATCCCATCCAAGGTGACTTGGGGTGGGGGGGGGAAGGATATAAAATGAAAAGAACAAGGAATTGAATCAAGACCGTCTCTGATATTCACAATATACAGTGAATATCTCTAAGATCTATTCTCCCAAGAAATCACTGAAGAGGTACCAATTAAGCAAGGACATGTTTTTAATCCATAAAAACAATAATTGATTTTTTAAATAAGGGTATAAAGCAAACCTTTCAATCCATTGTAGTAGGCAATTCCCCCAGATGCACACTAAAGCAGAGGTGATGTTCTTAAGAAAACTGGATGGTTTTCATGCAAGCACACCTCTCCATATAACTGGGAAAGGAAAATAATGGGCCCAGAGTGGAGCATGATCTCATTTCACTTTGCCCACCCATAAGCATACTATTATTGAAGGTCAGTCCCAGAAGTCATAGGGCACCAGGCTGTCTGGGAGGTGCACACAAAGTGGCTGATGCTGGGTTATGGAACCAAAGGTTTTCACAACCTGCTCACAATTATCTGAACTGAGAGAGTGGAACATGAGCCAGATTATGTGAAATGATACATCCTTTACTTGCATCCTTTACTTTCTAGCCCCCTTGGCCAGCGTTGCATTATGACTTTTGTGGCTCTGGACACTGTGCCTCCCTGGACTCCCTTCTCCATTTAAAAAAAAATATATGCAGGGGCGCCTGGGTGGCACAGTGGTTAAGCGTCTGCCTTCAGCTCAGGGCGTGATCCTGGCGTTACGGGATCGAGCCCCACATCAGGCTCTTCCGCTATGAGCCTGCTTCTTCCTCTCCCACTCCCCCTGCTTGTGTTCCCTCTCTCGCTGGCTGTCTCTATCTCTGTCGAATAAATAAATAAAATCTTTAAAAAATATATATATGCATTAAAAATTATATTTTATGGGGCGCCTGGGTAGATCTGCTTTTGGCTCTGGTAATAATCTCTAGGTCCTGGGATCGAGCCCCACGTAGGCTCCCTGCTCAGTGGGGAGTCTGATTCTCCCTCTGCCCCTCCCCTACTCATGCTCGTGCTCTCTCTCTCAAATAAAATCTTTTTAAAAAATATTTTACAATGGCACTCATATAGAGACAAAAACATTAGTATTATCTATGAAAAGTGTTTCTTTGACCTAAAAGTTCGATTTTTTTCTTCTGATGAAGAGAAAAAACAACAAAAAAAGAGTGTAAACATTTTATGAGTCCCTAAAAGTACTGCTGGCCCTGCTCACAGGCACAAACACCAAGCTCTAGAGGAAGCAAAGAGCTGAGAGAAAAATCTTGAGCATCTTTTATCCTCAAGCTCCTTTTTCTATCTGGAACTTCTGTCAGCAAGAAGGGTAAGTAATTTTTGTGTTTTGTCAAGAGCAAGGACACAACATTGTTCCTTCCCCTTAACATTTCTCTTTCCTGAGCTGTTGGCGCCCAGGGGGAGGAAGGCAAGAATCAGGCAGCATCTCTATCAGCAATCTGAGCTCTTGGGGTACCCAGCTTGCTACAAGCATCAAAAGGAATTCTACCTCATCTGTTGAGCTTCTGTTATTAAGCTGCCTCCTTCAAGGAAATCCTATAAATCCAACAGCTAACCAAATCCCTGCTTCAGGAAAAATCTGAGAGAAGATAATCAGGTCTGTTTCCAAGGAATGCTGAGAGACAGCGGTTGTATCTCGGCATTGGATGGATTGTCAGTCAGTGTTGAGTGGGATCAAGATGCGGAACCATGGACAACTTTCGAGGTCTGCCCTAAAGTAGGTCTCCTGGATGGAGCCTCAGAGTTTTGTGGGAAGAAAGTAGCGGACATACTCCTGTTCAATCAGAAATCCCAAAGCACCAGCGCCTTCTGTGTTCCTCAAACTTCCATTCTCCTTCCTGAGGAAGGGGCGAGGGGCATCAGCAATCTCTAGTAATGGTCCACCAATCGAGCTATCAGATGAGATTCTAAGGTGTTTTTATTGTAAACCAAATGCAAACACTCTGCAAGGGTGCTAAGCAGAAGCAAAATGATTAGAAAATCAAAAAATGAATAGCTGTACAGAAATCAGCTTTTGAGAGAAAAAGTGGGGGGGAATAAATGCCAAATCTGGGAGGAATGACAAGCTGCAAACCAAACACTAGAAGTCTGCTGAAAAGACTGGTCTCCCAAAACTCACCAAAAACCCAATTAATGAATCCATCTTCCAATGAGAAAGAAAATCTGAAACTGAGAAGTTTTCTGCCCCCCTGGTAGAACTTTTAGCAGTCATTAAATCTAAAACTCCACATGTATGCCAACTGTGGTATGAATCATCAAAGATATCTCTTTGAACTCAACCACCAGCATGTACCTTTTCAAAATGTCCTGATAATTCAGTTTCTATGGAAGTCAAGGCCACCAGCTGCTCCCTCTGGTGGCCGAATGCGGCTTTCATTTCCCCCAGGATGTCACCAAAAGCAAATCTCCAAAACACATTGAACTAATGGGAGAAAAGGAATCCTATCTCTTGAAACTTTTAGGATGAAAACGGATGTTGATAAAAGGCGCAATGAGTCAACTGTCAGAGCAGATTTTTCAAACTCTATGTGTAACCTTCAAAATCTCTAAGATTAGTATCGGTGTTCAGAACAGATTGCCAAAATTACCTTTGCAGGTTTATTTATAACATCTTGATCAAGCAAGAGGATATTCACTAATCACTTTAAAATAGTAAGGCGATACACAGATTGTGCCAACAAAAACCCCAAAACATTCATTGTTTCTTTAAAGAAAAGTTAATGGATCAAATGATTTTCAGGAGTCTCTTGCATTAGCACCACCCAGATGGCTAAGTCTGTGCTACCCAGAGACAAAAATGTTCATTCCCTTCACTGCTTCCATTAGATTTTCTGAAATGAATGAGAGTTGCCTGGCAGCTGATAATTCAGCTCTCCCAATTGCTCGTTGCCATCTCTTCATTAAAGTTTCTATTTACAGTTTCTTCAAAGGACCGAAAAATCCATGCTAAAAAGGAAACAATGAAGCAAAATAAAAATGAACTATCTAGAAAGAAAACCCTTTTAGAAAGGAACAAAAAAAAAAAGAGAGAGAGAGAGAGAGTAGGCTTTTTAAACATCTTGATTCTTTTTTCTGAACACTAAGGGAATGGCTTTCTGCACTTAGATTTCCCTGGGTTAATTCTGACACAGCCTTCGCTGTTCAAACTCTTCTTCTCTATCTTTACACAAGTAAAACTATGAAATATCCTGGCTTCGAGGTGTCTGGGTGGCTCAGTCCGTTAGGCGTCTCCTTCGGCTCAGGTCATGATCCCAGGGTCCTGGGACCGAGACTCCTCAGAGAGTCTGCTTCTCCCTCTCCCTCTGCTTCTCCCCTCATTCGTGCTCTCTCTCTCAAATAAATAAATAAAATCTTAAAAAAGAAAGAAGGAAGGAAGGAAGGAAGGAAGGAAGGAAGGAAGGAAGGAAAGAAAGAAAGAAAGAAAGAAAGAAAGAAAGAAAGAAAGAAAGAAAGAAAAGAAAAGAAAAGAAATATCCTATCTTCTCTCAAAAACTTAAAGTACATCTGAAAAGCTATAAAAATATTAATTTTTTTGATGCTCTAAAGCAGAGATTGACAAACTTTTTTCTGTAAAAAGCTAGATAGCAAGTAATTTCTGCTTCGTAGGCCATATGGTCTTTGTCACAACTACCCACCCCTGCCACTGTAGCATGACAAGCAGCCATGGACACTACATAAATGAATGGGCATGGCTGTGTTCCAATAAAACTTTATTTATGGATGTTGGAATTTGAATTCCATATAATTTTCACATGTCATAAAATAGTCTTCTTCATTTTTTTCCCCTCAACCAATTAAAAATGCAAAAGCCATTCTTAGCTTGTGGCCATGGAAAACAGGTGGTGAGCTAGATTCGTCCCATTGGCCCCAGTTTGGCCCCTTTTGTTCTAAACCTACACCTTTCGTTGAAGAGTAGCCACAATGGGCTGCAGACTTCAAAAGGAGCTAGAACAAGCACTCCACCATTTATATAAATCATGGGGCATCTACAGTTTCCAAATGACCTACATACATCTCTCCCCTGCCTCCCCCACCCCTCCCGAAACACACCTCCCCTGAACTCGGAGGTCCAGGGTGCCGGCCCACGCCCGAGCAACACTCATACCTGCTCTTTGATTTCCTGGAGCTTCCGGCTCTGCTCCCGGATATCATGGAGCAGCTGGAGTGCTTTGTCATCCTCCTGGGACACCTCCATCCGTGCTTGCTCCAAACTGCGCTTTAAGCTCTGAGGAAAGCAAAAATTTTAATAGGGAGGCCCTGGGGTTCCTGCTCTGTTTGAAAAGATTCATTAAGGGAGGTTGCAAGCTGCTTCGCAGACACCAGGACGGTTTCGGGAGACGGAGCAAAGTTGACAACTTCCAGTTGGTTGCTGGCTCCGGTTTTTTTCATCCTGTAAAACCACTCGGTTCAAGAAACATCATCTCAACCTTGAGTCCTCACGGGTCCGGCCTGAAACTGCAAACTGGCAACACAACCTGCCTCCTACCACCGTCTACCTGTCCTGGCAGATACTTACTTGTGTGTTCAGGGCTGAAAACCAACAAGGATCCTTTAGCCTTTCGTTAACCTACCATGGGGATGGCTACGAAGTCTGTTCTGGAATATCATCTACTGGAGGACTCTCTGGGATAGATCCCCTCTTTCAGAGGAGCAATGAACTTCCTTCTTGCCTAACTGCCATTTAAGACCCCAAGGAGTCTAAATCCACCTCCTGGCTTACGTTTTCTGGACACCTTTCATCCATAAGGTTCCCTCAAAGCTTTAGTGGCACTGAAATACAGATCTGAAATACAGATCTGAATAACTTCACCCACCACTGAAAGGCAGCCAAATCTGGAATGGAAACATAGCAGTTATTCTTAATCAGCCACGTTCTATAGATTTCCTCTCCCTTGTGAAAAAAAAAACTTGAAAAATGTGTGATTCAACTTCTTAAGACTGTTTAATTGGCCACATTAAAAAAACACCTGAATGAAAAATTTAACGAGACAATGGAGAAGACAGTCTACTCTCGTGAAGGAAAGGAAAAAAAAAAAAAAAACTAAAAACGTCACATGGTAAATAATGACAGAGGGCCTGGGTTTTTTTTTTACAGGCTGAGTTTTCTTGTTGCTGCGCTGGTTCTAAGCAATGGAAAACAGATCTCAGGCAGATTCAAAATACATGTTCCTGTGCTCATTTAGGAACAGGGCTCTTGAGGCTGCTGGTGGTGGACGGGATATAGATCAGAGAGGCTGGGATAGGAGGCGCTCGGACCCTCGGCTGCTTGCCGCAGCAACGACTAGGCCTGTGTCCAGGCTCCACAGCCTACCTGGACTCCTGGAGCCCAGTCCTCACCGGGGACCCCCCGCCTGGCTCAGGCTACCCTGCCAATCACACAGCTTGCCTTTGAATACTCCCTCTCTCTCTCTCTCTCTCTACTCTCTGCCATTGGCTGTGATGTGCCTCATGAAGCCATCATGAAACAGGATGAGACACACACAACAGGAAGTGCCGCCTCCAAGGGAAGGGGACTTTGGGGAAGGCTCACACTGCATTCTGTGATGTAGGTAGCAAGGTCCTGCTCCAGGAGGGATCTCTGAGTCTCAGAGGCCTTCAGCTCCACCTCCTTCTGACTAAGCACAGCCTCCACCTCTGACACTCTCCGATGTAACCGGGTCATTTCCTGCTCCATCTGAAACAGACACATCGACAGGTTAAAAGGGCCCGTGGAGGTTCGTTAGGAGCAATCAAATCTCAAGCAGCCTCCAAAACCACCTGGTGGTCTGGGCTGGCACTAATTCGCCAAAGGTTGGGAAGAAAATACCATTGCTTCTTCGCCCGGGAGTGCACAGTTCTTCGTAAGGACAGTCACCAATGCTAAGTCACTCCTCTCATCCAAGACTCGGTTCACACTTGGTCACTTCTCTAGCCCAGTGAGCAAGGAAGCCACAATCACCATTTTTCACCTGTATGCTTTTTGGGTTTAGTTTGGTTTTTGGCACATGTCACTTTAATTTTATCCCAAATCCATCTTGATCCCCCCCATCTCCTTGCAAAGATCTAGAGGACCAATCCAGGACAGGGCAAGGAGATATGTATTCGTCTGCACTCTTAGAGGAGTCCCAGGCAAGGAGTGGGTTTTAGGAGCTTCCAGAGAGCTGCCCCTGGGCAGGAACAGTGAGCGTTAAGAGACGTTGAGCATAGTCAACACAATGGCCGCAGTTACATAAGCAGGAGGTTTAAAGGACTAAGAAGAGAGACTTCGCATCACTCAAAGCAGATGGGATGCATCTCGGCCACAGGTGAGGACCCACGCCACCTGCCGGAAGAAGCAGACATCTGGCTGGGTCATGCTGAGGAACGGGCCGTTTTAAATCCAGGGCCTCCTCTGGTTAAGATTTAAAGGATTTACGGCAACGTCAAGGCCTGAATTCATCTCCCTCTGAGCTGCTGGAGGCGAGACTTCAGCGAGGGAGGGAGCGCCTCGCCCGCTCGGTATGGATCAGTTGGCTCAGCGCCAGCAGCGGCCCCGGGCAGATCCCTTGGCATAGATTGACGGGAGGATCCTGGAGCAAGGAGGGAGGCCGGCTGCGGAAATAAATACCTTGTGACACTTGTCCTGGGAGTCTTGCAGCTCTTTGCTTTTGATGAGAAGTTTCTTTTCCATGGAGCTAGTCTTGGCAGGGGAGTCCAGACTTGACACGACAGACCTAGAGAAGAAGAAAGCCAGTGTCAAGGTGGCCAGCAGGTGGTTCTAAAAAGCTGCTTTCAGAACCTGTGGCAGAGATTACAGACCTGCCAGAGTTCTGCAGCTGTGCACAGAGCTGGCTCAAGAAGCTTCTGAGTACACCAAGGCCATGAGGCCGAGAGGCAGACAGAAGCAAGAACTCTGGCCGACCTGCCCCGAGCCAAAGAATCTGGGCGACCTCTAGAAGCTGGGAAAGGCAGGGAAACCAGTTCTCTCCTAAAGGCTCCACGGAGCACAGCCCTGTCTACACCCTGATTTCAGCCCGACAAAACCCATCTTGGATTTCTGACCTCCAGAGCTCTAAGGTGATACATTCACGCTGTTTTAAGCCACTTACTTGTGGCAACTTGTTACAGCAGCAACAGGAGACTAGTACACCTCGAGCACAGACTACATACATGGCTCTGGTCTGAAGCTACCTAGGTCTTAACTCTTTATTCTCTATCATTCTATGAGGCAAATTCGATTGATTATCCTCATTTTAGAGATGACGAAGCTGCCAATTCATAATTGATCTCTGCTGGTCTCTACAGACAGCTGGAGTTCAAGCACTGACATGCACCCGACAGAGTGCCCAGGACGGTATCACGAAAAGAATGCAGTATGACCTCCCGAGAGGGGCCTAGAAGGAGGCCCTCTCCACAGGAAGGAAGCACTCATCTGCACATGTATATGTCACTTACACACTCTGCCTTGTCCTGAGAAGCAGTGAGTTATGGGGGAAAGGACACTTCACACCCAGGGCAGCTGCCCTCAGTGCTTGGCACCCTGGGCATGAACACTGGGGTGGGGGCAGGGCCAGAGGAACAGCCGGCAGAGGCTCTTGTGCTCGGAGGGACATGTGACAGAGCCCACCACCGCCCCATGTGCCCATCTTTGTTGTCTTGGTAACAGGGTTGCTGGAGCCGGTTATCAGTGAGCACTCACTTCTTACCAGCAGGTGAAATTCTGCTTTCTGATGCCCCAAACTCCTTCCTGGCCTACATGAGGTCCATTTCCTGCAGCAACTCAGCCCTCTCTCCCTGGCCCAGCGGCAAGGGCTGGCACAGCATGGCTGGCTCACCGTACCCCAGTGACGGCTCCCTACGTACGTGCAGTCGACACCCAGAGGCATGCTGCTCTGAAATCTGACTCTGCCACTCACAGAGCCTTGGCTTCCTCATCTGTAAAATGGGGATAATCCTCAACCTCCCTCAAAGAATTCTTGTGAGGGTTAAATAAGACAAGCCAGATATCACCTTGGCGCAGCACCTGGCACATTACAAGGGTTCAATAAATGTCAAGCATTACTATTATCATTGTCATTTCTATTATCATAACCCATACAATGGTGAAAATAAATAGTCCGTGCCTCACAGGCTACAACAGTTGCTTGGAGTAGTAAAACTCCAGGAGGGGCGGGTGAAGTGTTCCGTGCTATTATCCTCATTAAAACGAATGTTGATTATTCACAAAAATTGTCAACAGGGATTGAAATCCAGAAACAAATCTTTTGATATCACTTTTGGCAAGAAATTTTAATCAAGTTCTAGAGCTCTTACTAGCCTGTTTTCTATCTAAAATCTAGCCAAAACCCACACACATACACACTTTTTCTTTTTAATCTGAGATGAAATGGGTTGCTTGGCATGACCTTGGGTTGCCTTTGCTACTTCCTTTATTCCTGACTTCACTCTGGTGGGTAGGCTAGAGAAGGAGACCCAAACCCCCAAAGGAGGGAGAGATGATCCACAGACGGGGTCCCTGGTCCTTCAGTAATCAGGAGGCACCCACATGTCACTAAGTTACGTACACACCGACCTGGGTCAGGGATGATAGCAGAGGCCATAGCCCTTTGCACCTGAACACAGAACCAGCCCCTTCTAGAAGAACGAATTACAGGGGGTGTGTGATGTTAGGGGTGGGAAGCGGCCCCAAAACTTGATATAACACATGGAGGACAGGATCCAGCAGTGTTACTGTTTAAAGTGCACTGCTGTGGGTACAAAAGCTGATTGCTTATTCGAAAGAAAGAAAAGAAAGAAGAAAAGAAAAGAAAAGAAAAGAAAAGAAAAGAAAAGAAAAGAAAAGAAGAAAAGAAAAAAGAAAAGAAAAGCGTTTCTAGGTCACCCGTTAATGAGTCCCAGAATCAAGAGGATGTGCACCCCCCACCCACCTGCACTCATGGGAGACCATCAGACAGCCCTCCTCGTCACCTGAGATCCAACTCCCTCTTTCTATTTTGATAGCTATTTTGATGCTTGACAAATGTTCACTGTTTAGAAGTTCTAAGTACGGCAATTAAGAGCTCTTCAGAATAAAGGTGCTAAAGAAATCTCTCTTTTTTAGAATAAATAAAAAATTACACCTGAAAAAAAAAAAGCTATGGTAAGACTGCTGGTACTGAACCCAGCTTGTACCTAAGGCTGGAGGAATGGAGGGGGGTAAAGGTCCTCACAGCTTTCTGGAACTTCCCTGGTCTTCTACTGGGCTGTGCATTAGAATCACCTGCAAAGCTTTTATAAAACACCGATGTAAGGCAGTGAAAATACTCCATGTGATACTATGATGGTGGATCCATGTCCTTGCACATTTGTCCAAACCCATAAAATGCACACCACTCACAGTGGTAAACTATGGACTCTAGGTGATGACGACATGTCAGTGTAGGTTCATCAACTGTAACAAGAATATTGTCGATGGGGGCGCCTGGGCGGCTCAGTCGTTAAGCGTCTGCCTTCGGCTCAGGGCGTGATCCCGGCGTTCTGGGATCGAGCCCCACATTGGGCTCCTCTGCTGGGAGCCTGCTTCTTCCTCTCCCACTCCCCCTGCTGTGTTCCCTCTCTCGCTGGCTGTCTCTCTCTCTCTCTGTGTGTGTCAAATAAATAAATAAAATCTTAAAAAAAAAAAAAAGAATATTGTTGACGATGGGGGAGGCTGTGCACATTTGGGGGTAAAGAAGAAATCTCCACACCTCTTGCTAATATTGCAGCAAACCTAAAACTGCTCTTAAAAACATATGAAGTTTTAGGGGCGCCTGGGTGGCACAGTGGTTTAGCGTCTGCCTTCAGCTCAGGGCGTGATCCCGGCGTTATGGGATCGAGCCCCACATCAGGCTCCTCTGCTCTGAGCCTGCTTCTTCCTCACCCACTCCCCCTGCTTGTGTTCCCTCTCTCTCTGGCTGTCTCTATCTCTGTCAAATAAATAAAATCTTAAAAAAAAATAAAAATAAAAATATATGAAGTTTTAAAACAAAACAAAGAAACCCTGATATCCAGGGCCAAACTAGACCAATTAAACCAGAGACAGACTGGGAAGGGGGCCTGGAAGGCTCACTTTCTTAAGCTCTCAGTTGATTCTAATGTACAGAGATGATTGAGAACCAGGATGCTAATTAGAAGAAAGCATCTGTGATTTCGGGTATAGGCATTTAAAACTCATAGTATGACTGTCCCCATCATTTGGCTCAAGGTGGTATTTTGGCCAGGCTATTTGGTACTGGTGCCTTGTGGTCACTCCTTGAGTGGGGGACACAATTTTGAAGTTCATCATGGTGGGCTATGAATTTCAAGACAATGTGCAGATTTCAGACAGTGATTAAGAATATTCCTACCCTATTTTTAATAAGTCAACTGCAGTATACCATTTCCATGAATTACTCCTGTAAGAGAAACACACTAGAGACAGGTATGACTCAACATATTTGTTTTCTATTTATTTTTCATGTAGACACCTAGTCAAGAAAGTCAGAATTCCTGTCCTCAAACAAGTAGCAATGTGGGAGAGAGAATTAAGCCACCACCTTTGTCATCAATAATAGTGTCCATTCACTGAGCACTTAACTATCCATCAGACACTATACTTGATACCTTTACAAGTTACGTCACGGAACTCATTCAACAATCCTATGAGGTGGGTATTGTTATCCCATGGCACTGAAGCTAAGGGAATAGCTTACCCTATGGCCTCTACATGCTCTTATCCCATTATGATGATGTGGGCGCAGGTGTGGGGCAGCAGAACTGGGTTTTGGTTCAAAGTTGGGCTCTGCAACCGAACAGCCGTAGGTTCAATCCCGACTCTGCTACTCCTTGGCTGGTCAGCCTTGGACAAACCCAAGAGAAGCAACCCAAGAACAGTGCTGCAGAGACCCAGAGGAGCAAGCTCACAGAAGAAAGGGAAATGGATCATTCAAGGGAAGGTAACTTCTACCCGTGGCTGGCTGAGTGCAATGCTGGGAGGGCAGCTCCAAGGCTGAGCCCAGCACAGCCTGGGTGCCCCAGAACATCCCTTCAGGTCAGTCCGCAGCCACCCCCCAAAACAGCTCAGCGCACACACAAGAGCAACTCTTCCTCCCTCATTTGGCGGTGCAGGGGGTAATTAAATAGGAAACAGCGCCGACTTTAGAGGCCCAGGCTGGTTCATGCTCCGGGCTCGATGAGGTGCAGTACAATGAGGATGCTAATAAAAGAACATGCAGCCTGCCCACACATTGCTTGCCTACTCCTCCTGGCCGCATCTCTGATACACAGCCAGTTATACCCATGGAGAGAAAAGGCACTTCTGAGCAGCGGGTGCATGCAGCCAGCCACCCACACACAGCAGTGCTGTCTCTTCAAGCACAAAGCCAAGTTTGGGTTTTCCTCTTTTTTCCAGTTCTATTTTCTAGAAAAACTTACTCTGAAACCAACATCTCTTCCTGATATACACATCTGCTTTATAATTATAGGGGCCCCAAGAGTATTAAGAGAGGTAATGGTATATGACACACAGAGGGAAGGTCGGGCTCGGTTGGTTCTGCTGCAGCGGAAAGAATATTTGCTTAAAATGTGTTAGATGTGACCTAAAAATTGCTTTCCATGTAACTATAGCATTTAAGTACAAATGATAAAACGCAGTTTTCCTGGTGTCTATAATAATCCACATGACTCAAAAAAAATTCCTTAATAAAGCTACTGAGAGAATGCTTTTCCTATCAAAAGAGAATACAATCTGTGCTTCCATCCTCGAGAAAGTGTCTGTGTTGAGTACTCTCTCGTTGCTGCTGTAATAATTAAGATCATGCTACAGCATCAAGCCATCCATTTATTCCCTTAGGAAGAGGATCCTAAGACGGCAGAAGATGCCACCAGATCACAGAGAACCCAGATCACAAATCACATATAGTCTCGAGATAACCAAGAATGGATACTTGAGTCTAAACCCAGGGAATCAAAATTAGCTCAGCTGAGGGCCCTACCTTAATTGTGGCCAACGGCACTAAAAATACATGCAACGGCAAGATGTAATATGGTGCAAAAAATAAAACACTCATCAGCATTCTGTTCCAAAAATATGTTGGCTTTTAAGATTGAGCATTCTGAAATTTATGAACTAACTTTATAAGCCCGTTTAAAAATACACAAGTGGTGTCCATCATGAACACTTGGAGATATTAAAAATACGGTTCTACAAAACTTTCAGAGTCAAGCTAGTTTTGGGGCACCCTTACCTACCCACACTCACCACATATTCTCTCTCTCTCACACGCACAGGAGTGGTCTCCAACTGAATTAGACACATATTCTCTCTCTCTCACACGCACAGAAGTGGTCTCCAGCTGAATTAGACACATATTCTCTCTCTCACACGCACAGGAGTGGTCTCCAGCTGAATTAGAGCACTTGCTTTGGAATGATCAATATGTAACCCAAGAATCATTAACTTAAAATCACATTATTAATGAAAGTGTAGCTACTGGTGGGATTTCCCATACAGTCCCCACCTCTAAGCCAGTGCCTTGCTCTGTGGGTTAACGCCATACTTCCGCCTCCTACCTGAAGGGCCGAAGTCACCTAACTTACCTCGTTGAGTTCAGTTCTTGCTGCCTTTCCACCCACCACACACTGTCAATGAGAACCACATGTACCACGTCCCCACTCAAAATCCAAACCTGAAGGCCCGTCCTACCTCGAAACTCAGCTCCCCATGCACCCCAAAGCTCCACCTACCCCAGTGGGCTCTGTGCTCACTGGACACCCACAGGCTAGTCCTGGCCTCAGGGATCCATGTGGTCATTCCCCATCCCAGGTTCTAATTTCTTCACAGCCCTCACCATTATCTGAAAATCTCTTATTTATGAATTTATTTATTCTCTGTCTCCCCAAACAGAATGCTAGCTTCTTGAGGGCAGGGACCCTGTCTGTCTTGATCAGTTATGCCACAGGCCTAGAGCAGTGTATTTGTGGAGTGAATGAATGGGTGAATGAATGGTATGCCAAATATTCCTGTGCCCCAGGCAGCCTCAGTTTAAAGGTCACAGTGGACAGGAATCCAAAACAAGAAATACGTTGAATCAATGCTGGCATGATAAAGCTTTCTGGCCCTTGCCTGGGAGATGCCTGGATACCCTGGTTCTAGGACAGTAGTGTCACGATGACACACACATGCACTGTCCCCTCCAGGGGACACTCAAGCATTGCGGGGTGGGTGGGAGTGCGTGACATCAAGGTTGAGCAAAGCACATTTCCCCAGCACCAAGTTCCAGATCCCACTGGAACTAGATCCCACCAGAAGCCTCGAGCATGTTTTGTTTTGTTTTGTTTTATTTTGTTTTGTTAAAGATTTTATTTATTTATTTGACAGAGATAGAGACAGCCAGTGAGAGAGGGAACACAAGCAGGGAGAGTGGGAGAGGAAGAAGCAGGCTTCCAGTGGAGGAGCCTGATGTGGGGCTCGATCCCATAATGCCGGGATCACGCCCTGAGCCGAAGGCAGACGCCTAACCACTGTGCCACCCAGGCGCCCCTCGAGCATGTTTTATGGAAGGAACCGGTTTAGCCAACACATCACGGACTCCATTCAGAGTAAAAAATTGGATGGAGATATTAGGACATCTGTCAGGCACCCCACGTGGAGCCTGATTCTCTCAATGGGCAGAAACTAGCAAGATGTCTTTATAAACTCAAGCAGGGACGAAGGGAGAATTGAAAGCATCCCTAGGCCCATTCTCACCCCAAAATAACAAGAACAAATATGAAATGGACACTCACTCTGCTCCAGGTGCTAACACCACATGCTCTGTGTGTTCCCCTAACAAGCCTAGCAGGTAGGCACTGTAACAACCTCCACTTTATATACAAGGGAATTGATGCTGGGAGACATTAAATGCCTCATTCACACAGGTGGTGAGCGGCAGAGCCTAGATGGGAACCCACATCGACCTGATTCCAAAGCCTGGATTTTTAATGAGTGTACCACAGTTTGTGCCCCAAAATAAAGAATACTTACGTCAACTCTAAAGTTAAAAGTTGGAAAAGTTGGCCATTCTCTGCCACATGAAAGGTGAATGAACTTTAAGAAGTAACTCAAGCTTTGGGGAGGCAGGGTGGCTCAGTTGGTTGAGTACCCAACTCTTGATTTTGGCTCAGGCCATGATCTCAGGATGGTGAGATCCAGCCCTGCATTGGGATCTGCACTCAGCACAGGGTCTGCTTGGGATTTTCTCTCTCCCTGGCTATGTGTGCTACACCCCCTTCAAATAATAGATAAATCTTTAAAAAAAAAAAAAGTAATCGAAGCTTCATGATCAGTTTCCTTATCTGTAAAACAATGGGTGCTGCTGGGATTAAGCAAGAATATTCGTCAAGCACTTGAAATAGTGCCCGGTAGTGAGTTCTCAGTAAGAGCCACTCTTTCACCCTTGTTAGTAGGCTAGCCTGTAGGTCCTGCACAATCCACCCAAGTCACAACTGTTAGAGGCAGGATAGCACAGTGCTCCCGGAGGCAGCCAACGACAGTCTAAGTCTTCAATGTGTTACTACCTGCAAGACATCAGGAAAAGAACTCAACCTGGCTGAGGCTCAGCGTCCTCATCTGGAAATGGGGTTAATACCTACTATCTCACAGAGTCGTGGTGAGACTGGGAAGACCTCGTGAGATAATGCATGTAAGACACTTGGCACAACTCTGGGCACACAAGAAGTGCTCACTAGAGGACAGCTTCCATTAGCACTTGTGCAGAAGGAATTGGCATAATCCCTGTCCACTTTAGTGTACTTCAATTTGACAAATGTTCTTTTAAGACCTGCCAAGGGCAACACACTGTTTCAGGTGAGAGGTGGAAGACATGAGGGTCCCTGTCATCAATGAGCATTGAGCAGCATGCCCAGACACGGGGGAGAAGGAGGAGGTACGAATGAAAAGGAAGGCTGGGGTCTTGGCATACCAGGCTTGAATACCAAGTTCAGGAGTTGCCATTAATTCTGTGCACACTGTGATGTTACTGAAGGTCTGAGCAGGAGAATGACATCATCCACTTGTGCTTTGGAAGAATTCCACCCTCTGTGGAGAGTGGATCAGAGCTGGGAAAACTGGAGGCAGAGAAATCAGTTAGGAGGCTACTGCAAGAGTCCAAGCAAAACTCCATGAGGGGTGGTGGTAAGGACAGAAAGAATGGTGTAGACACAAGTGTCATCCTAGAGGTACAAGTTGGAGAGAGGACCTGGCAAATGATGGGCTGGTGGGGGAGATGGAAAATAGTTTAAGATGACTCAGTTTTCTTGTCTAGAAGGGTAGGGAGAGTGGTGGTTTGTTAAATGAAGCAAAGAAACCAAATTGGCACCTACTGGCTCACTGAGTGAGCAAACAAGTCTGTCTGTGTTGGGAGGGAAAAGAGGACAGGGACGTTGAGAAACGGATAGAACATCCCGGCAATAACGAACACAATGCACATGGGGAGGAAAGCCATGAGGAAGTGAGAGTGTAAGTCAAGGAACTGAATGAGATCAGCAAGACCAGGCTAAAAAGGCAACTGATGGAACCTGAGGAGACAGTGCAACATTTCAAAGACCTGGAACAGAAGACGACAGCCAAGAACAGTGAAACTGGCAGTCAGAGAAGTAGGAGGGAAAACCGAGTTTCCACAACACAGAAGGGAAGCAAACAAAGTTTCAAGGCACACGTGGTAACTGGTGGTATCACGTGGTGAGGTGGGGATCACTGGCTTTGGTGGTTGGGTGGAATCGGTGGCTTCTCAGACAGCAATTTCCATATGGTTGGAGAGATTGGAAGAGAGACACAGAGCGTAGGCTATTCTTTCACAAAGCCGGTCAGAGAAAGGAAGGTGACAGAGGTCAGGAGACGAAAGACAAGTGAAACAGAGAGAATGGAGAGAAATTCACTTAGGTGAAGGAAGAGGTGCCAAACTGGCGCAGAGCTTGGGAACACATAGCACCACTTAGTCAATTACTGTCTTCTTAAGGGATCCGAGGCAACCATGCAAATTAGCATGTGTAGGCCAGCAAAAAACGCACTTGACAGATCTTTTGGAGCCTAATCTTCAGGATTGGGCTAGGCTCGTTTGGATTACATTTCCTAAAGGTATCTTTAAGACAAACAAGAAGGCGGCAGAATGGTCCTGCCAGGCCTGCGAGGCAAGCACGCACAGTCTAAATAGAGAACAGAATAAGGCAAGTAGAACAAGATGTGCTTGACTAAGGGACAGAAGAAATTGAATGAGAGGAGAAAACCCAACACAACAAACAGAGGCAAAGGTCCGATATTTAGTGATGGTGGAAATGGAAGCAACACAGAGCCCTGGAGGGCAGGAACCACAGGCAGGAGCTAGTTATATTTTTTAAACTTATTTGGGAAGTACAGAAGATGCACACCTTCGTGTACCAGAGCACATTCTGTTACTGTTGCTGACTATTTTTTTAAAAACTCGAAAGACAGATGAGGCTCTTTGCAATAGGGATCTGGAAGTAGCATGCACAATGACAGACAGCCCTGGGCTGGATGGGGGATAGGAAGTCAGTTTTTAAGGGAAGACTCCCCACCCTCCCGAGTATGTCAGTAAAAGGGAAGTAGAACTGATTGGAGAATTCAGGCCATCTTCTTCTGGAATAACCCATTCCCAGGATAAATGACAGAAGGCAGCTGGAAGTATGAAACAGATTTGCATAGACATGGATCACAGAGTCATCAACAAATTGAAAGCTGCAGCCATAAAAATGATTTGGACCAGTTCACCAAATGCTTATTGAGCGCCTTGCATATGATCAGCCTGAAGCCACGGTGGAGAGCAAGGTCAACACAGTTCCTTCAGCTCACCAAGCTTACACTCAAGCAAAGAACTTTCCAGAAGAGAGTATATATGCATGTGTTTGTGTACACACACACACAAACACCAGGCAAAAGTCTCCAAATGAGAGGAGGAAGAAATTAAAAAAAAAAAATGCAAGAGCTACATAGTCTACCTACTCAAAAAACTTGCAGAGATTGAAAACAAAACCCAGCAATTAGACCACCTGTCAGCTCTCATCCCACCCTGCCCCAACCCCACTGCTCATCATTCCCCACAACAGGCCTCCACTTCTGACAAGCACGTGAACCTGGGGACCCCACACAAATCCCCTAATTTCTCCTGTCGGCAGCATTCATACCTGGCAGCATAGCACAGTGGCTAACAGACTCTTGAGCTGCCACATTGTCTGGGTTCAACTTCTGGCTCAGCCACTCAGGGTTGCATGACCTTGGGGCAAGTTGCTTAACCTCTCCATGCCTCAGTTTCCTTATATGTAAAATGGGAATAACGACACTAACTTCCTAGTGAGCCACTGTGCAGTTTAAATGAATTAATCTGTGTAAAGTTCTGAGAACAGAGCCTGGTAGAGTTGGTGTCCTGTATGGACAAGCTGTTGTTACCACTTGAACCCACCTGAGATGCTCTCTACATTTCTCTCCCCTCATCCAAATCCACTGTCTTCTAAAAAGCCAAATATTTCACCTCCCATTAGTGTGCTAACACACTCGGTCTCCCACACAGATATTTACTGAGGGTCTACTATGTCCTGCGCTCCAAGAGAACGAGGATGAAATCACACCCAGCCCTGCTCTTGAGATCACAGCCGACTTGGGGAAATGGAAAGACATTCCAACATAGATCATCACTGTAACTTGGCAAGAACTGTGGGCTGGCGTTACCCATTAAGTGTCCCCCACAAGGGAGGCTGCCTTCCTCTCCTGACTCCTAGAGCAGTCAGATATCCCATTTGTACCATGATGTTCTGCAGGAAAAGTTTTTGCTCTGTGTCCCCTGGACCGTTTCAAACATATATGCCTTGTCTTGTTCAACTTGATGGAAAGGCACCCGTTCTGAGACTGGGCCTTCTAGTTCTGTCTCCCAGTCCATTCCGTCCCCACAACCACCTTTTTACCTGCAGGTATCTGGCAACTGCGTATTAACTTGTGGTTGGTCAGGGTGTTTAAGCTTCCCTAGCAGAAAATTCCCAGGATCTGGGAGGCTGGGTTTCTGTTCTGGCATGACTGGACTACTTAGTTATTGCTGAGTTCCCTCCATATCCTCTCAGTATAAACACAGGGACACTATGCACATACAGACCAGCAAACTAAATAACAAAAATAATAACAGTGAACATTTATTGAGACTTTTCCATGTGCCAAGTACTAGATCAAGTGCTTTATGGATTTCATATAATACTCCCAAAAGCCCTAAGACGAAGGGATCATTACCGTCACCTTCACTTTGCAGTTGAGGAAATGGGCACGCAAAGAAGCACAGACAGAGCAAGGAAAAGGTACCAAAAACTGGTTTCCTGAAAATCTGGGAAGGCAATGGTGGAAGCCATTTCTCGTTCCTCCACCATGTTTAGATGGCTGGCTCCAGAATGAAACTTCTGATCATCCAGAAGGAAAGAGCCCCGAGCCAAAAGGAAGAGAGAGCCCCCCTTTCTAAAAACAGCCTATTCAGACACTGGCATCCCACAGATTCCAACCTCATCGAGATCTCTTTGCTCCTCCAAGATTTCCAAGTTCTCCAAAAGCATCAAACTAGCATGTGCAAAACTAGCACAAAATATAAAACCAACTGGTTTTTTCCTTCTAGAGTTTACACCGAAGGTTTGCAGAAATGCACAGTTTCAGCCAGGGCTTAAATGAGACAGTATCTCCGATCTAGGAAGAAGAAGGGACCTAAAGAAATGTACCCCTGCTGACAGGGGAGGGAAGAGAGCTGGGATCCATTTTATTTTTAAACCTTTAACATATTGTAAAATTCAAGCAAACAGAGGCTCAGAGAAACATGCAAGCATCCAGAGCTTGGGGATGTGGCCTGGGTTATTGGCAGTTAAAAAGAAAAAGAAGCACGAGACAGACACTCCCTCATTCTCCAGCACCAGCTTCGCCAGAATCCCACCCCAAAGACAACCAAAACCAGTCCTGTCGAATCCCTCCTGCTCCCTCCAACTCAAGCTGCAAGGAACGCCCACGATACTTCAGACACAGAATGCTGAGATCAAGATTCTTGCTAAGCCTAAAATAATGATGCGCTCCATGGCAGGCTTAAAAACTGTCTGGGGTCCCAAAAAAAAGATCCTAAAAAGCAACCAATGATCACAACAATTAAAATCATTCCCACGACCAGAGCCTCCGTGAAAAATCCTCATTCATTCAGCTCCATCTCTGAACATTTCATTCAATTCACTGGTGACAGATCTGGGGTCAATTTCCCCAGCGCAGCACCGCAGCATCTGCAATCTCCTAGGTGGTGTGAAGAGTGAGTAACGGCACAGGTAATCCCCATGTGTAAATAAAAACCTGTGATGCTGAGAACGGGGAGGGGAGAAGCAGAGGCTCAGGAAGAAAAAAGCAGGTCCCTGGGGGCAGCACTGGGACCCCCAGAAAATGCCTCCTCTCACCGCTAAACAATTTTGTCTACATGTCGGCAGAACTGCAAGGGCTTCTGGTTAATTTCATCACTGCATCTTTTATTAAATTTCTAAATAATGATAATGCGATCGGTCCAGGGTCACCTACATCCAACAGGTGGAGTGGATTTCTACAAGGATGCTGTAGGCTTCATCTGCAGGGCTGCCCATGGCCAAAGAGCCAAATTCGACAGCAAGATCACATTCAAAGACACGAGATGAAAGAATATCTTTCTGATTCCAATCCCAAACCACCAGGGCAAAGACATTAAAGTTCCCCAAAGGCAGGAATACTCCAATCCCATCTTTCAGGTAAGAAATACATGCTTTTGTTTGCATGGACTTTTTTTTTGTTTTTTTATGAGAATCTTACTAAGCATTCTGTTGGGGCATGAACAGGCGCTCGTGTTATGCTCTAGAGATGTATTGTGAACTATCAAAGGTGAAATAGCCTATCTTCAAATACAATGAGCAGTATAAACACAATCTGGGGGAGAGAATCATGAGCAAATTAAATCAACGAATATTTATCGAGTGCCTGGGCCTTAAGACTGAGATGCCCCCCCCCCATCAGAGAGCTCCCTTAACTGAGCTTTCTCTGAAGGGCAGATGCAATTTCAGGCTTCCAGAACGATAAGCCATTAATCACACACTGCTTCAGATTAATTGCAACGCCTAAGACCCCCACATCATACTGCCTTTGCCCCGAAAATTGAATTCCCTCAAGTCCTCCCTAGTTTTTCAGATCATAGCAACCCAAGCAAGCTTTCATTCTGAGCCAGACAGCCCACTGCTAACCAGAACTGGAACTCTCCACACACCTCCTTCCAGTCCGATGTGTGACCTTCAGTGTGCTGCGTGTGTCCACGTTAAGCTGCCCACCAACCACGCGTCCTTTAGCGTCAGGCCTCCACTTCTGCCCTGCTCTTCAAATGCCCTGCTGGGCCATTTCAAATCCATCTGATGGCACATTCAACAGCTAGTTAGCTCTCTGTCTGTTCACCTACCATCCAGATTGTTTTTGGAGTTGCAGAGCAAATGAGCCAGAAAGACACAGCCAACGCTACCAAAATCCAACCCCAGATATTAAACCCAAACCCCAGGGAAGAAGGAAAGTAGGGCCACCTCAGCATCTTTCAACATAAAAATCTCTCTCCCATTCAACCACAGCCCACAACCCTATTTCACCTCAAGTGCCCAGTTCCCCCCACGGTGGTCTGAAATCTTTTGAGGAACATCGGTGTCAAAATAGCACCCATGGGGAAACACCATCCAAGAACCAACGCATGCCTTCAAATCGATCTCTGAACTACAAACACAACAAATCAGGAATGGATGCTGCCAAGGAGAAAATCAAATTCTGCTTGTCTCCTAAGTGGGCAGCAACTAATTACCTGACGTTACCCCAAAAGCCTGCAAGTGAGAAAGCCAGGGCATCAGAAGAGTAACACAGCTGGTCCAAGACCTTCCCAGGGAACTCGTGCCTCTGAACACAGAATGTCATGGGATCACAGAACGAAACAAGACACTGAGCTCCTACATCCACAGAAACTACTGCATTTTACAGAAATTCCCGGAGGCTGGAAGCCAGGACCCTCCAGTCCCAGGTGCCGTGTGAATGCGTTTTTCGTGAGCTTTTTCAAGAACGGAGAAAAGACCTGTCATGTCAAGAGGTTTATGGTGATGTTTATACTTCCATTTTCTAATCTCCTGGTTTGTTTGTTTGTTTTCCCTGGGAAGCCCAGTTTCTGTGAATCAGTGACTCGGCTGCATCACACTCTCTCCCGGTGGCTCACGGTAACGGGGCTCTCTCTGGCCACCAGCGCTCTGCCAGCTCAGAGAAGCTCAGCTGCCAGATCCCTGATCTTGCAGCAGACTTCGAGTGGAGCCGAGCACCATCTATCTGTTAGAGCTCTGGTACAGCCACTTGCAGCTCAGCTAAGCGCATCAGAAAACCTTTAGCTTATGAGATCTCGTTCAATACAGCCAAGAGAGCGACCTCCATCCACCCACCTGAGAGATGGATACACAGATGGGTAAATAGATGGACGGCTCATTTGAACCCTGCACATTTCTCCTTCCACCAAAGATCTGCACTGCTAGATATCCCCCACTATTTCCTCCCCTCTAAAGAAGACCAAACACTGAAAAACTAACCCAAAGTACCCAATGGACGATTATGATGCTAGGGACAGGAAGAGGAACCTTAAACACAGCAAAATGAGAATATGAACAATCTACTTCACCAAAGCGCAGACAGGTAAATTGCTTCCCAAATGCAGGCTGATTAACAGCTTCCCTTCACTGCACTCCCCCCACCCCCCCACCACCACCTTTGGGCTCTGTATGCCTCACATCAGTACAGGTCCTTAGAAAGTCAAATTTTCACTTACTCAGATCTACCAAGAATCCCCAGTGCCTTGCTATACGAAAACCCCACAAACGGCAGTTCTTCGCCCGAGAAACCTGAGAGGTTCAGCTGGCACGGAGAGGATGAAACCCACGAATTCTTCTCTGGTTCATCAAAATTGGAGGTGTCATCATCAGACTTGAGGGTGGGAACGAAGGGGGGAGGAGCTGGTTAAAGAAAAACAAGAAGGAGAGAAAAATTCAGACGGATTCAACACTGTTGCGGAGAAAAATCGTCTTACTCCTTCAGCGTTCGTGATGGCACTGCAGCGCCTGCTTTCAATCTAGCTCACACAGGCAGCCCCAGCCTTGGCTCTTACAGCAACAAGAGATTAACCCCTTCTCTGCCAACATGGCCACCAGCCGGCAGACAGGCTGCCTTCCCCGTCGGGGTAAACTGAAGGAGAAACTCAAACAGGTCACTTGGTGGAACAAAAGCACTTTGGGGAACTCATGGGAGCCAGCTGCTCGTTCCGGGTATTTCCAGAACTCTTCGACAGAGCATCAGGCTGGCTCGTGCCAGCATGCCAGCCAACCCACACCTATGTATTTCCTCCTCTGGACATCCCTAAATCATTAATATTTAATGTTAACCACTGAAATAAGATGGCATTTCTACATTTCGTGGATGAACTGGAATGAGAGGAAGGAGCAAGAAAGAGGACCTGGGAGGTATGTAACTCATGTTAGGATAGCACTGCAGTCTAGCTCATTCATAGCCAGAGGAGTGTGCTCAGAGCTCTTATCAAACACTTTTTTTTTTTTTAGTTCATTATCCCTCCTCCCCACCTCAATCATGCCGCCCAAATCCACCGCAGTTTAATCAGCATAATGAAACACCAGCCAAATAAAGTTCTTCCCGATGATTTACAGCAACCCTGCGCACTGATGGTGTAAATGCACCGATGGACATCTGCGTCCTACCTCGTTAAGGCATGACTCCGGGCTAGGGGCATCTTACATCTTCTCCACTTTCTGCAGACCTACTAAGCTCTCTTGGTCAGGGAGGGGGACACTCGGCCATCAGTCACCAGGAGGCTGCCCATTGTGGTGGGCTCCAGGGGGTGAAGCGGGCCAGAAGCGTTACCATGGCTGCAGGCTGAGGCGTCTGTGGCGAGCTGGCCAGCTGAGTTGGCGAGCCAGGCATCACAGCCCCCGCAGTGCAGGCTTCATGCTCCCCACTCTGTGCGTGCTCTGGCTGTAACCCCACCTGCGTGGCAGGGGCCGATTCTGATCCAAGCGACAGAGCAGCATGAGTCACTGCCGGAGCTCGCTACAGCGCCCCCTAGGACCATTGTCACATACGGTCACAGTCCAGGCTTCCTTTTTAACTCCTTGTTTTCTGAACCAAACTGTGCACCAGATAGGAGCACCAGTCTTTTCTGCTTACAGACTCAAAAGAATCTGCTGTTTGCAAAAGTACCCCAATGACAACCACATGGAAGCGACAGCGCTGGGATGTGAATGGAGAGGTGAAGGGATGGGGGGGCGGTTAGGAAGCCACATGGATGAGGTCTGGCTGCTCCTGGGACCTGCTTCAGGTACACTGAGATGAGGTGAGAGACTGAAAACGTAAAATGCACTACCAGAAAATTATTTAACACCTCCAAGCTCTCAAGAGGATTTAAATCTTCCCTGTCAGTATCAGAATCTACTTGCTTAATACTTTAAAAATTAGCTGATGGAAAGAAAAATTACATTGAATGCTTCAGCCCACATCCCGTGTGTACTTCCATCAACATAGCCTCAAATCCAATCTGATTTCAATTACCCAATACTTTAAGAAAAAAAGAAATTAATGGAAATTACATTTCATAAGGATCAGAAAGAGAAGTTTTTCCATCTCAAAAAACTCAGGTAAAGACTGAGGAAATGTATGAAGATTCACAGATGATATGGAAGCGTTATGACTGATGGCACATTACTTTGGAATCTGAGTGGGTTCAAATCCCAGCCCTACCACCTACCCAGCTCTGTGACTTCGGGAAAGTCACTTAACCTCTCTGAGCTTCATTTTCAACATAAAGATAACTTCCTCAAAGGGCGGTTGGGAGGTTTAAATGAAAAAAAAAATCTATACAAAGTACTTAGCATATTCTTTAGCACACAGTAAACACTCCATAAAAATCACCCATTATTGTTATTGCTCACATGAGATCCATGTTTACGACAGATCCTGCAGTTAGTGAAGGCTAGTGAGATACAGCCCAATCCGTGTTGAATATTCTTCGTTCCTGCTCAAAGCACGCACACACTCATGTGGATGTTTGTGTTTATCATATCATCTTATTTCTAGCAGAAGTTTAATTCCCTTTCCACTATATACTAATTTATCTTTGAGAGACTAAAATAGAATCCCATTTCTGAGTGAGGAGTATGATTAATATAGGGGTAGGAGCCACCCTTTGCAAAATAATTATGATTTAGAAAATCTGTACTATAAAATAAGATTTCTCTTGAAAACTCCATCATGCTCAAAGCTAGCCCATATGGTCGAGATTAGAAAAAGGCCCAGACAATCTTCAATAGAAGGAAGGAAAACCAACATGAAATACACCAGCTGGTAACAGGTGAGATAGTCACAGGATAGATAAAAAGCCAGGGATATAAACCTCTAGACAGGTAGTCAGTTGAATACAACAGTAAAGTCTGAAAATAAGGGCTTATAGGAGCACCTGGGTGGCTCAGTCGGTTAAGCACCTGACTCTTGATTTTCGCTCAGGTCCTGATTTCAGGGTTGTGAGATTAAGCACCACGCTGGGCTCTGCATTTAGCCGGGATTCTGTTTGAGATTCTCTCCCTCGGCCCCTCCCCCTGCTCACAATCTCTCAATCACTCACTAAAATAAATAAATCAATCTTTTAAAAAAAAAAAAAAAAAAGGACTTATCAGGGCCACATTTGGCCAGGAAAAGAGCCACAGCCTCAAGCCAAAAAGAAATGGGCAAACTGGAAATTCTCTACCCACCAGAAAGTGACAAGGATGCTCACCCTTGGCCAGGATGCTTTAGGGGGAAAGAGACAGGCTGGCGATTAAAACTGTAATTCCAGTGCGGCGCCTGGGTGGCTCAGTCGTTAAGCGTCTGCCTTTGGCTCAGGGCGTGATCCTGGCGTTCTGGGATTGAGCCCCACATCAGGCTCCTCCACTGGAAGCCTGCTTCTTCCTCTCCCACTCCCCTTGCTTGTGTTCCCTCTCTCGCTAACTGTCTCTATCTCTGTCAAATAAATAAATAAAAATTTAAAAAATAAAAAAAATAAAAATAAAACTGTAATCCCAGCTAGGGTGTCTGCATTTATAGTATCCAGTATAGGGTGGGAACTACAAAACGAGAAATTAACATCAATACTGGCCCAGGATCACTGAGCCCTTAGGGCACGGGCAGGCACAAAAGGAGAACATCTTGTGGAAGCACTTTCACAATCCAGGGCACATGGGATAGACAAAATGACACACACAGTCCCTACTAGAAAGGGGTTCACACACAAAAAAGTAAAAACCAACAACAACACATAACAAGGAAAAAGAAACCACCCAAATTACCATGGAGGAACATCATCACATAAAAGAAATGGGAAAATTAGTCTTCCAAAAACTGCAGATAAAAAAACAATCTAAAATGGGCCATAAAATAAATTTATTATCAAGGTAAATGAGGAGAAACTCTAATAAAAGAATAGGATACTCTGAAAAAAGGACCAAACACATTTGAAAGGAACCAAACAGAACTTTAAAAATGAAAAGTATTGTTATTGAATTTGAAGTTTAAAACTCATTGAATGCATTAAATAGAAGATTAGACACAGCCAAAGAGAAAATTAGTGAAGTAGCAGTTAGATCTGAAGAAATCATATAGAACCATACTTCTCAAAGTGTGATCAGTAGACTGGCAGCAACAGCATCACCTGGGAGTTGGTTAGAAATACAAAATCTCTGGGGCTCCTGAGTGGCTCAGTTGGTTAAGTGTCTGCCTTTGGCTCATGTCATGATCTCAGGGTCCTGGGATCAAGCCCCGCGTTGGGCTCCCTGCTCAGCAAGGAACCTGCTTCTCCCTCTCCCTCTGCCACCACCCCCCGCTCATGCTCTCTAATAAATAAATAAAGTCCTTAAAAAAAAAAAAAAAAAGAAATACAGAATTTCTGGCTCTTCCCCACATCCACTGAATCAGAACCTGCATGGTAACGAGAGCTGCATTTGGAGAAGTACTCACATGGAATGCAGCACAGAGACAAAGAGACAAGACATGAGAGGTCAGGAGACAAAGAATGAGAAGGTTCAATACATATCTTAA
The DNA here is from genome assembly GCF_002007445.2 of Ailuropoda melanoleuca. Classification (NCBI taxonomy): domain Eukaryota; kingdom Metazoa; phylum Chordata; class Mammalia; order Carnivora; family Ursidae; genus Ailuropoda; species Ailuropoda melanoleuca. The sequence goes on from NC_048229.1 coordinate 15,268,874, forward strand.
CAGGTGCACCAGAAAGAGAGAGCGAACTAGCTCAAAATCTGGATGCCACATTTTGAAAGGATTATGTGAAACTTGGTCAAATCCCAGACTACCAAGTATGTGACCACATCTATCTTTGGGGGCTAATTCTCCTCCTTCTTGTACCTTATGGAAAATATTCCCTTTTTGAGCCTCATAAAACGTAATTTTTTCTGGGGCAGCCTGGATGGCTCAGTCAGTTGAGCATCCAACTCTTCATTTTGGCTCAGGTCACGACCTCATAATTGTGGATCAAGCCCCATGTCAGGCTCTAGACTCCGTGCAGAGTCTGCTTCAGATTCTCTCTCCCTCTCCCTCCTGCTCATTCTCTCTTTCTCTCTCTCAAATGAATAAAATCTTTTAAAATATTTAATTTTTCTTCTTTACAAAAGGTATTAATAGGTCGTTGGATTTAAGTCTATGTTGATGGAGATACACATTATATCTGAGAACATAAGAGTGCCAGGCACACTGTAGGTGCACAATAAATATTTGCTGAACAGATGTATACAAAATGACTCTTGAAAAGAGAGCACCTAGCATAATAAAGTCCACGAAGAAATTACTGGGTGTTTGAGTTAAATGAAGAGGCTTAAAAGTGGAGATTGTTCTGTCTGAAAAATATGTTAATGAGTGCCTATATTAATATTTTCTGATACAGTATTATGAAATCATCATCCCACCCCCCATACCCACCACATTCAATAATGACAAATCAGAAGTCATATATTAAGATCTACTGTTCATTGGCAAACACCATTAAGAAAAACAAGAAAATCTTTTCCTATGTATTTTTTAAAATAAATCAGCCGTGCTTGAGGTCACATTAGGGCACATTCCCCATAGTGGCAAGGGCTATGCAAGCAAGTTCTGGAGTGTTTCCTGCCCACCCCACCCTGCCATTCCCAATTATAAGATAGATAGCAGAACAAGGTTTTCAGAAACAAAGAGCTATTTTAAGAGCTTTAGTTAATCTCTCTCCTATAAATTCTCTCTCTTTTCTTTAATCCTGGCATTCATTAGAAGCTTTTGGGGGGGAAAATGTATTACCTTCAAATTAAAGAAACAAAACAAAACAAAAAAATAAAAAAAAAAACCAACAAGGCAAAAAAACAAGAAAAGGAGAGCCAACTGGATTTGTCCTCTTGGTCTTCCTTATCTCTAACATGTTCCATTGAGCTCCATTTACCCCATTCCCACTCTTAATTTTTCAGCATATCAAAGATTAATATTACAAATATAAAAGATTTTCTAATTTTGATAAAGTGTTTATTGTCTGCCTTCCCCATGAGGGGAAGACTATGCTGTGTTCACCATTACACCACTAACACCTGGCTGTCCTTAGTCAATGTTTAGTATCTATTCTGTTAAAGGAATGAACGAGTAACAAGAACCTTGGATGTGTGATAATTTCTTAAACCTAATGGGCTATTTCGTGCAATGTGCCACTTTAGGAAACCTAGAGTACCTGATTTAGTCATGAAGAACTGGCACATTAAAAAACAAGTACGACAACAAAAATCTGAGCCTAGATATAGCTCATGAAACTCCTATGACTTTTCATCATCACTGTGAGTTACAGACACTGGTGCTGTGTTGCGTGTGGCAGAAGCGCAAGATGAATAACAGCCAACACAGTGTTATAGAGGACAAAAGCACATAAATAAATATTGTGTAATGATATAATGAATCGGGACTATGCTTGGAACACAGTGGGCATCCAATATTAAATCAAAAACATTTTCAGCTTCATTCTATCTACCATGATGTCCTGTACCTTAAAAAAAAAAAAAGTATTTAATTAATCCGATGCCACATTCAACCCTAAAAGGAAGATGACCAGAAAAGCAGCCGTCCTCCAGTTCCTTACACTCTGAAGCAACCAATGTGATAGCACTTACCCACGGTACAAAGGCAGAACTGCAAAGTAGGTGAAGAGAGGCTATTTATGTCGTTTAGAGGTCAAGGTGTGGGTGTGAAAAGCAGAGATACATAAATGGAGTACCAGTAAGTTCTGCCGAAGGGGATACGTGAGTTTTGTGTGTTCCTGCGGGAAAGTGTCATGGAGGTGATTGAATGTCAAGAGTTCGTTAAAAGGTATCTTGGCTGGCTGGAGTGGGGAAGAGTACCACTTTAGAAAAGCCACAGAGCAGCAGCCTGAGAGAGCCATGGGTAATGAGGCTGGGAAGGAAGCGAAATTGAAATCTTGGCCGGATCTTGAAGCAGGGTAACCCTGGATTGGATTGACAGAAGGGATTATTAAACAGAGTTTTAGAGCACTGGGTTGGTGTCAGTACCAGAGACTGATACCATCACCGCAGGACCAATGGCTGGAAGAAGTTGATGCTAGAAGCCTCTAAAGGACAAGCCTACAATAGTCAACATGACAAATTCTACAGTAAGGAAGTGATAACAGAAACACAGAGGATGTGGATTAACAGGAGGCAGGCTATAGAAAGAAGGGGCAAAATGTGACAACTGACACAAGAGCGGAGCTTTTAGGAATATCAATGACCAACTCTTAGGATGGAACAGCTCCAAGAGAAAGAGGTTCCAATAGCAAGAGCAAGATATCCAGGATCAGAGAGATCATGGGAATGAACCAATAGAATAAGTTAGGGGATAGGCAAATACAGCTAGTTACTAAATACACGTAAATTAATTCAGCCCATCAGAACAGAGTCTATTCCCCAGAGCCTCAGGCAAGTCCCCTACTTTCTCCCCTTTGGGTAGGAAGTGGTGAGGTATAGCTCCTCCAAACAACATGTTGCATAAGAAATATAAAAAGAAGACAAACTAGATCCAGATTCCAATAGACTTAAGTAAATAAAATATTGTCCCATGTCTTTGCTTCCAAAAGAGTCATAGGCTTTAAGGTAATGCTGATTTGGCCAGCGGTCAGTTTTTACAATGGTGTCTTCAAAGGAGATGAATAAGGAAGTTAGCATTATTCAAGTATGCTTCAATCAATCAGTCTCAAGGATGCTAGGGTCTGGCTTCCAACGGCTAAGCGGATTCCCTTTCAGGTAGCAGATTCAAGATCTCGATGGAGTGGCATGCTCTGTCTGAATCTTGCCATTCTCAAAAGCCATGATCCTACCAGGCTGCTTAGCATCAAGTTTTTGGTAAACGACTGACGTTTTCCCACAGAATTATACTTTGAGAGATGCTTTCTCTCAATTCTGCGTCATAATACTAATACTGTAGCTTTACTTTGTCTGCCCCCCTCGCTCTGGCTCTGGGTACTCAGCAAACCTGCAAAACACTTACACGGGCTGGAAATGCTCCAAAGACAGAATCCTTTCAAATCGCAACTGTCAATGACAGCATTTCCCTGCCAGGATGCGTCTGGATCTAGCCAGTGTGGGGCCCAGGTGGAGGCCCCCAGAACATACTTAAACAATAGTGAAGGAGCTGGTTCCTCGGCTTCCATTCCCTAGACCGGATCGCTCTAGCACCTTCCTCCTTGAATTACCTAAACCCAAGAACACACCACATTACACTCATTCTTTGCTGCCCTTAGGAACACTGCAGTATCCTTTTCTCCAACATTTTCAAATTTATTTTTAAATATTATAAAAATCTTCACATACACAAAAGTAGTAAAGTAGTAAAATGAACTCCCACAAGCCCGTCGCCCGGCTTCAACAACGAGCAACTCTCATCCCGTTCCACTTCATCCCTTTCTTGTCTGCGCATCTGTTGATTATTAAAAGCAAACCCCAGACACTATATCATTTCAACCATAACTAGTGCAGTAGATATCTCTAAGCAGGATTTCTTAGAGGAAATGACATGTGGGAGGAGAGAGGGCTTTGCTGTAGGGGGCTGTCATGTGTCTTGTAGGGCATTTAGCAGTATCGCTGACCTCTACCCACCAGGTGCCAACAGTACCTCAAGTCATGACAACCAAACTGTCTCCAGACATTGCTAAATGTCCCGTGCGGGGCAAAATCGCCAAGGTTCTAACCAATGCTCTAACAGATAAGGACTTCCAAAACACTGTTACCACAATACCTTCATCACATCCAACAAAATTAATAGTAACTCCACAACATTATCTAACACCATATTTGTGTTTGATTTCTCCAGTTGTCCCAAAAATGTCTCTTTACAATTGATTTCATTTCAGTCAGGATCCAACCAAGGTTTACAAACTGATTTGGTTGGTGTGTCTTTTTTTTTTTTTTTAAGATTTTTTATTTATTTATTGGACAGAGATAGAGACAGCCAGCAAGAGAGGGAACACAAACAGGGGGAGTGGGAGAGGAAGAAGCAGGCTCATAGCGGAGGAGCCTGATGTGGGGCTCGATCCCAGAACGCCGGGATCACGCCCTGAGCCGAAGGCAGACCCTTAACCGCTGTGCCACCCAGGCGCCCCTCGTTGGTGTGTCTCTTAATCTGTACCACTGACTTTCTTTTAAAGTCATTTACTGGTCTAAGACACTGGATCACATGTCTGTAGAATTTCCGACATTCTGGACTTGGGTGAGTGTATACTTGTGATGTCATTTAACATGTTTCTCTGTCCCCCGTGTTTCCTATTAATTGGCAGTTCAATTGAGGGTCTTCCTTACATTCATATTCAATTCTTTTGGCAAGAATACTTCCCAGTATTCTGGATGTTATCTACTTAATGCATGACGTTAGAAGGCATACAATGTCTGCTTGTCTCCCATCTTGTGATGTTCAGAATGATCCGTGTGTTCCAATGACATCAGCCTTATCCCTCCACCCTAAAGAGCCCCCAATCTTTCACTTAAAGATTTACAACCATTGATGAGCATTGCCTATAGCCCTTATTTCATTAAGGGCTGCAAAACGGTGGTTTTCTCATTTCACCATTCCTTCTACATTTATTAGCATATCAATTTGGTCACCCAGAAATACAGTTCAAGTATGAAGGCAGGACAAATGCTTGGTTCTTTCCCTATATTTAGCAACATTCAGAGTAATGACTTGGGGGCCCTTAGCAACCGCCGGAAGTGACCAGTGAGATTTCTTTTTGAATTATCATTAAGAACTCAGAAACTGTTATATATTTGTTGTGTTTCAAGTCAATGCAATCTTTTTGGCACTCATACTCCCCCATCTTAGGCAAGGAGAAGCCCCTCTACTAGATATTCTTGCCAGAAACGCCAAATCAGAATCTATTTTAGCTTTTGGAGCTACCTTCCAGTTTATAGGGGCCAGAAGAACAAGTACCACCATCATCCCCTAATGAGGAAGCAAAGAGACAAATGTGGGGGTATTCTGTTAGCCAATGACCTAACTTCTTCATCAAGCCAATGGCATAGAAAAAAGTAATATACATGTATATATGTTCGTATATATGTCTGTGTGTGTATATATACACACGTATATATATTTAATTTAAAAAGTTTAAATCTATCTCCATAGCTGACTATATCCCAAGATACAAGTGACTTTGAATCCAACTACTGGGAGCATTGGCAAGATGTGGAGGAACTGGATCTCTCATTCGTTGTTGGTGAAAATAAAAAATGGTACATCCACTCTGAAATAGGTTGGTAATCTCTCAGAAAATGAAGCACATCCCTATCATATGATCCAGCCATTCCACTCCTAGATACTTACCCAAGAGAAATGAATGCGTATGTCTGTAGGTTTGTACACAAATGTTCATATAAGTTTTACTGCAAATAGCCAAAAACTAGAAACAACCGAAATGTCTATCAGCAGAGGACTGGATAAACAAACTGTGGTATATCCATACAATGAACTACCACTTAGCAGTAAAAAGGAACGGACTATGACACATGCCACAACATGGGAAGAATCACAGAATGATTATGTTGAATGAAAGAAGTTGGACAAAATAAGTACACCTTGCGGGACTCAATTTATATAAAGTTTAGAAAACACAAGCTAAACTACAGTGACAAAAGGCAGATCAGTCGTTGCCCGAGGACAAAGGAAGGAATGGGGAGGGGTGTCAGGAAACAGTTTCAAAGGGGCATGAAGAAACTTCTGGGGATGATGGACATGTCCATGCTCTTGAGTGTTGGGACGGCTTCGCGGTTATATACATATATCAAAACATAAACTGTACACTTCAAATACATGTGCTTATTGTATCTCTATTATTCCTCAATAAAACTCTTTCCAACCAGGGGGAAGTACGAATATTTTGTCCGTACGAATATTTTGTCCCCAATCCATTCCTGGTCTGAGGAGCTTCCAGTCATTTTCCTTCACCCAATGAGGTGGAAGTTCTGAACAAACACATCAAGCCTCACCCCCTTGCTCACTCCTCCTCCAGGAAGAAGGAGCTAATGTGACTCATCAGAGTTGGACATCGCCAGGCTATCTTTTATTGGAAGGCAGGGTTACTGAGCCTGGAAAGCAAAGAACCAAGCTGAACACTTCCTGTTTCACTGCCTACGTCCAGACTTGGCAGGCACTCAGACCTGACCTCTTTTGTCCTCCGTCGTTCCCTCAGTCCCCCCATGACAAGACCTCTCTGTCCGTGAGGGAAGGCCCTCCATTCTTCTCTGGGAGGATGGGTAAATGTCTTGGAGCCCTGCAACAAGGGTTATTGAGCCTTGCCGAGAATAAAGTGGACATTTCCATCACTATGTGGCTATCCCTAGTTCCTTGTGTATGTCCTTTGTTTGTCAGAAGCTTGAAGGACAGGAAGGGTGGGCCTTACAACCCAAACTGCCAATGCTGTACAATGAACGTAATCCTTTTCTTTCCATTACCAGGAAACAACAGAGTTGGTCACGTTCATTTTCTCTAAAGTGAGACACTGAAAATCGTTTCCAAATCTTTGGTTGTGAACCACCTGGACCTCCTACTCTTTGTCTTTTGGCTTCTTAACCTCTTTTGACTCCTGCCAGTCAGCTCCTTAGTCCTAAGCAAATTTCACACTCAGAAAATGAGCGTAAATGCAATCGCCACACTTCATAGAATTGATTCGAAAGTTGGCTGCTGAATATAGTCTCAGATGTTTAATATAATTCTTTTTTTTTAAGATTTTATTTATTTATAAGACAGAGATAGAGACAGCCAGTGAGAGAGGGAACACAAGCAGGGGGAGTGGGGGAGGAAGAAGCAGGCTCATAGAGGAAGAGCCTGATGTGGGGCTCGATCTCAGAACGCCGGGATCACGCCCTGAGCCGAAGGCAGACCCTTAACCGCTGTGCCACCCAGGCGCCCCTAATATAATTCTTAATCTTTGGCCAAATCATTTCCATGTTTGCTTGGTTGTAAAAGGTTTTTGGGCAAGTGAGAATTTAAGGGTCAAGGACTCCCAATTTATGGGCTTTCTAGAAAAACCTATTCCCCACTCTCCCCCAGGGAAGGCATTAATTTACCTTATTTAGAACCAATTTTACTAAACTAAAATTTAGCATTGCGCTGTTGGCTTGCACTAAGAGGCACTATAAGAAGCAGTCATGGGGGTGCAAGGGGGTGGCTCAGTCAATTGAGCATCTCATTTATGGGGAACCCAATGATGAAATTCCTCAGGGCTCGGTATCCAGAAAATCAAGTCTTTTCTGAGCATTTTTCACTCATTGGACTGAGGCTCTCATACAGTGGACCCTTAAACAACATGGGTTTGAACTGCAGGGGTCTACTTACACATGATTTTTTTCAATAATTCAGCACAGTACTGCAAATGTACTTTCCCTTCCTAATGATGTTCTAATAACATTTTCTTCTCTCTAGCTTACTTTATTGTAAGACTATAGTATATAATACATATAACATACACAATATGTGTTAATCAACTATTTACAACATCAGTAAGGCTTCCAGTCAACAGTAGGCTGTTAGAAGTTTTGGGGGAGTCAAAAGTTATGTAGAGATTTTTGATTATGCAGGGGTCAGCATCACTAACCCCCATGTTGTTCAAGGGTCAATTGTCACTGTTCATATTTTCCATTTTGCTTTGGCCACTAGGAGGCTAAGAGTCCCAGGTCTGTCCTCATCCAGCCACTTGACCAGAACTTCTTTGTTTTTACCTTTAACCCTGACTTTATTTCTTTACTGGGATACCCTCATCAACCAGATTCCTACATTTATTTATTTTTATCCTTTTGATATTGCAATTATCTCTAAAATAAGCCATCTCAATTTATCTTGGAATAAAATGAAATACTGCATATTTTTAACATCTCTGGATTTAGCTTCGAAATTCAGACTAGAGCAGGGAAATCCCATAATCCTAATTTATAAGCATTTAGCTCTTCTTAGCCTATTTTCTCCTATCAATAACTTACTTTCTAAAAACAGAACAATCCCCAAGAGATACATAAATACGCGCCTGTGTAGCCCATAAGCCTGTAAGAGCTCCTGACTACATGTCTTCATTATTCCTTGTTTATGTTGGAGCGGGGGGTGCCCACATGCTCCTGGGCTGGTAAGCTGAATTCCCGCTATCACTACTACAGCATCCCCTGCTCTTTATACCCTCCTCTCTCTCTCATGCTGATCCCCCAACAACCCAGCTCCCCTTCCTCACTTCCTCGTGCCCCTGAAGTCACTAGGCGGTTATCAAACAGGGAGATACATTTCAGGGCCAACAAAGGCAAAAAGAGAAGCAATCTACCAACCACCGCAAACTAGCTTAGAAAACAAAGCATGGACAGACATGTGCTCAAATGATAGGAAGCCAAAACAAGCAGACCTGAAAAAGGTCCAAAAGAAACCAACGCGCACCCACGTGCATGCACTTCACAAGCCATTGAGATAATGTTATTCTAAAAGCAGAACGCTAAAATAAATAAATAAATAAATAAATAAAATATTCATGTTAAAACCATAAGGAGTTTTCATTTGTGAAGAAGAGAACACTGCTCATCAGTGGCCAATTCAAAGGATAAATATGGTAGGGCTTACAAAGATTTCTTCATTTATATCGATGATGCAGGAAAATCACCTGACGATAAAAATTCCTGATTTCTTGGGAGGCAGTATAACAATGTTGTAAAGAGTATAAGCCATACTGGCATTTATGCTGGTGTAGAATATTCTGGAAAGTTATATAAGAAACTGACACTAGTGGATCACTTTAGGAGAGGCCCTGGGCATCAGGTGAGAAGGAGACAATTTTCACTGTTTAACCTTCTGTGCCATTTGGATTTTTTTTTCAAGATTTTATTTATTTATTTGACAGAGAGAGAGACAGCCAGTGAGAGAGGGAACACAGCAGGAGGAGTGGGAGAAGAAGATGCAGGGCTCGATTCCAGGACTCTGGGATCACGCCCTGAGCCGAAGGCAGAGGCTTAATGACTAAGCCACTCAGACGCCCCTAACTTTAATAATAATTAAAAGCAAAGAGAACCTGGAGTCAGAGAGACCTGAATTTGACTTCTGCCACTGCCAATCACTGGCTTTGGGACCTTTGCCAAGTGGCTTCATCTCCTTAGGCCTCAATATCCTCACCTGTACCGTGGGACTAATCACAGCACCCATCTCACAGAGGTGTAGTGAGTAAATGGGACAATAATACACATAATGGCCTTTGCAGAGCCCCTGGCACATAATAGGTGCTCAATAAATAGCATAGCAATATAATACACAGCTAAAAAGTTAATGAAGAAAACTTGATCCATCCTTAACGAAACCTAACTATGGGACAATAGTAAATTGGGGGTGGGGGCAGGGATGAGGAGTGGAAGGCATATAAATGCCTTCTTACAACCACCTATTTGCTATCAGCAGGTGGAGATTAAGTTAAGCCACCATCTTGAAAGATATGAAGGTTGTAAAGCCCATCTGAGAAAAAAAGCTTTAAATTCCTCAAAAGCAGAGCCTAAAATCCAGCATTTCTAAGCAGTTCCATCCACCTATGGAAGTCCTCAGCCAAAAAGCAGTCACCCCTTATCCCAAGACCAGAGAACAAAATGAGGAAGAAGGACCCTACAAAGATGAGCAAGAAATTCTAAGGTTGACAGAATTAATTTTCTCCTCTTCCAGGGCTTTGCAAATGCTAATATGCACAGGAATCTTATTTCTGGGGATCTTATTAAAGTGCAGCTTCTGACTCAGCAGGTCTAGGGGGGCCTGAGTCTCTGCATCTCTAACAAGCTCCCAGGTGATGTCAGGGATGCCGATGCCACGCTCTGTGCAACAAGGTCCTGCTGACCCCAAACTATGGTTCCATTGCTTGTTAGCAACAGCAGTCTTCAGTGATTCTGATGACTGCCATACTTTCTCTCCTGGTAATAACCAGGCCAATTCTTCTAAATCGGTTGTTCTCCATCAGGAGCAGATGTGGCCCCCAACAGACACTGGGCAATGGCCGGAGACATATATTTGGTTGTCACAAACTGCACGGGGGAGGGTGCTGCTGGCATCTATGGGTAATGGTCGGGGTGCTGCTAAATATCCTGCAATCACACATCAGCTCCCACCACAAAGAATGATCTGGTCCCACATGTCAACAGTGCCGTGGTTGAGACATCTTAGTCTAATAAACAGAGACTATGATTCGAGTCCTGTCAATTCATCCCAAGACTATATAAACCCCAATTTTGGAAATGGGTCTTCAATCCAACATTGTCCTTTCTTAGGCTAGGTCTGAGGCCTGGGGAGGGTAACAAATTAGCAGGAAGAACTGGATGCTGCATGTGGGGAAGGGGTCACCAGGTCATTGTCCATATTTTGTTTAAAAGTAAGCCTATGTGGGGGCGTGTGGGTGGCTCAGTCAGTTAAGTGTCTGACTCTTGATTTTGGCTCATGTCATGATCTCAGGGTCATGAAATCGAGTCCCATGACAGGCTCCACGCTCAGTGGGGAGTCTGCTCGAGATTCTCTCTCTTCCTCTCCCTCTGCCCCTCCCCCAAGTCATGTGTACACACTCTCTCAAATAAATAAATAACACTTAAAAAAAAAAATCAAGCATTTGTGGTTCCGTAAGCCAGCAAGTAACCTACCAAGCATTAACCTTTCTATGACTTTGAGCTACAACAACTCAATAGGAACACAGCTCTATGTATGCAGAGGACCTGAAGTTTAGACTATAAGTTCCCTGAAGGCAGGGCCATAGCCACATTTGTCCATCAACAGAGGTACAGCTAATTTAACACAATGAGGAGGAAGGTAGATACTCAAACATCATGAGGAATCCTGTGGATTCAAAAATTACTGCAATCCCATATGTGCTAAACAGACATAGAGATTAAACCACTCACTAGTGTGATATGGTTTATTCTTTGTCATCACCACAGACATTATTACTAACAATGATCTATGCTAAGGTATACGTGGTTTTGTAGAAAGAGCCTGGGCTCTAGAGTCACAAAGAGCTTGACCCAAATCCGGATTCTCTCACTTATGTGTTATGTGACCTGAGACAAGTGAGCATAGCGTCCACATCTGCAAAATAGGTATAATAATCCTGACCTCTGACAGAATTGTTTTGAAGTAATACGGTGTGCTGTATTTAAACACCTAGTGGCTGGCATACAACAGGGGGCACTTAACCAATATTTCCTACCCTATTAAGAACTGGAATAAAACGCCCAGTGAGTTACATGGTGCTTACTTCTGCACACAACAATACGTAAGCTCAGCTGAGGCTAGGGAGCCACAAAATCCCTTTCCTTTCAACAGAAGGCCATCATCCTTTATTGAGCAATCACAGGACTGTGCAATTGTGGCCATTCGGGGCCCAGTAGTGCACAATGATCATCAATGACAAAAAGGAGACCTATCAGCAGGGGAATACTCAGTGTTCATCAGCATGGGAGCACCATCAGGTCACTCACGACCAGCAGAAATGAAATGTACTCATTTCACAATAATTTTGCAAGAACCATGTCTTTCTGAGAATAGTGAAAGTCAGGAGAAGCAGCCTGTGTCATAAGTAACAGACAATGCAAGTTCTCTAGCGCATTCACCACAGACATGCCAGGATACTTCTGCAATCCTGTCAGGACATGGCGGTCTTGGGACAAGCATGCTGGTTCCGTTGACATCACTATGCCTGTGCAGGGAAGATATTTTAAGAGATGTGACTAGAAAAGCACACCAGGCAGCAAAACTTCCTCACTAACAGGAGCAGGTGCGCGATGCCAGGGAATGGAGGCATAACCACGAGGGCATGAATGAAAGAGGCACTCCAACTGGCCTCAGCTCTCCAGAAGCACAGAAAATCAGGCTGGGTACAACCAGACTCTTGCCCAGCATTGGAAACATCACTGGGACTGCAGAGCCCAGGATACTTAAGAAGCCTCCTACTGGAACCTGGAAAGGAGCCCTGAAATAATGATAATAATAAGCAGCTGAAAACGCAAGCTGACCTCTGATTGTGCGAAGCTGGGAATGGACCATCAGGGTAATGGGTGCCTGATGACCTTCATGGGGCAGTAACTCATCACAAAGCTTTTGACTTGCTGGGAAGATAAGCATTCCGGAACTGGGTCAGGTTCCTGGTTCATGTGGTGTCACCCAGAGCAACCCTAAGAGGCTGGACCCAGGAGGACGCAGATGTTCCATCTGACCTCAGTGTCAAAGCCAAGGCATGTCCCAGTTTCCCCTTAGCAGCCACTCCCAATTCTGTCATTCAGAAATTTGCCCAGACCCTTCTTAAACTGCATTTATATATCTTGCCAAGACCCCCTCTTGAGATAATGAGTTTTAGAAGATTATTACCTGCTGTGTTAAGCAGTACTTCCTTTCATTGGTTACAACAAGATAAAGAAGAATTAAGGGTGAGGCAGCAGAGAGGCTAATGTTGCTTTCATCAAGGGACAATCTTGTGTGTGGCAAGTGGAAATATTTAATATGCTGGAGCCATAAGGCATTTGAGCAGCAACAATAAACTCGGGAAATCCAACAGCTTCAAGTGTCTTGGTTGATAAAAATCACTCAACGTGCATTTATGAAAAATAGGACTGGACAAAGGCATAATTTCTGTTAGAGTTATGTAGTCAGAAAGTAGCTCAAACAGCAGTCCACCAATGTTTTCAATCACACGACCCTGAGTTGATTGCAAATATGCAGGGATTGGAGGTTGGTGAAAAACTGGGAAATCTTCTAGGAGAAACTCAATGAATACCGTGGCTCTCTGCATAGGGATGCCACAGAACCTCCAGGAAAAGGTGCTACCAGTCCTCAGAGGAAATAAAGATCCCACCCACTGGCTGAGCTACACCAAGTATCTCAGCCAGGCATAGTCCCATCAACTGCACTCTCATTGTAATATGGCACCCTGGACTGATTCTGGGAACAGAACAGAGACATGAGTGGAGAAACTGGTGAAATCGTAATAAAGTCTCAAGTTTAATTAATAGCAATGTGCAAATATTAATCTTAGTTTTGACAAATGTGGCATAGTTATGTAAGATGTTATAACATCAGGGGAAACTGGGAGAAGGGTATGTGGGAACTCTCTGTACTATCTTTGCAACTTCTCTATAAATCTATTATTATTCCAAAGTTAAAGGTTTATTAAAATTAAAAGGAATTTTTTAAAGCAAACATATTTCATAATGCTTCAGAGCCACTGTACTGGGAGTTGAAAGTCCATAAAAACCACCAAGATTTTTAAAAATCAAAATTTAAGGCAAAGGACATGAAAAGACATTTTTCTAGAGAAGACATACAGATGGTCAACAGGTATCTGAAAAGGTGCTGAACATCACTCATCATCAGGAAAATGCCAATCAAAACCACAAGATAACACTTCACACCTGTTAGGATGGCTAGTACCCAAAAGACAAGACAGGAGTGTGTGGCTGGCTCAGTTGGTTGAGCTTCAGACTCTTGATCTCAGCTCAGATCTTAATCTCGGGGTCATAGGTTTGGGCCCTGCACTGGGCACCACGCCTAGCATACAGCCTATCTGGAGGAAAAAAAAAAAAAAGCCAAGAGACAACAAGTGTTGGCAAGGATGTGGAAAAAAGGGAATCCTTGTACACTGTTGGTAGAAATGTTAATTGTTACAACCAGTACAGAAAACAGTATGGAGGTTGCTCAAAAACTAAAAATAGAACTACTACATGATCCAGCAATCCCTCTTCTGGTTGTACACCCGAAGAAAATGAGATCAACACCTCGAAGAGATCTTGATTTCATGGCAGCATTTATTCACAACAGCCAAGATATGGAAACAATCTAAGTGCCCATCAATGGAGGAATGGATAAAGAAGTTGTGGTACACACACACCCACGCACCCACCCACCCACACACCACACACACACAAGGCAATATCACTCAGCCTTAAAAAAAAAAAAAAAGAAGGAGATCGTGCCATTTGCAACAACACAGATAAACCTGGAGGACATTATGCTAAGGGAAGTAATATAGGCACAGAAAGAGGAAAAACTGCATGACCTCACTTTTCTGTGAAATCTAAGAGTTAAATGCATGAAAGCAGAGAGCAGGATGGCTACCAGATGAGGGCAGGGGGAATAGGGAGATAGTGGTCCAAGGGTACAAGGTTGGAGTTACATAGGAGGAATAAGCAAATCTAATATACATAGCATGATGACTACGGTTAATACACTGTATTGAACACTGGCAATTCGCTAAGAGAGTAGATTACAGGTGCTCTCAACACAGAAAAGGAAAAAATGGTAACTATGTGAGGAGATGGATATGATCATTAGCTTGACTACAGTAATCATTTCACCATGTATATGTACATCAAATCATCATGCTCTATACCTTAAATATATACAATTTTTACTGTTTCTCAAGTTTTTTTTAAGATTTTATTTATTTTTGCAAGGGAGAGAGAGAGAGAGCGTGTGCACCCTCGTGTGCACAAGGGGGAGGGGCAGACAGAGAAACAGACATCCTGCTGAGCAGGGAGCCCGATGTGGGACTCGATCTCAGGACCCTGAGATCATTACCTGAGCCGAAGGCAGACGCTTCACCAATTGAGCCACCCAGGCACCCTGCAATTTTTACTTTAAAAAAATAACTTCAAAAAAAATCAGAATTCGGATGGATGAGAATTCCCTGATACAAAATGGGGCTTGGGGGGGGGGGCGGACAACACATGCACATATCTTAAAGTAAGGAAAAACTGGGCACCTAGCTGGCTCAGTCAGTGGAGTATGTAACTCCAAGTTCTTGATCTCAGCATTGTGAGTTCGAGCCCTGCATTGGGTGTAGAGACTGCTTAAAAATAAAATTTTAAAAATAATAATAAGGAAAAACTAAGCGGGTATGTATTAGGACATGGAAAATTTAAGTAGATAGGCAGAGGAGGCACGGTGAGTCAAGTATGGCAGCAGCCATAGTGTGAAGATGACAAAGTCATCTCATCCCAAAGAAAACCAGGACCTTCTAAAAGATGGGCCTTGTTTTGTTTGTTTAAAGATTTTATTTATTTTATTTTAGAGATAGCAGGGGGAGAGGCAGAGAGAAACAGGGAGAAAGTAACCCAAGCAGACTCTGCACTGAGCATAGAGCCCAATGTGGGGCTTGATCTCATGACCCTGAAATCAGACCTGAACCGAAACCAAGAGCCAGACACTTAACCAACTGCGCCAGCCAGGCGCCCCTAAAAGATGGGCCTTGTGATGGACAGCATGGGCCATAATCTACACCGAAATGTATCCTCTACAGGCATTATGTAATTTACAGAACAGGAGTTACACATGTCAGCCCAATAACCCCAGAGTCTATAAAACAGCCTGGAAGAAAAAGACTAGGACAAAATCTGGGAATTCTGACACCATACCAAAAACAACATCAAGGTGTACCAAAACTCAAAATAAAGTTACTCAGGTAATTCATTACCACTCACTGGTTCGCTTGACTGGAGACAGGCTGTTAAGACATAATCGGCAAGTGCACACATAGAAAAATTAACTGCTCATTCAAGGACGCTACAGAGATACAAAGGCAAGGTAAGAAAAGACTGAATATATGAATAGCATCTATAGGAAACTGTATCAAATCTTTCTAAAAGCAAAAAAAGAAGACAGCCCTGAAAATACACTGTTGATTAAAAGCCCTGAACCTTGGAGATTTAGGGGTTGATGCCTGAAGGTTAGGAAAAGTAAGCAATGTCCCTACCAGAAGGAAAAAAAAAATTGCTAAGAAATACTTACAAAAATGTAGCCCATTTAAATATTTGGGCAGGTTAGAGAGACCATCACAATGGCTTTCAACTGGACAACGCTGGATCTTCACCCAACTCAAACATTATGACGATATGGCTCCAGCTAGAAGCCTGGTGCTGACACCTTAGAAATGGATTCCAATCCCCACCTCCCCTCATCACAAGATAAAACACTCACACGGACCAACTGCTTTCCTACTGGCCCCCATCTGTGCTAATCACTGGGTCACATTCAATCAACAACACATCCAAAAATAAAAAGGTTTAACAACAACAACAATAAAATCACCAATTTGTAAGAAATCAAGCATTTTGGTTTTTGTTGATAATAAATCAGGTCTCTGTTTTTAATGAATTCCATTTGCACTGATTGATCCCAAAGTAACATAAGTATGAATGAATGACTCCACTGTGCAACTACGTTATGCATTTTACAAGCTTGTGACCAAAGACAAATATTCTAGAGGAGAACAAACGAACACAGAGAGACATTTATGGTTTTAGTGCAGGCTTGGCCATTCGCAGAGCAACCTGGCACTATGCCTCATTTCTGAGTCCTTTTTTCCTAATTTGTGAAGGATATAGCTAGGTCTGCTTTTCCTCTGAGAAGAAACTCTGTCAAAGCAAGCGACAACCGTTGAACTCCATCAATCTGTACCTCTAACTTACTGAGAGATGATGTTCAGAAGGCCACATAAGCCCAGAGTTTGATAGATGACCCTGTCCTGTGCAAACAATTTTAAAGAAGAATTATCACTTACCAACAGCTCCGTCATTAGCCTTCTATCCCCTGTAGATAATTAAGGCCCTGATTTATATAATTTATACCACCTTCTGTGGGCTAGAATGATTTCCAATCATTCTTAAGTATTTACGCTTAATTCCAACACCAGAAGTGAAGGACTACGGTTCTACTTACAGTTACGGATGTTATTCCAGTCAATTTTGGAGAAGAAAGGGTGGCAGCAAAGGCCTTCAAACTTCAGTCTCTCTTTCTGGCCACACAGCAAACTCTGAATCAGATCAAGTAATTCGCCACTAACTTTGGGGTCATCAGGAAACTTCAAAAACCTCTATTCCAAAAAATAAAAACAAAATTAGCATTTCCTTAGCAGATTTAGTTTCTCGTGTTCGAAAGTTAAGAAAGTATTTCTCACATATGCAAGTTCCACTTCTTTTTTTTTTTTTTAAGAAGGAAGTTTTGTGCCCTCTTAACTTTGGACCAAAGGCATGTTCCAAAAATAAATGGCCTGTTCACATCAATCGGCCTCGTTCCTTTACAAGGGTTCAATATCCTTCATGATTTGACCCTGCTCCTCTCTGTCTCTTGTAGCTACATTCCCAATCTCGCTCTTTGCTGTCCAACAATGATGAGCTATTTAAAGCTGCCTGAACAAATCATGCTGTTCTCGCTGCCTAGAACGCCCTCCCCATCCCGCGCCCCTCTTCCACCCGATCACTGCCCCCCCCATGCTCCCTCTGTAATCTACTTCTGCACAAACACTGCGCACTGTGATTTCTGTGTGATAACAGGGAAAGAAGGCAGAGAGAGCCTTCTTGCTCATCACTGTAAACCCAGTACCTAACCATGTCAGGCGCAATTCACTCATTACTGAACGAGCAGACTGAAATGAAGGAGATAAATTGGTCCCAAGAATCATTAAGGGAAAACTTTCACTCCAGAGGAGACTCAAGAATAACAAGTAATATATGTATGTATTAAGCATATAAAATATGTATTATGCATATGAAAATAGGTATTAAGTATTCCGGAAAGATGAGATTGAGTGAGTTAGAAGAACCTGTGAAGTTTCTCTTTTTTCCTTTTGGTTGAAACTAAAACATACGTATTTATCATATCCTTAAGAAATGGGTTTAGGATACTGGAATGTACAGTTATTAGAAACGGTTTTAATTCTACTTCATATATATTCCTATAATTCTAATTCCTATCCCCATTTGATTTTACTACCATATTTGACAGCTAGGAGCCTTGAGAAAGAGCACAGCAGAATATCAAAGGAATGGACTCAAAGCCAGACCTCCTGTTAGTCTAGGCAAGTTACTTAACCATTTTGGGCTTTGGTTTCCTCATCTGTAAAAGGAAAAGGATATCTACCTCTCACATTGTTTGAGAATTGGCCAAGTTAACGAACTATATTTCAAGTCAAAGACTCAGTTATTCCCTTAACAGCACTGAAATCAAAATGCATTTTGTAATCAATGAAATATGATAGATTAATTGGCAAGAGTTTTTCTTTTTTAATGGTACCTAAAATAATGGCACAGGCTTACAATGGCTGGCGGCTGAGAGTCAATGAAACACAATTACTAAAGCGTTTAGAGCAGCTTTTAGCACCAAGTGCTTTGTAAGTATTTGCTATTGTTATTATCTGGCACTGCTGATTTACATTACAAACGTTCACTCACACATTTTTAAATGACAGCTCTCCTTATTACTTCAGAATCTACTCATGGCTCTTTACCTGGAAATTCATGATGTTATTGAAGGTTCTGGCTGAGGTCCCCTCAGTGAATGGGGACCTTCCATAAACCATCTCATAGGCGATCACTCCCACCGACCACCAGTCACAGTCGAGACTGTAGACGCCTTTCCCTTCCCCATTCATCACGGTCAACACTTCAGGGGCCATGTAATCTGGGGTCCCAATTGGGAGTCTGGCGTTCACCTGGAGACCCATAAATAAAATAAACACAGCAAACTTTCAATTATTCTCAAATAGATTGCCAACAGCAACATTTCAGACACAAGCTGATTTGCCACTGATTACTATTCTCCCAGGCACTTAAACCTTCTGTCAAGTGGCATGCTGTCAGGAAATGCAAACGATTTACTAATTAAAAAAAAAAAAAAAGTACATGATATACTCCAAAGGCAAAAGGGCAAGAGTTGATGATATACACCCTTCAGTTACACAAATAAGAGTCAGGTATGCAACTAAAACGGAAGATGTCTTTCCTGATACACGTTACATGGAACTTCTCTTACATATGAAAACAGCAAAATGATAATAAATCCTAAAGATCAAACTATAAGATCAATCTACCCATTATTGAAAACCCTGCAGCTAACTAGGGCAAAACAATATTGCCGATGGGTCGATGGGTCGTATCTCAAGTTTAAATATCTGCAATCAACATTCCTACTTCAAGCCACCCACAGGGGAAGACATGATAAATATCTTCCACCAGAGGGCCAATGTTAATGAGTTCATTTTCCTCACCCCCAACTCCTGGTCCTGTGGTTCCCTCCCCACCGTGCAGAAATCCAGAGCCCTCCAATCCAATGGCACTCAAGCACCTGGCCTTTGCAAAGAAAGGCTAGGACAATGTAGTAGGTCTTTTTCTAAAGCTAAATATATCCCATTTGAAGAACTGTCCTTTTTTCTAAGAATTTGTCCTTTTGTTTTAGTGTTTATATGTTTTTGTTTCTCGAAATGATGCTGATGAGAGGTTTTCTGCGCCCCCCCAACCCGTTCCTAGACAACAGAGTAAGCTGGCAATACTTTCAGCCCTGAAAACTGTTTTGAAGTCTTATTTACCCATGAAATTTAAAGGCTAAGGATCACCTCTCTGACTTCTTCCCCATCAAAACAGAAACGGCCTGATGTTAGTCATATCTGGGTTAACGAATAATCCTATAGCTGTCCAATAATCCTGCCTTTAAAAAGGCTTCTATCACATGAGCATTACATGGGCACCAAAGAACCTTCTCCCTATTAAAGAATGTTGACTGCCACTGAGAGACGTTAGAGATTTTATAGGTATGGCCAAGCATCTTTAAGGCTGGGCTTTATATCCCTTCCCTAGGAATGGAGACCCAAGATCTTCCAGCCTGTAACTTAAATCTTTTCCATCCCTCTGCCCGAAAGACCCACGGTTGTAGGAAAGAAACCCATTCTCCCTACCCCTTCTCTTTTCACCCCTTCTCTCAAGCCCACCATAGGTTTTTCCAAACGTTAAATCTGGACAGCAGTGTGATACTGGTATTCTTGATGCCAGTCATCCATTGCTTTGGGCAACAGAATTTCCACTGAGGGGCACCTGGCCAGCTCAGTGGAGCATGCAACGCCTGATCTCAGGGGTTGTGAGTTTGAGCCCCACAGTTGGTGTACAGATTACTTAAAAAAAATAAAATAAAATAAAATAAAATCTTTATTAAAAAAAAGAATTTTCACTGCAAGTACCCACTGGGGGAAGCTAGATGGTCCACACTGCCCAAGAAAGCCATAAGCCATTGCTGATAGACAAAAACGGGGAGAAAGGAGACAATATCTGGTCTAAAACAGGGCACCTTAAGCTTGAGAAACTGAAAGCAGCTTAAGTCAAGGGAAAGCCTTGATGCTGGGGAGCCTGCATTAAGACTTCTATCTTTTAAGGCGTGTGTAAATGTTAATGAGCTCGGCACGGGATTAGGATTAAACTACAGGGTTTTGGTAAAAACCCTCAATACTGACAATAATATTTTTTTTAATATGAAAACAAGAGAAGAAAAACTAATGTCATCATTAAATGCTTACCCTTTATGCCTAATTACGTTGCAGACTATTACTATGCAATCCTCAAATATGCATCTTTGCACTTGTTGGATTTTATTTTATCATCACACTAGACTGTTTGGGAATATTCAGTTCTCCTGGTTTGCAGTGCACAGGGCTTGGTCACTTGTTCAAGAACAACAAAGAGTCGAAAGGAACTTGACTGGGTTGTGTTTATCAGCAAGACCCAGCAAGGAGTGTAAGTCATCAATGCCTCATTTTCAAACTCATGATGAGACTTATCAAAGAGAGTCAGATAACTCCCTAATTCCTGCCCCACAACAGGCATGTGATTATAAACATTTATGTCTAATCACTTTGTAATTTTCTAAATTTTAAGGGAAAATATCCCTAGCTTCCTTTATGCACATCTCCTGCATAAATTACATTAGGTACTTAATAGTAATTTACAAAGGTTTTTAATGACAATTTAATGACTGCTAAATTTCCATTAGTTACTGACCTCCAAGGACATTAAACCCCTTCAACACTTAATGTCACACATCCTGATAAGGATTTTGCAGGATGCTTTCACTCTCCTCTGGTGGCAATTCACAGCCAGCCAATCTGGGTAAGATATTAAAAGCAGAGCCATGTACAGGGCACCATCTGAAAAGTTTTACTAAATTTTAGTTAATTTTCACTGTGTTGACAGGGAAGAAAATACACCAGTTCAGCAGGAGACAATAAGAAAATGACCAAGAGACAGAAGGCAGAGTCATATTTCAGGAGATAAAGAGGTTAAGAAAAGAAACAAAAAAGGATTAACTTAGATTCTTTTACAAGCAGATGAGAAGAAAGTAAGAAAACCACTGTCTCCTCCCAATCCTCTTCCCATAAAATGCTTAAACATAAAACTATTTCAACCTAAATTTCCCCAAGTGGCTACACAGGGAAGAAACATCCACCTGCAGAAGCAGGGGTGGGATGGGGGGTTGGGACGGGTACTGGGGGGGGGGAGAATGGTATCTCATTATCTTTCCTCTTGGGGGAAAAGGATAAAATTTTCTCACTCCTATGTAAATGTAAAAAAAGGCTATCTCCTATGGATTTTCAACTGCTCACTGAGGCTGATCAACACTTAACTTGCTTATACTGTTCTTTGTTTACAATCTCCTTACAAGTGTTTGTGTGAGAGGTGAATGAGACAGGTTGGAAGAGTTTGCTATTTGCCACTCTGAGATTCTAATAAGGTTAAATGGGTAGCCTAAGGGCACACAGCAGGTGGACGGCATGTCTCAGATCAACACCCAAACCTCTAGGCAGTTCGGTTCCCCACTGTTAGTAAGAATACTTCAAAGCAACACACTAAGAAGCTTGAAATAATGACAATGGAAGATGGAAAACCCAACAGATCCAAAAGTCACAAATATCTATTCATAGATATATCTATGAGTCTATATAGATATATCTATATATCTATTCACAGATAATATTCATAGATCATTCATAGATAATATTTGAGAGTGGCAGGGAAAAGATTTTAGGTGAGTAGCATACATGAATTTCAGTAAACGTAGATTATATTTCATATATTTTAAGTACAAAAAACATTTAGAACCTCCTTTAGGCCTATAAAACATTCTATTTAAAAGAAACACATGTTGGGATACCTGGATGGCTCAGTCGGCTAAGCGTCTGACTCTTGGTTTTGGCTCAGGTCATGATCTCAGGGTTGTGATACTGAACCCCACAATGGGCAAAGGGCTCCATACTCAGTTCAGTCTGCTTGAGATTCTTTCCCTCTCCCTTTCCCTCCCCTTCTCCTCTTCCCCCTGCATACTCTCTCTAATAAATAAAATCTTTTTAAAAAAAATTTAACCCACCTCCACTGATCAAAAATACAAAAAACAGTATTTCTATGTCCATATTTTACTTCATCTAGATTGTAGATTATCAGTCTTCTATAATTAAAGGCCTTTTCACTTAAAACAATGCTAAAAAGTCCTTCTTATGTGCTTGTCACATTCTGGCCCTAAAAGCACAAAGTTCTGGAGAGGCGATTCTTTCTCCAAGAGAAGAGGAGGTGCATTACTCTCAAGTATGCAGAACTGAGCGCCTTATCTCCTTCACCAGAATAATCAGGGGTTGAGCACTGAGCTGCAAATAAACCTCAGTGACTCTGGAGGGTTCTGCGCCTGAAGTGAAGGTTGTTCCAATTAGAAGAACTGAAAAGGGATAGTTTGAAGCACTGAAAAACAGAAATCTGAAATGAATGAAAGTCCAGTCTCTCCACTTGCGGCTCAAAAGGAAGTGAGTGATTCCAGATGCAGAGATGGGGCCTCTTTATTCCCATTTATTTACCAAGCAGTGACTCTGGATCATAATCTAGTTTTCCAAGTGGGTTTTCTTGCTGCAAACACCTAGTGCTGGCTCTCATTAATAAGCTGTCTGCTGTTTCTCAATTGACTTGAGATGGTTCTGAACCAGGTGTGATTTTGTCCCCCACGGAACATGCAGCAATGCCTGGAGACATTTTTGGTTTTCACAACTGGAGGAGAGGGTGTTTTTGGCAGCTAGTGGATAGAGGCCAGGAATGTAGCTAGCTAAATATCCTATAATACACAGGATAGCCCCCCACAATAAAGAACTATCCAGGGCAAAATATCAATGGTCAATGTCAACGGTATCCAGAGCTATGTATCTACGCTTCAATTATTAGACCATGTATCTACGCTTCAGTTTATTTCTAGATGTATGAGTGTATTAAGGTCACTCACGCAATGTACAAGTTTTTGAATCCTAGATGATAAACATTTCCATTACTTAACTTTTTTCCATGCTTTATTCCACTAAATTCAACAACTAAGTTTTCATGCCTATTTCTGAATTTCACATAGTTTTTAAAACATAAAATGTTTTGATCCTATAATCTAATTCTCATTGTAATGATCAAGTGAAACCAATTACAAGAACATAATTTGGGGTAGAGGGGTGGGGCACAGTGCCTAGAGAGACCGTTTTTCCAAGAATCCTAACACTAAGTAAATTATCTCAAGTAGGCCTCAGGTCTGCTGAACAGGGAGCCCAGAGCCTGGAGTACAAACATAACATAACCCCAAACCTTTCCCTAATATCAACCTGATAACACCCACCTTTCCTCCAAAGAGCTTGAGAAAAAAAGGCAATTTTACATATTTCCCTTTATAAGGACTTAACTCTCAGAGATTGGGAAGGGGGGCATTTTACAGAGTAGCCTCCCTAACCTCTTAACTTGTGCATTTTAATGAGAATCAGTATTTTACTGAGAAAGAATGAAAGGCCAAGTTCCTAAAAATTTGTCCAGGTCACCAAATGGGTCAGTTACAAAGTAAGTCTTAAAATCTAAGTTGATTTTCTCTTAGACCTACCATTTTTTTTTGCAAAGAACACATGAAAATTCACTTTAGTATGTACCAATTTTATTAGGGTTTTTAAGTCTATATATTTTTTTTTACTTTGTCATCTTTTTCCTCAAGTATTCTTGCTCTTGATCTCAGCAGGTACCCTCTTGCCTTCCTATTTAGCACAGGGAATACAGCTTCATTTTTACCAGAGGTCCAGGACTTGGAAATGACATTCTGAGCAGCTGGTTCTTTATGCTTAAGGATATTTGGTTCAAATGTGCCAGTGATTTCTTTCAATTTTGTTGAATAGAAAATAGAGATGAGAGATAAATAAGATTACAGAAGACAATCTATAATAAGGAAAAGGAAAAGAAAAACAAAAATGAGCATTTTCCCTTTATGTTTTAACCAAACCATAAGGATGTTCCTAAAAATGTTTTGTAGGGCACTAACAGATAGGGTGCCAATGTCAAAGAAGTCTGGGAAATAGCTCTATGTCCCCATCCCCACCTCCACCCCCAGAGAAATCATGTCACACACTGGCAGCTGAAGGTTCCAAAATGTCACTCAAAGTTATCAAAATTTTCCAAACTTATGAGGACCACAGAACACTTCGTAGCATAATCTCTATTAAGCTATCTTATTCCATTTTGTTACCATCTTATTTGAGTTCATTTTAGCCACTGATCCAAAATCCACAAGCTTGATGTGTCCTGTTCGGTCAATGAGAATGTTCTCAGGTTTGACGTCTCTAAAAAATCAGAGCCACAAATTAGCGTTGTCTTCCCCATGTCAATCAGCAAGCAGTTGTTAACCTAGGATATTAATTCAGCCAACAATCTCAGTGTCTAAATTCTGCTATATAGACTTCCCTATCGATAAATATAATTAAAAATAATCGTTCTGCAAAACAAATTTAAGTAAGAAAAAGAAGGAGAAGAAAGAAAAGGAGGGGGAGAGGGGAAGGGAACAACATTCTCGGATGTACATAAAATACCACATGAGTGAGGATGTAAAGAGACACTTTTCGACTGAGGATTTGATGAAACACCTTTGTAAACTACTAATGGGCAAGGTCAGAAGTACAACTCCATGGTCTTCAGCTTCTACGTGGTATGCCAGTTCCTTCTGCAAATCGAATTCAGTTTTTCCACCATATAACTCAAGGAACCCATGCAAGAGTTCTCAGTCTTATCAGCTACATTCACAAATCTTATTAGCAAACTTGAGTACGTTATAATTCTAGATCTATTTCACCATTGAGCAGGCAAAGCTGAAATGTCTGCCACTCTGGAAAATATACTTTCAGCCAGTTGCAGTTAAGGCCAGTTAAAATTTGGATGAAGCATCATTTTAAGGCTGAAATTATTCATCTATTCGCTCTATTGTGGGAATTCTTAGGTGATACAGATAAATTCTCAGAATACTACCAGAGAGTCTCACTTACCGATGTACATAACCCATCTCATGAATGCTGTGAACAGCCAAAATCAGTTCGGCTAGGTAAAACTGAATCATATTTTCATCTAATTGGTCCTCGTATCTATTCAAAAGTGACAGCAAGTCCCCTCCAGGCTGATATTCCATGACCTGTATAGAATGCCAAAGTTATTAATTCTTCATATACCCCAAAAAAGGGAATGTCTCAATTAGAGCCTCAAATACTGCCTGACGAGTTATAATTACAATGTCTCCACAAAACACCTAAGATGTGGGAGACATATTCTAAGTCATGTAGGATAAGGTCCCTGCCCTAAGGAAATTACATCTGATACCCAAGAGAATCAATATAATGAAAGACTAGTCCCAGACACCATGCACAGTGTTTGCAAGGCAAGCTTGAAAGTTGAATTAAATCCACACACTCACCCACCCACCCACCCAAGTAGACACCCCAGACATTCCCTAGGATTAGGTACACAGTGTAGATGGAAATTCCTAGAGGGAAACAAACCCTCGGGCATCCTTTTTGCATTTCTCTCAGCACCCAGCAGACTACAGGAGGTGTGCAATAAATACGATACAATCTTTTCCTGCAATAGTCATCTGACCATCTCTATTAAAAATTTAAATGTAAACATACAATCTCTGACCTCATAATTCCACTTCTGACAATTTATTTTACAGGAACTTAGAGTAGTTTGTAGATCAATAGATACATAGATTCACTGTAGTACTGTTGTAACACAGGGGAGGAAAAGCCTGGAAATCACTCAAACATCCATCATTAAGAAACGGCTGAAATATATCTAAATAATGGGAGAAGATGTAGATATTAAAAATAAACAGAGTCAATCTAGTCACACTGCCATGGGTAGCTGTCCGTGATAATACAAAGTGACATCCTATACAGGATAAAGCACAACCTCCTTTTTGTGATTAAAAAAAAAAATTATTACATTTGTTAATATGTACATAGGAAAAAAATCCAGAAAAGAATATAGAGGCACCCGGGTGGCTCAGTCAGTTGAGTGTCTGACTCTCATTTTCAGCTCAGGTCATGATCCCAGGGTCATGAGATCAAGGTCCCAGGGTCCCATCCAGCTCTGTGCTCAGTGAAGGGGTCTGCTTGTCCCTCTCCCTCTGCTCCCCGCTCCCACCCAATGCTCGCTCTAATAAATAAATAAAATCTTAAAAAAAAAAACAAAACAGAATATAAAGTACAGCCTCAAATAAAATGTTTGATTAGCAAAAAATTTCTTCCACTCCAAGGAACAAAAATCCTTCCTCCTTCTGATGATAACTGAGTGTGATATTCTGAGTCAACATGCAGCTTTGAGGCCGATTTGCCCAGGTGGCTTCAAACTGCGGCCTGGTGACTTCAGCTCTCTGCCCTTCAGTTTCCCCTGCTCTAAACTGGAGTGAGACTAATTGCCTGGCAATACTGCGCCTGGCAACAACGAGGTCCTCCACTGCTGGTCAATGCCTTTCTTTTCCCACCCCGGCTGCATGATCCTTCCCTCTCTGGCTGGGAGAAGCTGGGGCATATTTCGATCATCTTTGCAGTCATGTCAACTCTTACTCAGTTCTCTTCCTGTCCTTTGCTCCGATTTCCCATTTTGTGAGCCATCCTATAAATATCTTTTGTTTTAAGTTGTCTCAAATCCTTTCTGGAAAGAGGCAAGATCCAAATAAACATCTTTAAAAAAAAAAATACTAAATCTCTCCAACTACTGCATTCCAGAAGCCAATTTTGGGATGTGAATTCTCTCCATCCTCCTCCAAACTCCTGTTTGCTTTTGGTCCAGAATTAGAAGAAAGCTCTAGTCAAGTGAGACATTGAGCATCTGCATATATCCGCAGAGGCTGCAGGCTGGCCCAGTAAAGATTCTGCCCGGCACCAAGTGAACCCCACGCCAGAGACCCCTGGGGGAGCCAGAGACCCCTGGGGGAGCCAGAGACCCACATGTCCTCCCCATGGGCTCTGTGTCATCTGGGAGTCTCCCCCATTCACATGACATCGTGTAGGGAGTGGAGAGTCAACCAGATATTGGACAATTTGAAGAGTAAGGTTCCATTTGCACTGCAATCGCTGGAAAAAGACTGATGAACCCACAAGAAGAGCAACACTTAGAAGGGGTGGCAGCTAAAATGCAGACTTTATTTCCCCAAATTCACAGCAGATTGAAAGCTACCAGTCCCAGCCCTAGAAGAGCCCATGGGAGCCACCTGGCTGCCTAAAACTCACCCACTCATCCCAACTTCGTTCTCCACAGGCCCTGGATATGTGGGTGAATGCCAATTTTTATGTCTGTTTTAAATATATATTGCCATTAAAAAGGTCTTAAATATCAAAAAAAAAAAAATTCACCGATAACAACAGAAGTACTTGTGCTTTTAGAACGGAAACATCTTAAAATAAGAACAATGCATATTTATGATGACACATCACAGTTATAAATGTTCTAACCTGGCTCTATTAAAGATGTGTGAAATAGAATGGCTTATAAGTCTGAGGATGACAAAGTCAAACAGCACCGGCTGGCAACATTTAAGAGCTCACAATCTGACCACTATTTAATACTTCGCAACTATTCCTGAAGATTCTATTTTGGAATGACCAGTAAAATAGTTCAGAAAAGAAGAACCATCTCTTTTTTTTTGTTTGTTTGTTTGTTTGTTGTTGTTTTTTTAAAAGATTTTATTTATTTATTTGACAGAGATAGAGACAGCCAGCGAAAGAGGGAACACAAGCAGGGGGAATGGGAGAGGAAGAAGCAGGCTCACAGCGGAGGAGCCTGATGTGGGGCTCGATCCCATAATGCCGGGATCACGCCCTGAGCCGAAGGCAGATGCTTAACTGCTGTGCCACCCAGGCACCCCAGAAGAACCATCTCTTAAAAGGCAAAAAGATATGTATCCTTTGCTCCTATTCAGAAGATCCAATTTCCTGAGCTAAAAACCCCCGGCAAAAGTAGATTAGTCTTTTCTGAGTCAAACAACTTTTCATTTCTTCAAAACCAGGGTTGATTGAGAAGACAAGCGACAAAAATTACAACAGCTGCTAGGCACCAGGCTCCACAACATGGGACTAAATAGACACAAAATGACAAACCTTTAAATAGACTGTGTCCTTATCAAAGAAACTAATCAAACTTGACCCATCAACACGATTCCACATTACCATACTAAAAATTCCAAGCGCCCACCATTCGAGAACTTAATTTGGAAATTTACTGAGCAAATTTGTCTGTCCCAAGATGTTACCCCTACCCCAAAACCATCCTCCTGGGATAGAGTCACTCATTCTGTTATGAATGGAGCCCATGGGGAATATGGCTTGTGTGTGGCCAACCCAAGCTGAATCAATCATCTTGCTGTTGAGCTTAGAAGTACAGGACTTGGGCACTTTCAGAAAACAGGACTTGGGCACTTTCAGAAAACACTTCAAGACTTTTAAAAACAGTACCAAGTCAAGAGGTTCCAAAAGCATCATCAAAGGTCAAAAACTAAGAGTCTTCAAGTCTCCATACCAGATGACGTGCTATGAACTAAACACCAGGGTCAGCAGAACACCATAAACAACTGAAGGCAAAAGTCACCACCCAGGCTATGCCAGACAATCCATTCACAGCACCTGGTTTTGTCCAAAAGCATGACTCCATCCCAGACTTTTACTACTCAGAGATGCCCGGTGAAGTACTGATCCCCCCAAAATGTGTCTTTTCACCTAATGAACCTGGTAAGTCTTCTCAAGCCTGCCTGTCCATCAGAATCACCTGAGGAGCTACTTTTTTAAAAACAGATAAAACACATTCATTAGAAAAAAAAAATTGAGTGCCTACTATGTGTCAGGTATTGTTCTAGATACTAGGAAAACAGCAGAGACTGTAAAAGACAAAAAAAATCCCTTGCCTTCATGGGGCTGGAATTGTAGTGATATGAACAAGAGTAAACATTACGCAGTCTGAAAGGGTAAAGTGTGTCTTACTCCCATCCCAACCATTCAGGGAGCTTGTTAAAATTTCCAGTGACCCTGGGTGAGGTGCAGAAATCTGTATTTTTAGGGAGCTCCCCGGTGATTCTGATGTGGACAGCACAGTCCTGAGAGCCACCACAGACGAAGGTGCAGAGACAAAGAGGCTCCCGGCGTCGGCCAGATGAAAAGTTTCTACGGCAGAGGTACCCTGAATACAGCTAACACCCCTACTCCTTGCCATTTTTTTTTCAGTGACTACCTGGACATGACAGGATCTGCCTACCACACCAGGATCACCGGCAGCAAAGGGCCGGAAAGTAACCAGTCCATCAGTACGGAGGCAACAATCCTGCACGGAAGGACATGCGAGGTCCCTGCCCACAACGACCAGCTGCAGGTCACCCGAACGGCAATCACCAAGGCACAGTAATCAAAGGCCGGGGAGCCAGGAGGAGGAAAGAGCCCTACAGTGAAACAGTCCTAAACAATGCGATCACCCTGCAGATGGCAGAGAAAGCACAGCAGCTGACAGAGAAGCCTGGCTTGGAGCTATAACGGACTTGCTCTTTTAAAGCAAAGACATTCAGGCCAACAGAGACAAACCCTGCTAATGGCACAGCTGCAGATGCTAATTAAAGGGCAAATCTTACACGTGTTCAGTTTGGAAGGAGCGGCAGCTTCTCTGCTGGTGTTCGCATCTACACCCCTAGAACAGGGATGGCAGTGCCCATCAGTTGTGTTGCATTCAAAACAAAGGACAAGTGTGTGTGGGGCGGGGGTGTGTTTGTGGACACATGCACGTGCACATCCATGCATGCTTGCATGCACACACATCCATATGTGGGGAGGGGGTGTCTAATAGGTCTTGTACTCTATTCCAATTTGCACGGAGTGTCATTAGAGGCACGCTGTGCTGGCCACCCCTCTAGCAGTGCGCCCTTGAAATGCCTGCACTACAATCAGCACGCCTGAAAGTACCATGGAAATGTAACGATGGTATTGGCATCGTTATCTGCCCTGCGCAGTGTTCCTGATCTTTGGCATCAGGGAGGAAGGAAGGGATCCTCAAAGCAGAGTGATCCCTGGCAGAGACCCTAAATTATTCCTCTTGAAGGACAAGGTCACCAAGAAAAAAAGAAAGAAGACCCTTTATTTCAGAAAATATGAATCCCAGCCTAACTCATCCATCTATTCAAAAGATCCTCATTGAGCACCAAATCATCCAGAGTCTTGGCAAGATACAGATAGCACACTCAAACCAGTAACTGAGGACATGAGTTAATGAAGCACCCTGCATTGGTGAAGAATCCCAGGGCCAGTTAACAACAGGAGAGTTGATACCACTCCTTGACCCGAAAGAGCGAATGCAAGGAACAGGATCACAAGATCTTCACTACTGCTGAAGGAACAAAAGGAAGAAGCAGTATCCAGAAATGAACTGTAGCTACAGCCACAGGACTAAGGTTTTCAAAGTGGGGTCCCCAGACCAGTAGCAGCATCTGGGACCTGGTTGCAAATTCTTGGGTCCTATCCCAGACCTACTAAACCAGAAACTGTGACTGTGGAACCAGGCAAACTGGGACAATGGAACGAAATTGTGACTCTTAAAACTCTGAACGCATTCACTTGAAATATGCCTCAAAAGAGCAGGACACAAAACAACTGTTTTGAAGGCACAAAGGACCCCCCAGGGCAATAACACACTCAGCAACTGAATTGGGGTCAATAAGAGGTATTAATATCTCACTTCACCAATGAGAACGTTGAAATCAAAAAGGCCAACGACTCCAGGGAGACCAACCAAGGAACAGTAATAAAACAAGAACCTATATTCTAGTAACAGTTTCCTTCCGACGGGCAGCCAGCTTCCCAAGCAGCAACATGTGAACATGCTGGTGAGTTCTGAGACATGCCTGAAAACGGGATAATCTTATCTGAGAGATCAAAACAGCACATGTCTCGCTGTCAAAACTATCATAAGCTGCCACATTTCACTAAAATAAACAATGAAGTTCTATTTGTTAACCCTCTCCAGACTCCCAGTGACAGCATGGGGTGGTGTTTCTACAGGCCATGGGGTCACTGTCTAGAAACTGCTAACCTCCACATTGTTCCTACACCAGAAGGAAATACTCCCCATGCGATTGCACGACCTTCGATGGAAAGCAAGACAGGAAATATAAAAAACTAATCCCAAGTAGGACCTCAGAGCCTGGGTCAGACTGGCAGTGCTTTGGGATGTAACAGTGGGTCAAGGGGTCCTGGCTTCAAAACCCAGATCTATCATTTATGACCTACATACAGATTATAACTTGTCCCCCAAATCCATTCTTCCCTTAGCTGGATATTGGCCATGCAGCTAGATAGTACAGATGTGAGGTCATGTGATGAAGTTCTGGTCAACAAAACAGAAGAGGAAATGATGTGTCCCACTTCCATATCATTCTACATGAAAGAAGTTTTCTTGTTCCGCTCTCCACCCCTTTCTCCTGCCAGCCAGAGGCAACAAGAACGTCAATGCCCAACACCAACCATGTCAAGGGGATGACATCCTAAAGGATGAGGAGCCACAAGATAGAAGGAACCTGGGTCCCTGCATTATCACATACAATAGAACTTCTCCATCAGCCTGGACTGTATTTTGCTATCTTTTTGTTAAAGTAGCTTAACCTATACCTTAACTAATACATCCTATTTGCAACTGGGGAAGAAAAATTTGGAATGAACAGAGGGAGGTTAATGTGAGGCCACTGTAAGGAAAGAAGATTCATGGGTCAGTTACAGGGTCAGAGCAAGAACGGCCTGAAAAGACCCACAGTATGAAAAACATCAATACAAAACCAACAACCTTTAAGAATCTCACAAAGCATTTAGATGCAACAATACTACATGTAGTGAGTTGCAAAACAATGTTTTCTTTGTAAAGATCAGCTCCTTCCTGGAAGGACACTGGTGAAGGCATCTGTTATACGGAACTGAACAGATTTCATCATGAACCAGATCAACAAAGCGCTGTTTCCATGGGCTGCCTGCCAGAATACAGAACTAGCCTTGTTATATAGAACCAGACATTAACAATACAATGGACTTCATTACAATTTTCTATATACCAGAAAATGGCAAGCCACATTCATTGGTATATAATGACAAATAGGAAATTTTTAACCATCACATTTCGAAAGGATCCAAGTTCAATTTCCTTGCTCTGTGCTCCAAATTTTGAAAACCCCACTGGATCTAATTTGAATTACATACTTTAGAGAATAAAATTTACATTCCTAATGTGTGATTTCCATAACACAATAAGTTAATCTGTATGTAAATCTATTTCTATGAAATTAATCATACGTTTTTCCAATAAACGCTTCTTAAGCATCTACTTGGAGAAGCGCTACTGGAAGCAAGGGAAACATAATCCCTCCCTTCACGGATGGAGTAGCCTGGTGGGGAAGCCCAACACCCACTCATGAAGAGGCGGTACAGGGTGCTATGAGTCCACAGCCAGAAGGGCACCCCTCCCAGAGCTAGAGGGGCCAGGAAGAGTTTCTGGAAGAAGTGACATCTCATCCAAGCCCAGAAGGAGAAATAAGAGTTAGCCAGGGAAACATGGAAACAAGGAATGGCATGGAGAAAGGTCAGAGGCCAGTTCAAAGAACTAAAGGAAGTTCAAGATGATTGTAAAGTGAAAGGAGAGGGATACTATGTGGCTCAGCCATTTAAGTGTGTGGCTCTAGATTTCGGCTCATATCATGATCTCAGGGACATAGGATCAAGCCTGACATCAGGCTGTGCGCTGAGCATGGAGTCTGTTTAAGATTCTTTCTTCCTTGGGGTGCCTGGGTGGCTCAGTCAGTTAGGAATCTGACTCTTGATTTCAGCTCAGGTCACGAGCTCAGGGTTGTGCGATCAAGCCTCACAATGGGCTCTGTGCTGAGCGGGGAATCTGCTTGAGGGAGTCTGCCTGAGATTCTCTCCTCTCCTTCTCCTTCTGCCAAACCCCCAAAATAAATTTTAAAAATCTTAAAAAAAAAAAAATCTCTCTTCCTCTCCCTCTGCCCCTCTTCCCCCCCTTCACGCTCTTGATCTCTTAAACTATAAAAGTTAATTAATTAATGGAAGAGAAAGGAGAGGAAAGGTAAGCAACAAGCCTACAGATACATGTGAAAAAGACCTTGTAAACCACATGGAAGAGTCTGGACTTCATCCAGAGGGCAGCAGGGAGTCTTAAAGGGTTTTAAGAGCGGGATGACTTGGCTGCCCTGTGTAGAAGACCTGGGGGAAGGGCAAGACAGATGGCAGGGAGAACACTTGGGAGGTTGCTGCAGTGATGCAGGCAAAAGAAGATGGCGGTGGGAACTCACCCAGTAGAAGCAATGGAGAGAAGAGATAGCTTTGAGAAATATATAGGACACTGAATCTTATTTCTTTTATTCATTGATTTTTAAATGGATCTTCAATTACACTGCATTTGCATTACAAATGAACAGTTAACTGCCAGGGAGTTTAGGATGATTTGTATGCTTCCCCAAACTTCAAAGACTGGTGATCTATAAGTGGTCAATAGGTACAATGGAATTCTGGAACTTCGTGATGCCAGTATAGATCTATGGTGCTCTTGCAATGGAATATATTTCCAGACTTAGAAATGTTGAGATTTTAGAAAGGTAAAATGGTGTGTATACTTTATATTATGTAACACCCTAGGGTAGGGCTTGTGATATCACCCTGTACTCAAATGCATTCACAATTGAGGCAAAATGTATGAAAAGTCACACTAAAGGGAATGAAGATGAGATTCAGGTCAGGTTTTGCTACCGAGTTCACGTCAGGTATTGCTGCCAAATTAGTAACAAAAGAACTTGAGGTTATTCAGAGCTCTGGGTATTTCAGAATTGCAGATAAGGGATGGTGGATCTATAATCATATCTTAGTTCCTATGCTGAGTTTGGATATTTGTAAGAAAACTGTGCCCTTAGCAAGCATTTTACTCCAAATTACCAATGTACTTGAGAAGAGAATGCAGACAAGGAAATAATTACAAGATTCCACCAGCAATACCCAACTGAGCTACTAAAGAAGGGTGTAAAAATGTCGTTGCAGCCAGGTATCAATGTGCTGAGGCAACTAGAACTCTAGAAAACAGCTGTTTTAAAATCATTCCCGGGGCGCCTGGGTGGCATAGTGGTTAAACGTCTCCCTTCGGCTCAGGGCGTGATCCTGGTGTTCTGGGATCGAGCCCCACATCAGGCTCCTCCGCTATGAGCCTGCTTCTTTCTCCCACTCCCCCGCTTGTGTTCCCTCTCTCGCTGGCTGTCTCTCTCTCTGTCAAATAAATAAATAAAATCTTTTTAAAAAAATAAAATAAAATAAAATCATTCCCATCTTGTAAGATGGTGGCTGGAAAACCTGAAAAGATGGTCATTAAGCTCAGAAGGCTGATGCCAGTGGCGAAATCCAGATGGAAGCCCCACAGCCAAAAGGCCCAAAAAAGGAAGCCCCCTGCCCCTAGGAGATGTCTTAACAGAGGAGGAGCTGACATTCCCAATCTCTAACGTATTTCAGCAAGGCTATATCCAAGAGGAAGTCCACAACACTGAATTCCACGATTAAAAAGAAAGGGAAGTTCTACCACTGGGACAAAGCCAATTGGCAGGGATAAAAATGGTGGCCCCAAAGAGATTAAACTTTTTTAAATGACCAAGTATTACCGTCTTGAAGATGCACTTTGAAAAGTGTTGAGCCATGAAAACAAAAATAGAAGCAAAACCTGCTAGTCAACACGAAGGAAACTATGAGTCAGTATCACTGCCAGACCCCCTCTGGTCACCCTCACTGGCCACCACCGAGACAAGCAGTGAGTTCCTTAAGCCACTGAGCAGTGGCTTGACCAGCCGTTGTCATCAGAGTTACATAGAACACTCAGAATTTGTCATCACCTCTACCAAAACTAACCTTATCAAGGTGAGAGTCCCAAAGCATCTCAACATTGCTTACTTTGAGGAAACTGCATGAGACTGGGCATCATGAAGACAAGGCCTTCAACCCAGATGAACAGAAATACAAGCTAAGAGAGTGATGGGAGGCAAACGAGAAAACTGTGGACCCTCAACTTTTGCCAAAAATCGGGGCCTTTGCTACTTCCAGGACTGCCCGTATTCTGTGTTGCCTTGAACACAAAAAAGACTGTTTACAGAGCTGAAGTTAAAACATCCAAAATAATAAGAATAAATAAATCCCTGCTGTTTCAACGGATCTTCTTTTCTGAGAACTAATGAAAAAGTCTGTTAATACACCCAAACATGAGGGGCTCTAGAAGATAAAAAGGGGAACACAAGGCAAATGTAGTATATGTAAGAAATATCCTAGATTGTCGGTGAGACTAAAATACACCAAGGTCAGTTAGGAAGGTCAGGGATCCATACCCCATGTCTCAAGGAAGGAAAGGTCCAAAGACAATATTCAAGGAAAGGAAGTTTCAGGCCCTAAACAATGGGCATAGTGTTGGTCAAGAAGCATGCGGTTAGTGCAAGGACAGGCTCCCAACACATTTGTATGAAAACATCCTCGCTCAAAAAGGCTGGGTAGAGCTGGCGGCGGGGTTGGGGGGGGGGTTCTTCTCTACTAGCACCGGGTTCTCAACTAATATGAAACCACGCTAACCAACTGTTTATTACAGGTCAGAAATAAAGTCAGTAAAGTCCCCCAAAAACTACCCCATGGAAGTTCAAGATAAATAGGAGTCCATCCCTCTCTTACCCTTCTCTCTTATGTGAGCCTCTATAAAAGTTTCTCTCCATTTAAGGTAATAGGATAGTCTTGTTTTAAGGGCTGAATCAGGATCAAAAATTGCTTCTGGGATATATTTTTTTCTTTTAGGAATCCTATACCCCCAAGAACCTAAACAAGGCCCCCAAAATGAATTCTAGCCTTGTACACATTATGCTACACATACATCAGAAATAGTATGGCATTGTTCAAAAGAATGAGGAAGATCTGGGGGAGGTGAGTGGAAGGACGGGGGAACAGGGCGCTGGACATTAAGGAGGGCATGTGATGATGAGCACTGGGTGTTATATGCAACTGATGAATCACTGACCTCTGCCTCTGAAACTAATAATACATTATATGTTAATTAATTGAATTTAAATAAAAATTTTTTAAAAATAAGAAAGCTGTGGTAGGGAGGCACTCCCCCTTTCCAAATTCATTTACAATTAGTTACAAAATTCTACAACTATCATCTGAATCACATCTAACACTCAAATGTTTAATGATACCAAAGCATGGAATAAACTAAGCAAGGCGTGACGTGCCCTCATGTGCCACACTGCCACAGGCAAAGGGAACAATAAATGTTGGAGATAATAAAATATTGACTACTTTTAATAGAATCAAAAAAAAAAACAAAAACAAAAGAATGAGGCAGATCTGTATGTGTATGTGCTGACATGGAAAGATGTTGGGGATAAATTGCTGAAAGGCAAAAAGCAAGGTGAAGAGCAGAGTGGAGAGTATTATGCCAATTTTGTAAAACAAACTATATACATGTGTTATAAATACAGACATAGAAATATTTTTTCCATTAGGGTCAGGAAGAACATACATAACCATTAATACGCTTCCCTAGGGAAAAGGATTCAAAAGGTTGAGAACCTTCCCTTCTATTTTATACAGTTCGGCAGTGTTTGCATTTTCTTAAAATCACAATGCATTATCTCCATTTTTAAAAATTAAAAAATTTAATGACTTTACCTAGATTTAGTGGAGATCATTTCGTAGCATAGACAAATACTGAATTATTATATTGTACACCTAAAACTAATACAATGTTCTATGTCAATTATGACTCAAAAAAAATTAAAACAAGATTCTAGTCTATTAAAGGTCATATCAGACTATTCCCAAATAAATGACTTCTCATTATTGCCCTTTAATCCACGGCTACGATACCTAACAATAGATAGGGCTGTCTCTAAATGGACCAGCCTTTAATCTTTAGGACAAGGAGAACAGGAAGATACCTCAAAGTCAGGAAAGCAACTCGACAGACCGAATGGGCAAGAACCATATCCAGTTCTACATCTGTGATATCTGAGTGTCAGCACTGGACTAATTCTAGAGAGATGGATGGAAAGACTCACCAGATAAAGGTTATTTTTGTCCTGAAAGGCATACTGTAACTGGGGGATCCAAGGGCTTGTGCTCTGAGATAATATGTTCCGTTCTTCCTCAAAAAATGCAACCTAAGGGAAAAAGAAACTCTTTAGACAATTATAATAGTATTGGGGTAGGGTGGGGAGAATGCCCTACCCTCCCTCTGTAAGCCAAAATTTATGTCTCTGATTCACAAAAAGAAAAACCATCCCTTAGCCCAGCACTCCACAAATTTCATTCATTTGCCTACTTTGCTCACCATTTTTGCCAGATTTGTATATTATCTGTCCAATTATTGACTTAACTCCTCTCCTTAAAGTCAACTCACTTCTTTTCAATATAAATATCTTTCTCTTTCTCTTCTTCACCTCCTCTCCCTCAACAATTCAGTTTTAAAGCCATTAGGTGGAGCAGAACAAGGTAAGCATCCATGACAGGTGGTAGGGAGAGAGGGCCACAGTGGCCCAGAACAGGATGCCAGGCTCAAGCAGGATGAGGAGGGCAGTGACCATGTGTGAGGGCAGTCTAATATTGGATATCAAGGGCCCACATAGGGTGAGGAAGGCACCCACATGCAGGGATAGCCTGGATCAGGGCATCTGAGCCCACCAATGGGAAGAGTGGCAGCAAAGACAGGAGTCCTGATGCACACAAATGCATAAAGTGAGCTAAAATATTAAGGAAAGAGAGGAGAGCTACAAACACAGAAAGGATGAACACTAGAATAAACACAGTGAAGTTGGTTGGGATTTGGAGGTACTGGTGTGAACACATGGCTTTTCAATGTACAGAGATATCAGTACAGATATAAATGTGTGTGTGCAGAGGTAGGTGTATTTAATACCTGCACGTGTATTCCCTGGCTCTGTTCCCTGAAAGGCGTCTGGAAGCAGTGATACCCCAACAGCAATAAGGGCACCTAGTGTCCAGATCTTGGCTTATAAATACCCTCTTACACTGAAAGTTACTGCTCATCTTTGAGAAATAACTGATTGCAAGGGTGAGGCAGGCAAGAGCCTGAACATCTTGTTGTACCAGAAAGCAAGAGACAACTCAAAAACGGGGAGGTGTCAAAAGACACAAAAACCAAACTGAAGAGACTCTCATGGCCCAACTTAGGGGACATTTTGAGTATAAAAAAACATAATGACAATAATGGCTTGGAACTCATTGACTTAAACAGGAAAATGCAAATCCACACAACTATAAATTAATAAATTGAAAGTTTTATGAAGAACGGGTGCCTCCACAGTTTGAAAGCACCTCCCTATGCAATACTAATGTAATGATGAAGCAGAAAGGGGTGACCCCACAGTGACGCATGGCAGACACCTAAGTGAACGTCGACGAGAACGTGACAAACTGAAACAAAGTCACTCGTTGGGATGCAATGAGAACAGAGCATCTCGTCTGTGATATTCCTGCCAGAGATCTAGCACCTGAACCTCAGCAACATTAGACATAGCTATAGTTTACACAACAAGTGGCCTGTCATCTTCAGAATCGCCAAGGTCATGAGAGTCCAGGGAAAACTGAGAAGCTGGTCCAGATTGAAAAAGACTCAAAAGACAGGAAAACTAAATGATATGTGGGATCTTGAGCTGGACCCTTTTGTTCTACAAGAATATGAAACAACCAGTGGAGCATGAATGGGGTCTGAAGACAGTGGTAATGTAGCATTGTTTCTCTCCTGATTTTGATGGTTGTATTGTGCTGCATGGGAGAGCGTCCTTATTGTAGGAAATGCACACGGAAGTCTTCGGAGGTAATAGGGCATCGGGTTGCCAACGGATTTTCAAATGGCTCAGGAAGAAAAAAGTTGTTTGTACTTTGTGATCGTTTTCCATGTCAACTTGCCTGGGCTATAGCACCCAGCTATTCAATCAAACACGAATCTAGGTGTTGCTGAGCAACAAACACCCCACTCTCGTAATCTCCTGCTCCCGATCTGTGGTCCTTCTCCTTTCCCAGCACAAAAAAGGTGTGCAGTGAGGGGTTGGCCAAACTGAAAAGCTTACATCTTTACTTGCTCGCCATGGACTCTTCGTCTGAGCCCTGAAGCTTCCGTTGAAATAAGCGGTCTCTAAGGACTCTTCTGGTTCTCACTGAGCCCAGGGCAGCTGTGCTGGCCTCTCCAGGTCTTGCTGACAGGATGTTGTCTCTCCCATCTCCTTCTCTGGCATTTCCTTTCACTCACTCCCTGTGCTGGCTTTTCTCTTCTCATGCCCTTAAATTCTGAAGGCTTGCCATGGCTCAATTAAAGACTCTACTTTCCTTCACATTCACTCTCTTAAGGAACAGTTGGATAGCTTTCATTAGCTCCTGTGTGTGTCTGATTTTAAAAACCCCCCCAGCCCATACAGGGCACCTGGGTGGCCCAGTCGTTTAAGCCTCTGCCTCTCGATCTCAGCTCAGGTCCTGATCTCAGGGTTGTGAGTTTAAGAACCGCACTGGGCTCCACGCCCAGCATGGAGCCTACTTTATAAAATAAAATAAAAAATAAATAAATTAAAATTAAAAAATAATAAAATGAAAAAATAAAAACCCCCAGCCCACACCTCACACAGGGTCATTGCAAGTCATTCACCTGAGGAAAGGCACACCTATCCGAACATCTCTATTGCTCACCTGCAGTAGAGTATATTAGACTGTTTTCTTTTTACATGCACCACTTCCCATCTAAAACAAACACCACAAGATCAGAGCTACATTTAATGCCTCTTCTCAAGGACCTAGAAGCACACCACGCAGAACAGGTGCTCAGTAAGTGCGTCCTGATGATCCGCACTGGCTTCGGTATTGGGAGGCTGAGTGAGCATCTTCCATTCCTCCCTTCCAAATGATTTGTAACGTCCTGTCATTTCTCCTTTCAGTGAAGTTGCTCACATTTCACTGCTAAACACAGGCTACATCATTCTTGGACCCTGACAAGCAGCCTCCTGCCCTCCCCTGCTCCTTTTACTGGAGGCCGCACAAAGTCACTGAGTCCTCAGACTCCGATCCCAACCTCCTCCTTCCAAAAAGTGTAAACAATCCCCGACTGCCTCACAAAGTAAACTGCCATTCCAAAAAACAGTTCTTGGGGGAATGGGGAGTTACCATGTAATAGGTACAGAGTTTCTATGCGGGGTGATGAGAAAGTTCTAGAAATAGAGAGCGGTTATGGTTGCACACAACACTGTAAATGCATTTATGACTAGGGAACAGTACCTTAAAAAGGATTAAAACAGTAAATGTTATGCTATGTATATTTTGCCACAATAAAAAAAGGTTCTTCAGATTTCCCACCAGTGACCCCCTCCCCAACCAAATGTCTCGTTTCTCCCCATTTCCTAGTCCATCTGTTCTAAACCAGTAAGAAAGAAAGAAAAAAAAAAAAACCCACATGCACACACGCACACACATCTGTATAACGTTCTAGTACTCAATCCTCCGGAACATCACACACACACACTTCCACCTGCCACACTCCCGTCACGCCTCTCTGCCCAGAATCTACACTCCCTCTCAGCGGTGTGAACCTCCCCTGACTGTCCCTGGCTCACCCACATCTCTCCTCACTCCATAGTTGGTAAATTTGCTCACTGCTCTCCCTTCTGCGATGCTTTAGCTGCTAAGCGCCTGCTTTATACATTTGCATTTTTCCTCCACTTTCCAAAGTTGTTTTTAAAGCCTGTAACTAACAGCCATGGAGCTTCAATTCCTTCTGCAGGCTTCCCACGGAGTTGGGTACATTATCAGACACATGATGTGCGCTCGGACGTCTGTAACTAATGAATTGCTCTGAACACCAAGGCTGATGACTGTCTCTCTAGAATCTCGGCAAATGAATCAATATGTCTGGAGCAGCAGCCTTGTTTAAAGAAAGAAAAATACTACGACCAAAAGACAAGTTCTTACCTGCTCTTAAAAAAGCAACACCCTAGCCACTGAGTAATTTTATTTCATTTCTTCAAAGGCCTGTTTAAAAATCAAATACATATGCCCACAGCACAAATAAAGAAAATGCGCCCCAAAGCGAATGCTGCCTAACCCCACAATATGCATATCTCGAAACTCCCAGCTGACGGTCATGAAAGGTCATCTTAAATTTATTAGTTAAAAGGCCATGTCGATTCTGAATAACGAGAGAAATGTGATAAAGAAATCAAAGGGAGCTTGTGAGCCTTCAAAATGAGTCAATACAGTACAAGAAGAAAAGCTGAGAACGTGAGAGAGCTTTCTGCAACCATCATGAACCAGAGAGTCACCATGGAAAACTTGTGATCCCAGATGTCGATTCTGCAGATCATCGCCTCTGCAGTGATCATTCTGGCACAGAAAGGGAAAGGGCGTGGTGTTAAAATGCTCCTACCTGCTCTTGGGCCAACAAGGTCTTCTTCTTCATGATTTTCATGGCATAGATGTCCCCAGTCGCTCGCTCCCTTACCACCTGCACTTCGGCAAAGTGACCACAACCCACAAGACTTCGGACTTCAAAGTCTTTGGCTGAAGGCTGGAGCTCCTGTAACTCAGCTATGGTGTCGGAATCTGCAAGAGATGGAAGAGTTGTTCCCAGGTAAGGAAAGCATTTCAAATACATGCATCTTTATGAAAGCAAAAAAAAAAAGAAGAAGAAGAAGAAGAAAGGAAAAAGTGTTCCTATGTGTTCCCTCACTGTCAAAAGACATTTAGTCACTTTCTCATCCGTCATGAATAATTATAAAATCAGCACAAAAGTGTTTTTATATGTTAAGTTAAAATTAAGGGCTCCAGAAATTCCAAAGCAGTTTCCATGGTAGCTATAATTTGAATCCTGTAGACTCAGAAAATAGGAGGAGAACACAAATCATGCTTTTCTTCCTCCTCTCTGAAGGCTGCAGGGCAGTGTTTGGTCAAACATGTTTATCAGCACTATAGACTGGCTTACAATGTGATGGAAGCAACACGATTCCCATCTCAACCCACTTTGGAGCTAACTTCCAAATCATTCCATTCTAACCGCATTCTGCAGTTTTATCCCAGTAACCCAGGTTTTATCCCACTATCCCATCTCCCTTGGATGGATGGTGTCAGAGCTACCTCTCTTCCCTTAATACATAGCAGTGCTATCAAAAAACAGAAAGTAAAACCAACAAACGAACAAAAGAATGAACCCCTGACATTTGTTGTGCAGAGTTGGCAGGTCACACACCTGGAAGTGTTTACAACTATCTTCTTCTTAGCATATAGTCTTGTTCCTTTTTCAAGTGCAGTCTCTCAGTATCTTAGTCTGCTCAGGCTGCTACAACAAAATACCATAGATGACATGGCTTAAACAACAGGCATTTGTTTCTTAGTTCTGGAGGCTGGGAAGTCCAAGGTCAAGGTGCTGGCAGGCTGAGTTCCTGGTGGGAACCCACTTCCCGGCTTACAGAGAACCACCTTCTCACTCTATCTTCACAAGATGGAGAGAGAGGGAACCCTGGTCTCTCTTCTTCATCTAAGGACAAAAGTTCCATCATGGAGGCCCCACCTTCATGACTTCATCTAAATCTAATTACTTCCCAAAGGCTCCACCTTCAAATACCACCATATTGGAAATTAGAGCCTCAACATTTGACTCTGCAAGGCGACACGAATATTCAGTCCATAACAGGTAGAGATCCTCCATATATGAAGTATGGATTAAATGGATGGTAGATTTGGAATCTACCATATATTTATTGACACTCTGAGAACACTAAGCTGGGACATCACTGGATATGCAATGACTCTAAGGATCTGAAAGAATGGAGTAGACCAGCTAT
The DNA here is from genome assembly GCF_002007445.2 of Ailuropoda melanoleuca. Taxonomy (NCBI): domain Eukaryota; kingdom Metazoa; phylum Chordata; class Mammalia; order Carnivora; family Ursidae; genus Ailuropoda; species Ailuropoda melanoleuca. Next base: position 15,312,170 of record NC_048229.1, read on the forward strand.
ATCTGACTGAAAAATTCAATCCTTTACATGACAGAGAAACTCCATATAAACCGGGGTTACACTCCAAAGGAAGACAAGAGGAATACATAATCAAAATTATCCTGGAGAATCCCTCAGAAAGGTGCCATGATGAAGACTAAGAGACTCTTGAATTCCCACACGGACGTTAAAGTCTTCCGGGCACTAGAGCAGGTTGCCATGCCCATGTGCCATGTCCATGGTTGGGCACGAGATAAAGCCAAGAGCTACATTCTAGAGTTACGCTTGGCTTGGCAAGTTATTCACACAATGAGAGGAAATGAGTCCAATGAGGGGGAAAGCCATTTCATACCTATAGTTGTTGAGTAGCATATTGATAAATTAGCCAATGCAATTTTAATTGTTACCCACCCCCTTTCTTTGTGGCATGGGTGGTGTTGAATTCACTTGGATCAAAGGCACACATGATGAACTCCACTGCACTAGGTACCTTCCCACCCACAGACCACACCTCTCTCTTCAGTCAGTCACCCTGAAAACACCTCCTTTTTGTCCCTGGGGAATCAGGCAAGAGTGCTGGGTAGGTTGGAATAAATTCACCATGACCACTGTAAAAAATAAATCTAAGGCGCCTTCATGGAGAACTCCAGGCAAAGTTGAAAACTGCACAATATTTTCCTTTTGTCCTGACATCCCTGTGCCAAGGCCTGTCCTTCTTCCCTGCCCTTTTTCCAAGTTTCTTTCAGATCAGGTATTTGAGTTATGAATTATAATTCCCCAAATACGCTGGCTTGCAACTTTCTGGGTTGAACCTGATTTTATTATTGCTTGCACACAAAACCAACCTCTCTCGATTCTCTGCTGGGCCTTGGGTCCCCAGGTTGCTTATAGCATTTGTCCAACTTAACTCTGGATCCGTGGCTGGTAACCACCAGGCATTTCAATCATGTGAGTAGAAAAACTGCTACAGGCAAAACCACAAGGACACTCAGAATTCTGAGAAACCATTCCAAATGTCTATGTCTTTTCCCAAAGGCTTTGGATTATTAAGGTGAACAGGTGAGATACTAAACTCAAGTCTATGACGATTAAAAAAAAAAGACCCTCACAACTTCCCTCCCTACCAGCAGCTTCTGTGATTCCAAAACCACATTCCTCTTCAGCCCTGCACACAGTTACAGTATTTAAGAACTGAATATTGAGGTGGAAACAAAGACCCAAAGCACTGTAATGAAAATGCAGTCAAAGCACGGCCTTGTAAGATAAACATTTGGACCAAGGGGCAAAAGCCAACACAGCTGAGTGTATCCCTTCCTCTTCTGAAACTCAGTCAATTCAACACCTCGATTTCTAGGAATTTGTCCTTCATAGAAATGTTAGCAAATGTTCTGGAAAAAGACACACAGCAGGATGCTCATCATGAGCACTGCTCGTAATAGAAAAATAAATGACCTAAAGGTCTAGAGGCGCCTGGGTGGCTCAGTAGGTTAAGTGTCTGCCTTCAGCTTGGGTCATGATCCCGGGGTCCCAGGATCGAGCCCCACATCGGGCTCAAGGTGGAGTCTCCCTGTCCCTCTCCCTCCTCCCCTCTCCCCCCGCCCCACACTCATGCTCTCTCTCAAATAATTAAAATCTTAAAAAGAAAGAAAGAAAGAAAGAAAGAAAGAAAGAAAGAAAGAAAGAAAGAAAGAAAGAAATGACTAAAGGAAATGGAAAGTAGAATCAACCTAAAGTCCACCCACATAAAAGAATATTGGGCACACGAAGTAGCTCAATCTCCACTAGAACATACATTTTTTAAAGGCAGGGATTTTTCTCCGTGTTGATCACTACTGTAAACCCAGTGCCCAGCACAGAACCTGGCACATGGCAAGTGCTCCATAAATATTTGTTGAGTAAATATATTGCTAAGTGAGCAAAGCTAGTAGCAAAATATTACAGACATATGATCCATTTCGTGTGAAATGAAACAAGAGTGATGTTAGAACAAACATGGAAAGGGTTGGTTGATTGCTAGAGCAGGTTGACTGGTACACAGGAGTTCATTACACTATTCTCTTGGACGTGCTTGAAAATTTCCATAATAGGGGTGCCTGGGTGGCTCAGTCATTAAGCGTCTGCCTTAAGCTCAGGGCGTTATGGGATCAAGCCCCGCATCAGGCTCCTCCACTGGGAGCCTGCTTCTTCCTCTCCCACTCCTCCTGCTTGTGTTCCCTCTCTCGCTGTCTCTCTGTGTCAAATAAATAAATAAAATCTTTAAAAAAAAAAAAAAAAAAAAAAATTTCCATAATATTTTAGAAGGACCAAAAAAAAAAAAATTGCAGTATTATGCACCAAACTGGTAACAGTGGTTATCTCTGACAGAGGAGATTTTGAGAGATATTCCCTCATTTTGACCTTTTATATTTAACTTTGTATAATGATTACAATTAGTAAGAAAAAATTTTTAGAGTTATAATTCACCCATAAGTACTACAGCTGTGAACATACAGAAGCTTCTGCCCACAGTAAACATAGCTGAAAGAGCATAGGATTGCAGCTACTGTCAAATCACCAAGAACAGTCCAATTTCAACAATTATCAACACTTCGTATGTTTTAATACCAGTTTACTTTTTACACAAATTCTATAATACAACGCTTAAGGATTTACCACTTTGTTCACTTAGCAATATAGTCATTCAACGATATTTACTGAACATTACCATGTGCCAGACATTGTTTTAAGCACTGGGAATAGAACAGTAATTAAGAAACAAAAATCTCTTCCCTGGTTCCCAGAGGCAGGTTCCCTGCTCCCTCCCCTCCTTTGGCTCAAGGCTGGGGCACCTCTTCAGGGCTCTACCTTCTTTCTCATTTCCTCCAACAGTCCCCAAAGAAAATCTCCATCTCCATGACAAGATTCAAGAAACTTATGCAGTAGCAGCTGTTGGGCTCTTTTTCCCATGTGAAAATGAAGTTTACATTCCAAAACAGAAACTCAAGAAGGAAAAAAAAAAAACCAACAACAAAAAACCAGCCATACTAATGTAATCACCCTTTTTCAATCACAGTCCCTTGGCCTTACTCGCCAGGAAGCCTCTTCAAAAATACAAAACAATTCCTTGCAAGAGAATTCATTAGAAAAATCTACATTTTGCTAAGCCTAACCCCTCTGATTACTGAAGAAATTTAGAAGATCCACTACTTTAAAGTAACCAGAGGGCAGGGGTGTCTGGGTGACTCAGTTGATTAAGCGTCTGGACTCTGGATTTCAGCTTAGGTCATGATCTCGGGGTCATGGGATCGAGCACCATGTCGGGGCTCCATGCTCAGCAGGGAGTTTGCTTGAGATTCTCTCTGCACCTCCCCCTGCTCACACACTCTCTAAATAAATAAATAAATCTTTTTAAAGAATAAAAATTAAAAATAAAAAAATAAAATAACCAGAGGGCACTCCAGACTGATGAAGGTACCTGTAGATGGCTTGATAAATTGTCTCGTAATTTCCCCTCCCCTCCCACTCCCCACTTGGAAATTTAAATATTTAAGAAAATATGGTGGGAGTTTATTCAAACAAATATGGAATAAAGAAAAGCACCNAAGAAAGAAAGAAAGAAAGAAAGAAAGAAAGAAAGAAATGACTAAAGGAAATGGAAAGTAGAATCAACCTAAAGTCCACCCACATAAAAGAATATTGGGCACACGAAGTAGCTCAATCTCCACTAGAACATACATTTTTTAAAGGCAGGGATTTTTCTCCGTGTTGATCACTACTGTAAACCCAGTGCCCAGCACAGAACCTGGCACATGGCAAGTGCTCCATAAATATTTGTTGAGTAAATATATTGCTAAGTGAGCAAAGCTAGTAGCAAAATATTACAGACATATGATCCATTTCGTGTGAAATGAAACAAGAGTGATGTTAGAACAAACATGGAAAGGGTTGGTTGATTGCTAGAGCAGGTTGACTGGTACACAGGAGTTCATTACACTATTCTCTTGGACGTGCTTGAAAATTTCCATAATAGGGGTGCCTGGGTGGCTCAGTCATTAAGCGTCTGCCTTAAGCTCAGGGCGTTATGGGATCAAGCCCCGCATCAGGCTCCTCCACTGGGAGCCTGCTTCTTCCTCTCCCACTCCTCCTGCTTGTGTTCCCTCTCTCGCTGTCTCTCTGTGTCAAATAAATAAAAAAAATCTTTAAAAAAAAAAAAAAAAAGAAAATTTCCATAATATTTTAGAAGGACCAAAAAAAAAAAAATTGCAGTATTATGCACCAAACTGGTAACAGTGGTTATCTCTGACAGAGGAGATTTTGAGAGATATTCCCTCATTTTGACCTTTTATATTTAACTTTGTATAATGATTACAATTAGTAAGAAAAAATTTTTAGAGTTATAATTCACCCATAAGTACTACAGCTGTGAACATACAGAAGCTTCTGCCCACAGTAAACATAGCTGAAAGAGCATAGGATTGCAGCTACTGTCAAATCACCAAGAACAGTCCAATTTCAACAATTATCAACACTTCGTATGTTTTAATACCAGTTTACTTTTTACACAAATTCTATAATACAACGCTTAAGGATTTACCACTTTGTTCACTTAGCAATATAGTCATTCAACGATATTTACTGAACATTACCATGTGCCAGACATTGTTTTAAGCACTGGGAATAGAACAGTAATTAAGAAACAAAAATCTCTTCCCTGGTTCCCAGAGGCAGGTTCCCTGCTCCCTCCCCTCCTTTGGCTCAAGGCTGGGGCACCTCTTCAGGGCTCTACCTTCTTTCTCATTTCCTCCAACAGTCCCCAAAGAAAATCTCCATCTCCATGACAAGATTCAAGAAACTTATGCAGTAGCAGCTGTTGGGCTCTTTTTCCCATGTGAAAATGAAGTTTACATTCCAAAACAGAAACTCAAGAAGGAAAAAAAAAAAACCAACAACAAAAAACCAGCCATACTAATGTAATCACCCTTTTTCAATCACAGTCCCTTGGCCTTACTCGCCAGGAAGCCTCTTCAAAAATACAAAACAATTCCTTGCAAGAGAATTCATTAGAAAAATCTACATTTTGCTAAGCCTAACCCCTCTGATTACTGAAGAAATTTAGAAGATCCACTACTTTAAAGTAACCAGAGGGCAGGGGTGTCTGGGTGACTCAGTTGATTAAGCGTCTGGACTCTGGATTTCAGCTTAGGTCATGATCTCGGGGTCATGGGATCGAGCACCATGTCGGGGCTCCATGCTCAGCAGGGAGTTTGCTTGAGATTCTCTCTGCACCTCCCCCTGCTCACACACTCTCTAAATAAATAAATAAATCTTTTTAAAGAATAAAAATTAAAAATAAAAAAATAAAATAACCAGAGGGCAGACTCCAGACTGATGAAGGTACCTGTAGATGGCTTGATAAATTGTCTCGTAATTTCCCCTCCCCTCCCACTCCCCACTTGGAAATTTAAATATTTAAGAAAATATGGTGGGAGTTTATTCAAACAAATATGGAATAAAGAAAAGCACCCAAGTACATTTTAAAAGTAAAGACACACAACATATTAAATATATGTTGAGATTGACGGCTACCATTATTGATGGGGGTAACATTTATTACCTCTTACGTGTCAGGCAACATAAGAGTCTGTGGTCTGTGCACTAATTGATTCAATCCCCGCACAACCTTATTAGATATGTACTTTCCCCATTTTGCAGATAAGGAAACAGAAGAGACAAGGTACAGGCGAATTCCAAAGGTCACTGTGGTGGCCATACACTGAATTTAGCTATTCAAAACTCCCAACAACTGTGGACACTTGCACATCCCCCATTCCATAAGACCCTGGTAATTAGGGTGCCCTGAACCCCTCGGCACCCCAAAGAGGCCCATCACACTTCACATCGTGGCCCAGTGCCTGTTCAAGGGGTAAGCAGATGACCCAGAGCAGAGCTAAATAGAATCTTTCCTGGGGACTGTACCAGTGGAAGATAAACGTTGCACAGGGTATGGCAGCCAGTCTCCAAAGATGGTGCCCAATGAATCACACGCCTCCTAGAATTCATGCCCTTGTGTAGTTCCCTGGCACATGTAATCCGGGTGGCCCTATGACTCACTTCAAACAACAGAATGCAGCCAAAGAGATCCTCTGTCCCTTCCACATCTAAGCCCTAAGAAGTCCTGGCAGTTTGGTGTTTTCGGAAACCCTGAGCTGCTAGGTAAGAAGTCGACATCTCTGATAAAGGGACCATGTAGATCAAAGGTCAGCAAGTTTTGCTTGAAGGGCCAGAGAGTAAATATTTTAGGCTTTGTAGGCCATACGGTCTCCGTCACCAAGACTCAAATGCCTCGTCTCGTAAGAAAGCAGCCACTGATTTACATAAACAAATGGGCATGGCTAACACGTTCCAGTAAAACTTTGTTTACAACACAGGTATCCCAGGCTGTCACTGGCTAACCCTTGATGGAGAGACCACACGGAGAAGCCAGGTGGAGAGCACAGAGACAGGGAAAGACCCAGTCATCCCAGAGTCCCAGCTAAGTCCAACCTTCCAGGCAACTTGCCAGACATCGAGCAGGCCATCTTGGACATTCTAGACCAGGAGAGTCCCGGGTGCCTGCAATCTCAGCCAAAGTCACTTGGAGAGGAAAAATCCCCAGCTGAGCCCAGTCAACCCACAGGATCATGAAAGGTAATATAGGGATTACTATTTTAGGCCACTATAGTTCAGGGTGCTTGGTTACACAGCAAGGTCATATAAGGGACGGTTTCTCACACTTGGCACTGCTGAAATTTTGGGCCAGATAATTCTATGATGTGGTGGCCCGTCATTGCAGGAAGATTAGCATTGTCTCCGGCTTCACCAATCAGATGCCAGCAGCACCCTTCCCCGCCAGGTTGTGACAACCAAAAATATCTCCAGACATTGCCGAGAGTCCAGAGAGGGGCAAAATTACCACTCATTGAAAAACACTGATGTAAGGTAATCAAATACAAAAGTGGGACACGGACACCAGCAGCCAATTACCCCACTTCAAGGAAGATAGGGATAGGGTGTAGGCAGAGCCGATTTATGCCTTTCATAGGCCCTAGGCATGTCTGCCTTCATCAGCCCCTTCCTCCATTAAAAAAAAAAAAAATCAAGGGGTGCCAGTGTGGCTCAGTTAGGTAAGCGTCTGACTCTTGATCTCAGCTCAGGTCTTGATCTCAAGGCCATGAGTTCAAGCCCCACATCAGGCTGCATGCTAGGTGTGGAGACTACTTGAAAAAAAAAAAAAAGAAAAGAAAAGAAACTATTAAAAAAAGTCAAAAATTATATTTTACTGTGACATTAACATAAAGATGAATATAACCCCAAATCATTATACATTATTATAATCATTTTTTCTTATTATTTCAAAATTAAATTAAACTAATGAAAAGAAGTTCAGTTTACTAAAATGAAATACTGTGGGCCCTAAGCACTGTGTCTGCTATGCCTGCTAGATTATCAGCCCTGAGTGGGTATAAGGATGGAACCAGAGGACATCGTTTAAGACCCTGGGACCAGTGATGCCGAAAGTTTGACCCAACCCTGGATTTCTCAGTTTCATGAGCCATAAATTCACTTTTTGGCCTAAGCTAGTTTGAGTTGAGTTTCTGTCACCTGCAACCAGGAGACCTGACTTGCTTGGTCTCCCAACTGCAGCAGGTGGAAACTGACCTTGAAACCGGGTCTGTCTTCCTCCGAGCAGAGTTCTTACCCACAACTACCAACCACTAGCTCATTTGGCCTCCAGCATCTTTGCAGTTTTATCTAGTAGAACAGTTTTCAAGAAAAAGTTCTCCAAACTTACACTTCCGGACAAAGTTGCTCACGTGCTTGATCTTCATCAGAGCCGGCTGACTGCATTCTCCGAAGAGAACGAAGAGGGCATCTAATATCCCTTCTCGGGAAAGAGAAGACATCTGCTGTTGAGTCAGAAAGGGTGGTTTCCCCTAAAAACAGCAAACAGCAGATGGAGACACTGTCAATAATGAAAAGCTTTGATCAATAACATCCACACAGAGTAAATTACAAGCCACCAACTCTAACTGTTCACGACACACGCTAACAGCACAATTCTGGGGCTTCATTCTTTAAAGCGACATCAATTGAGAGTCATTACGTTATCACTTGTAAGATTCCATTACTGTGGGTTTCTTCTACCAGCACCCGGGAAGACAAACTTCACAAGCATGCATTAATAAGAAAAGGCTCTTCTTTCTTTTCTTTTTTTATTTTTTTTTATTTTTGAGAGAGAGAGAGAGAATGAGCATGAGCGGTGGGGGGGGGGTGGTCAGAGGGAGAAGCACTCCCCACTGAGCAAGGAGCCCAATGAAGGACTGGATCCCAGGACCCTGGGATCATGATCTGAGTCAAAGGCAGACAATTTACTGACTGAGCCTCCCAGGAGACCAGTCTGAGGCTCATGGAAACATTTACTCTGGACCCTGCTTGTTCTGAAATGTTTCCACCTCTCTACAACAGGACACAATGATAGCTACTTCTTTCGAGTGTGCCCAGAGGTTTGTTAATATAACTGCAGTTTCTTTAATTCACTCGAACAATCCGGAGTAGTATGGATGGAGTGACCATACTAAAGCTGAATTTGTTCATGATCTAGACCAACAGTTCCAAACTGGCAGACTATAACTAACCCATAGACAAGTTTTGTTGGGCCTGCAGCATTTAAAATAATTTTAATTATCTGCCAATATTGAAAAATCAGGAAATTTCACCCAAAAGAGGGGGTGGGATTTGGGGGTTCTCCTGAAACACTGGAGGACCGAGCCATATTGCCCCACATTCCTGTCTGGTGATGCTGAGCTGTGGCTGAGTGATGTCGCCCCTCTGGGTAGTGAATGTGGTCTGCAGATGGAAGACTCCTAGTCTTCCATCTGGCCCATGTGACTCACTCATAGTCACCTCCTGGCCCCCAAAGACAGGAGTTTGTAACCTCTGGTCTAGAGCAATGATTTCCATGTGCCAGGCTATGAGTTGTGTGGAGGTATTTCTGCAAAGATGGCCACCTACAGGCCCTCTGTAGGTGCTTGCCACCACTCTCATCAACAGCTGGAATCTATTTCCCCTCCCCTTGAATCTGTGCTGTCTCTGTGCCTTGCTTTAACAACAGGTAACACAAGCAACACTGTGCCAGTTCAGGGCAGAGCTCTAAATATGCCTAGCAACTTCTGCTTTTGCTCTTTTGGGAAGCCAGTTGCCATGTAAAAAAGCTTAGGCTAGACCAGAGGTCAGCAAACTATAGCCCATAGGCCAATGTGCCCCACTATCTGTTTTTATAAATAAAGTTTTATTGGAACGCAGCCACACCCATTTATTTATATATTGTCTGTGACTGTTTTTGTGCTACAATGGCAGAATTGAATAGCTGCAGCTACCCCAAAAGCCTAAAATATTTATTATTTAGAGATGAAAGTTACAAGGCCTGGATTAGACTACTGGATAATGAAAGACCTCATAGAGAAGTCAGCTGGAGGCACACTGAGATGCCCACAGCTAGCAGTCAGTACCGAGACGTCCCAGCACGAGCCAGGCTCCCAATACAATATGGCCCCTTAGGTGACCCCAGCTGATATCACAGGGTGGAACAGAAGAACTGCCTAGGTGAATCCAAACAACTCACAGAATCATAAGAAAAAATAAATCACTGCTGCTTTAAACTTTGTGAGTGGTTTCTTACACAGAACTGGATACTAGAAACAGACTGGCTACATTTGAACCACCTGAAGAACTTAGCTAAAAAAACAACAACAAAATTATCTGGTGCTGGGGAGCCTGGATGGCTCAGTCGGTTGAGCATCTGCCTTCAGCTCAGGTCAGGATCCTAGGATGGGATCGAGCCCTGTGTCCGGCTCCCTGCTCAGCAGAGAGCCTGCTTCTCCTTGTCCTCCCCGCTCACACTCTCTCTCAAATGAATAAATAAAATCTTAAAAAAAAAAATTATCTGGTGCTATCCCTACTGAACTAGAACTTTACAGTTTGTAGCTTACAATCTGTTTTATTAATAAGCTCACCAAGATATTCAAACCTCAGCCAGGGTTGTGAAGCACTGGGTCACAAGCCGCCATACCTATCACTTTATAGTTCTAACACAAACTCCAAAAAATAATAAGTCTTTGTTCCTTTGTTCTTTACTGAGTTTAGACTAACTGGAGCAACAGTTCCCAAATACAGTACTGATGCTTGACCAAGTGTTCAAGTCTGCCACAAAATGAGAAAAAATGAACACCACATGATGACTGGTCTGTAAAGCTAAATACATTCAAATTTTAAAATGGTCTTTTATTCTGAAATCATGTCTTTCCTCTGTTGGTGTTTCTTTTTTTTTTTTTTAAAGATTTTATTTATTTATTTATTTGACAGAGACAGCCAGTGAGAGGGAACACAAGCAGGGGGAGTGGGAGAGGAAGAAGCAGGCTTCCAGCAGAGCAGGGATCCCAATGTGGGGCTCGATCCCAGGACCCTGGGATCAGGCCCTGAGCCGAAGGCAGACGCTTAACGACTGAGCCACCCACGCGCCCGATGCTGGTGTTTCTTAAAATGTCCCTTCTTTATGAAGCAATAGGACCAGAAGATAATGGGCTTTTCTCTGTATCTGTCTTTTTACATCCTTCTTACATCCCTTACTTGGCAAAATAAAAAGCTGGCAAACCTATGTTGGCCTAGCAAATTTGTGAAATTTGTTGGCCCAAAAATCTTAATGTCTGCTGACCACCTGACATAAAACTCATTGGGAAGTTAAGTTCAATGTTAAGTAGAAACTAAGACCTGGGGCGCCTGGGTGGCTCAGCTGTTAAGCGTCTGCCTTCGGCTCAGGTCATGATCCCAGAGTCCTGGAATCGAGCCCCACATCAGGCTCCCTGCTCGGCGGGAGCCTGCTTCTCCCTCTCACACTCCCCTTGCTTGTGTTCCCTCTCTCACTGTCTCTTTCTGTCAAACAAATAAATAAAATCTTAAAAAAAAAAAAAAAGAAAGAAAGAAAAAAGAAACTAAGACCCAGGGACGTCTGGGTGGCTCAGTTGGTTAAGTGTCTGCCTTTGGCTCAGGTCATGATCCCAGGGTCCTGAGATCAAGCCCCACATCAGGCTCCTTACTCCGCAGGGAGCCTGCTTCTCCCTCTACCTGCCACTCCCCCTGCTTGTGTTCTCTCTCTCTCTAATAAATAAAATCTTAAAAAAAAAAAAAAAAGAAAAGAAAAGAAAAAAGAAACTAAAGACCCAGTCCAAAGTACTTACCTGTATGGAAAACAAAATCACTATTCTATCTAAACCTCATTAAAATAATATTATACGGTGAAAGAACAGTATCCATATACCTGGTTAGGCAAATGTTAGGTGTATGCTACACTTACAAATAATAGCTTTCCTGGGGACAGGGAAGAACTCATCATGAAAAAAAGATGAACTGGAGATCTACCCACAACCCTTGCAATTATAATGACATTTAAATATAATACACACTTAATAAATTCTGACACACATTGGCAGTGTTGCCAATGGTTACATGCCCAGCCTCTGTTGTTAGAAGAAAAATGGAGCCTGGCTGTCATTTACACGCAGCATGATCCTGGGCAAGTCCTTGCCTCCCTCACTATCTGTCTCTTCCTATTTAAAATGTAAATAAGAATAGTCCTATGTCTGTTATGAAGCTGAAGATAACCAGGAGCATGCTGGCTCTGTACCCAGCACTTTGGAAGCCACAATTATTACATAAGGAGCACCTTATATGCCTTCCATCAATTTTGTAATAAGCCAAAAAACTTTTGGAGTAAATCATAAAGGGGCTAAAACGCGGCAGCACTCCAGTCAGCTAGTGTTAGGGACAGACTATTCATTTGTGAAAAATATCTCATGACTTAAAATGACAACAGGAATGGTCCCACAGAACAACCTGAGCTTTCAATCTGTCTCCATTCTGATCTGTTTGAACATTCCTCAATACCAGCATTTTAGGGAAAGAATGTCATCAAGAAAGTATCAGTATTTATCATCATAGAGGTATCCTTGCAAAACTTCCTAAATATAATTACTAAGTAAACACAAATTTATCATTATTATAACTGATACTATTTCGACACTTAGCATCAGTAATAGTTACCATTTATAACCATTGGCTTACCAAGAACTAAGCAAGAAGCTAAGTACTTTACATAAATTATCTCATTTCATCCTCATGATAACCCTGTGAATTTGGTGCTATGACCTCTATTTGAAAGAGTGGCAAACGGATGCAGAGAAGGCAACGGAGTCACCCAAGGTAACACAGCTAACAAGTGCTGAGGCCAGGATTCAAACCCAGATCTTCACCACTATCTATATTGTCCCCCTGACTTGTGAGTACATAAGTCAAACAAGGATTTCTACATCAACAATGTTTCATCTACATCAAAAACAAAAGAATTAGAAATCTACTTGGAAATTATTTCCTGAGCTTTAACATTTCTGGGGTGACAGAAAGGTTCTTTAGCTTGAGCAGAATATGGGTTTCACAGGTGTGGGGATTTATCAAGTTTCTTTCTTTCTCTTTCTTTCTTTCTTTCTTTCTTTCTTTCTCTCTCTCTCTCTCTCTCTCTCTCTCTTCCTTCCTTCCTCCCTCCTTTCCTTCCTTCCTTCCTTTTAAATAAAGATCTCTTGAATCCCCTGAGTGATTCAAGGGATTAAGCGTCTGCCTTCAGCTCAGGTCATGATCCCAGGGTCCTGGGATTGAGCCCCGCATCGGGNCCTTCCTTCCTCCTTTCCTTCCTTCCTTCCTTTTAAATAAAGATCTCTTGAATCCCCTGAGTGGTTCAAGGGATTAAGCGTCTGCCTTCAGCTCAGGTCATGATCCCAGGGTCCTGGGATTGAGCCCCGCATCGGGCTCCCTGGACAGCTGGGAGTCTGCCTCTCCCTCTTCCTCTGCCTGCCAATCTCTCTTTCTGTCAAATGAATAAATAAAATCTTAAAAAAAAAAAAGATCTCTTGAATGAAAAGAAATAGAATTACACCTATAGCAGTTTTGGCCAAAAGAATGCCTTTGTTTGTTTTTCTTTCTTTTAACAAAAGGACAAACTTCAGTACAGATGAGTAAAGTGTGAGAAATGATTAAAAAAAAAAAAAAAAAGATCTCCCTTCAAGGACAAGTTCTACTCCTCCGTCTGTACAGTGGCTCCTTTTCCCAATACTATCAGCAAGTATAAAATACCAAATGGGATTTCTCCTAGAAGATTAGCCTCAGTCCTCTAAGAATAAAAGTGACAAGGAGGTTCCAAGGAAACAAACACAGGTGAACAGAGTTGGCAGCCTGTTACCTGGAAGAAATGATTCAGCCTGGAGGCTCGGCTGGCAATGGGTTCAGCAGCACCAGCGTCCAGCAGATTCCGTGCTCCATATTTGAACTTCAGCATCTCTCCAATGGTGAGGAGATATAGGAGAAGGTCAGTGTGTACTGCCAATTTGAGGAGGAAGGGCTTGAAAAATCCTGACCTTCCTCAAGATGTCAGGGATAGGGAGGTGAAAACCAGCCACCACAAAACAGATCTTGAGAAGTTCAGTCTGGCCGTGGACACTAAAAAATAGATTTTTACTCACTGTAACAAGAGGTAATACACACATCTGACATATTCTCTTACAAATAAATTTATTTATCTGCTCCACCGATAATGTAATTTCCACAAGGGCGGAGACACAGAGCCCGGTACATAGCAGGTGCTAATACTTATTGAATGATTGAAATAGCGAATTACATAGTATGTTGGAAAGTAATATGTGCTACAGGGTTAAAAAGGAGAGAGGTAGGGGCAACTGGTGTGTGTGCGCAATTTTTAACAGCGTACTCAGAGTAGACTTCACTGCGAAGGTAACATTTGAAGCAAGATCTTGGGGCGCCTGGGTGGCACAGCGGTTAAGCGTCTGCCTTCGGCTCAGGGCGTGATCCTGGCGTTATGGGATCGAGCCCCACATCAGGCTCCTCTGCTATGAGCCTGCTTCTTCCTCTCCCACTCCCCCTGCTTGTGTTCCCTCTCTCGCTGGCTGTCTCTATCTCTGTCAAATAAATAAATAAAATCTTTAAAAAAAAAAAAAAAGATCTGAAGCGGGTAAGCAGTAAGCCTTGCTGATGGGCGGGGGAGGCAAGAAAACTGTGCCGCGCAGAGGAAACAGCCAAGGCTAAGGCTCTGAGGCAGGACCTGACCTTGTCCGACAATAGCAGGGAGGCGAGAGGGGCTGGAGCAGAGGGAAAGAGGCGGGAAGTAGGAGGTGACTGACGGTACCGAGAGTGTGAAGTCACTACACAGATAACAGGGAGCTGCCGCACTCCACTAGACGGAATAATGCAGGTAATGCTGACAGGGAACGAGGCAGGGAGGAACACACAGGGGACCCCCTCCAGGTTTAAGAAGGGAACAATTCCGGGGCGCCTGGGTGACACAGCGGTTAAGCATCTGCCTTCGGCTCAGGGCGTGATCCCGGCGTTGCAGGATCGAGCCCCACATCAGGCTCCTCTGCTATGAGCCTGCTTCTTCCTCTCCCACTCCCCCTGCTTGTGTTCCCTCTCACACTGGCTGTCTCTATCTCTGTCGAATAAATAAATAAAATCTTAAAAAAGAAAAAAAAAAGAAAGAAAGAAAAAAGAAGAAGGGAACAATTCCTCCTGCCCTGGACACCACCTACATACCTTGAGGCTCTCTCGGAGGAGGGCGCGCGCACCGCCAGCCTGGGAAGACCCTCGGGCCCCCGGCAGCCTTGAAGCGGCAGCACCACCCTCCCGACAACGGAAGGGAAAGACGGGACTGGTGTGGGTGGAGGCGGCCCTGCCCCCAGCCTTGCAGAGTGGGGTGGGGGAGAAATGAGCGTGGGGGGTTCAAACTCACGCTCCGCGGACCCAGCCAGTCTGCGTTCCGCTCTGCCCGGCGCCTCCCGCCGCCGCGTTTGAACCTGGCTGACGGCGTGGGCGGGTCTCAGCCGTGTCCGGACCAATCAGAGTGCCCGCTCCTAGGACGACCCACAGCGTCCCAACCAAGCCCCACCCAAGTCCCTAAAGGGATAGAGGAAGTGAAAGGGAGAACCAATCAGATTGTTTCTTCCTCTGACTCGTAACCAATGGAAAACGGGGAAGAATGAACCCGGCAGGGCAGCTCCTGGAAGTTTGAAATTGGCGGTTAAGCAGGATGCTACTTTTAAGGACGCGTCTGTTAGTGTCTAGGATCCCTGCGGAGGTCGCCAGGGCGCTGTTTTCTGCTATCATGGCCACCTGCGAGGAGGAAGGCAGCCAGGCCACCCTGGTCTTGTTCCTTAAACCGGGCTAAAGGCGAGATACTTGTTATTTGGGGAAATCAGCTTGTTCTCTGCCACAGCTGGGTCAAGAAATGTTTTGAACTGCCTGAACTGCCATCCTGCCTCGGTTACTGCAACTTCGGGCTGATTACCCAGCGACCAATAGTTGAACGTATTGAGATTATCTGAAAGGACGTTTTAAAATCGATTAAACGCAGGAGATTTAAATAGGCACTTCACTAAAGAGGAAATCCAAATGGCCAACAAACGTATGAAAAGGTGCTCAATCTCGTACATGATCACGAAATAAGAAAAATAAAACCACAATGAGATATAACACTCACCGCTCCCTCCCCCCAAAAAAGGGAGGGAGATCTGTTTTTCAAAGATGTGGAGGCGCAGTTATTTATACATGGCCGATGGGACTATAAATCAGTACTGTCTCAAAAAAAGTTTGGCTCTATTTGGTAAAACTGAAGATAAACACATTGTATGGCTCACCGGTACAAGAATGTACAAAGAGTATTGTATGACATAATGGCAAAAAAAAAAAAAAAATGGAAGCAACGGCAATGTCTATCAGCAGTACAAAGTATAATTTTTTATATTGCGGTGTTTCCGTACAGTAACGAAAAGGAAAAAATACAGCTAAACATAATGACATAATGAGTTTTGAAACAACGCTGAATGAAGGAAATGACAATAGAATAAAGTATGATTTCATTAATATAAATCTCTAAAGCAGACCAAAAACAGGTAAACGGAGGGATGTATGTACAGGTGGTAAAACCATAAGTAAAGCAAAAGTCAGGAGTGGTTCCCTAGGGTTAAAATGGAGGTCATTCAATCTGTCAGGGTGCTGCTATGATCTGTTTTTTAACCTGGATGGTAATAATATGGATGTTCGTTTTAGAATTATTTTTTTTTAAAGATTTTATTTATTTATTTGGCAGAGATAGAGACAGCCAGCGAGAGAGGGAACACAAGCAGGGGGAGTGGGAGAGGAAGAAGCAGGCTCACAGCAGAGGAGCCTGGTGTGGGGCTCGATCCCATCACGCCAGGATTACGCCCTGAGCCGAAGGCAGACGCTTAACCGCTGTGCCACCCAGGCGCCCCCGTTTTAGAATTATTAAGTTGGGTGTGCATGTATTTATATACATGTTCTATTTATGTATATAAAAAATTTAAAGGAGGAGACAGTCTTTCCTGTTCTTGTCTAATTCCTACACTAGATGGAACTGGAGATATGTTATCACTTGCACCCATACACACACAAGTGTGTGTGCATCAGTACAAAACCAAAGCAACAGACTTGCTGAATACACTTTTTTTCCCCAAATGTAACTTGTTCATCCTCCCTGGGACCCTAATGATAGCTACTATTTATCAAGCCCCCTTCCCTACCAAGCACTTTATCCCATTTAATCCTTACCACAATCCTAAGAAAGAGGAACTATAATCCACATTTTACGGCTGGAAAAACTGAAACCGAGAGAAGTGGAGTGGCTAACTTGGGGGCATTCAGCTTTAGGTGGTGGAGTGGGGTTTGGAACTCCCAGACTATCTGACTCCAAATCCTTTCGTCTTACACAAAACCTGCTTTTCAGAAGAGGTTAGAAATTCTCCCAGCCTCTGCGTTTGTCATGTTGCAAAGGCTGACCCAGTATAGAAAGATGTCAAGCAAAACTAAGAAATGCTTTTAAATGACATGTTGGGGATGGCAAGGTGAGGGGAGATGCAAGGTGGGTTGTAGCCGGCTGTTGACTTGATACAAAGAATCTCAGTAAGGTCTGAAGGTGGATCTAGTCAACGCTTCTGATTTTTCTAGTCCAGCCAAACCTGTTAGTTTCCTGGCATCAGAAATATAAGGCTTTACCAGAATCTTGGGACTCGTTCATCCTAAATTAGAATGCAGTGTTAGCAGCACTGTTTTGCACTGCCCTGAATCCTGCCTAGATATCCTAATTTCCCGTTAGAACAATTATTGGCCTCTGCAAACCCCTTGTGAAACAAGACAGGAAATAAAGAACAAATAAAATGAATACAGAAACATACAGCCACAAAACACATTAACTCCACCAATTTTCTTTCAGGAGTAGTAGCTGCAAAGAAAGTATATGGGGAGAGCAAATAAGGGACCAAGAGTGGATATGCAGGTACTAAAAGGATAAGACACTGCCAAATAGACCTGTCATTGAAACTAGACTGACGGGGGGCGCCTGGGTGGCTCAGTCCATTAAGCAGCAGACCTGGTTTTGACTCAGGTCATGATCTCAGGTCCTGGGATCAAGCCTCACATCAGGCTCCACGCTCAGCAGGAAGTCCGCTTGAGGATTCCTTCTCTCCCTCTCCCTCTGCCCCTCCTCTCTCTCTCCCTCTCTCTCTCTCAAATCTTTAAAAAAAAAAAAAAAAAACTAGACAGGAAACCTAAGATCGTATGTCTATTCTTGCACAAAATGAAACCATGACCAGTCCTATGCTGAACATGAATCCATGACCATTATCATACTAAGGATTCTGGAAGAACACCCTCATAACTGAGCCATAATGAAGGACTTTATGACATTCCTGCATTCAATCATTCATTTATACAAAAAACATTTATGGTTCCAAGCACTGGGGGTACCGAAACGAAAAAGACACCCTTCTTGTCCAATTTTCAAAGGCTGAGTATGGTGGAGAAATGGGGCTGTGAGCAAACAATTGTGAAATACTGTGAGAAGTTCCTGTAGCAGTGGGAAATACAGAGCACTGGGGCAACCCAGATGGGGGAGGACAGGTGGTATGCGGCAGCAAATAGCCAAAACTTGAAAATGGAAGGAATGTGATGGCCCTCAGAGTGGTCCACTGGGAAATAACACAAGCGGAGTTACTCCAAAGCACCTGGAAGGAAAGACTGCAAAACTCAAACCAGACTTAGTGGAACCTTAAGAATGATACATAACCATCCCCCAACAGACAGAAAAAGGATCTGAGGAGCTAACCCCATTCTAGATATAAAGAGATAAATCTATTCTGGTCCTTTTGGCAAGCAAGAGTTCCTCAAGCTATTTTAGTTGTAGGTAACTTCTAAATCATGACAACAACTACCATTAACTGAGTGCTTTCTAAGAAGCCATTGCCAAGGTATTACCTGTTTCCCAGAGATGTGTACCCACCACTGGTATGAGGGACAACTTTCAAGTCACATACAGATGTCACTTATTTTTTAAATTATACATTTTCCTGTGTTAGGAACAATTGTAACCTGTTCATCAAACCAGGTATTGTAGGATGTTTAGCGTATCTTGGCCTCCACACACTAGATGCCCCACTCACCAGCATACACTCCCAGTGGTGACAACCAAAAATGTCTCTAGACATTGCCAAATGTCCCCTGATAAGGGGAGGGACCGCCCTGGATAGAGATCCACCTGTTATAACTGGATGATGTGAAGTTATCCAACGAACACGTTAAATATACTTTATTTACACCAACAGAACTCACAAACATATCAAAATATGTTTTCCGTATTTTAAATATTATAAAAATGTTAATTGTTAGAAATTTCATTCTGACACTATTGCTTTCAAAATGTTTTCTCTGAGTTTGAATGAATGAGTTTTTTTTTTCTTTTTTTGAATGAGTGATTTTCTATCTATGTTTTCCTTCTTTGGCCTTAGACAAAACTTCTAACAAGGAAAGATCAAAGTTCCATTAAATGGCAATTAGACTTCCTGCCATTTGATTCTAGACAATTTTTCTACGATGCTTGAGTGTGTTAGTTAATTGTGTTTCTGCAACAATGTTATAAACTGTTAAACATACCTCTAATCCCTCAGCCCACTGATTTCAAGAGTGTCTTACCATCTCCAGTCCATTTCTAATGCACGAAATGCAGGCACTTGATTTACAACTATTTCTTAAGAACAACTACGGGGAAAAAATGCCATCAAGTCCCTACAGAGTTCAAGAGAATGAGAAGAGAAGCCACAGACTGGGAGAAAATATTTACAAAATACACACCCGATAAAGACCCAACATATACAAAGAACACTTAACCCTCAACAATAAGAAAACAGCCCAGTGTAAAAATGGGTCAAAGACCTTAAAGGACACCCCACTAAAGAAGATACGCAGATGGCAAAAAAGCACATGAGAAGACGCTCCACGTCCTATGTCATCAGGGAAATGCACATCAAACAACAGTGAGATACCACCACACACCTCTTAGAATGACCAAAATTCAGAGCACAGATGCCACCAAATGCTGGTGAGGATATGGAGCAACAGGAACTCTTGTTCATTCCTGGTGAAAATGCAAAACGGTACAGCCACTTTGGGAAACAGTTTGGCAGTTGCTTGTAAAACGAAATACTCTTACTGCACAAACCCAGCAACTACCCTCCTTGGTATTCACCCAAAGGAGTTGAAAGCTGCATGTCCACACAAAAGCTGCACGTGGGTATTTATAGCAGCTTCATTCATAATTGTCAAAATCTGGAAGCAACCGAGATGTCCTTCAGCAAGTGAGTGGATAAACGAACCGTGAAACATTCCAGACAATGTAATATTATTCAGTGCTGGAAAGAAATGATCTATGAAGCCATGAAAAGACGTGGAGGAAGCTTAAATGCACATCACTAAGTCAAAGAAGCCAATCTGAAAAAGCTACACACTCTATATGATTCCAACCATTTGACATTCTGGAAAAGGCAAAACTTTGGAGACATTAAAAAAAAAAATTCAGTGGTTGCCTGGGGTTGAGAGGGAGGCATGAGTAGGTGGAGCATGGAGGAATTTAAGGGGAGCACAACTGTTCTGTTTGATACCGTAATGATGGATACGTGTCATTGCGCATTTGTCCAAACCCATAGAATGTACAACCCCCAGAATGAGCAGTAATGTGAACTGTGAACTTCGGATGCTGATGACGTGTCCATGTAGGGTCATCAATTGTAACAAATGTGCAACTCTGGTGAGGGGATGTTGATGATGGGGGAGGTTGAGGATGTGGGCATCTTTGGGGGGGGGCGGGGGGCACTGTTGGGTCTGCCACAACCAGCTAGGTTGAAGAAGAGTTGATGCAGGCAAGGATGCAGGCAAGGAGATAAAGTCAAATTTACTTCTTTTTAATGATTAAAAACATACTCATTAAAAAGGATTGTCTTTGCAATTTCATCCTCTGAAACTAACTGGGTTGTCCCTTTCCACAGTAAATTACTTTAAGTTGCACTTTTCTACTCCTTCCGCTCCTGGACTGCCTTTGTAATGTTCTCTTTCTTTCTCAGCATTGCCTAATAAAGTTAAAACATTTGGAGAGACTACAGCATGAATTATTTCAGGTTTGTGTATGTAGATGTTGAGAGAGGCTGTCTGATCCCCAAAAGCAGACCTAGCTGAGAGAACTTTGGGAAGAAAGGAATCACAAAACATGGAGGGGGTGGAAAAGGGTGTATTCTTTTGCTCATTACCATCACTTTGTAGAAAAGCCCAAGATCTCTATTTGGGGGCTTGTGTGTATTGGGGAACACACTGGCCAGTCTTGCATGTTTTTTTTTATTTATTTTATTATTTTGATAAAATACATAGAACATAAAACTTACCATCTTTACCATTTTTAACTGTACAGTTCAGTGGCATTAAGTACATTCATAGTGTCGGGCAACCATGACCACCACCCATCTCTAGAACTCTTCATCTTGCAAAACCGAAATTCTGCGCCCATTAAATGCTAACTCTTCATTCTCCACTCCTCCAAGCCCCTGGTACCCTCTGTTCTTTCTGTCTCTCTGAATTTGCCTATTCTAGGTAACTCATGCAAGTGGGATTGTACAATATTTATTTTTGTGTGTCTGGTTTATTTCATGTAGCATCATGTTTTCAGGGCTCATCCACATTGTGAAATGCATCAGAACTCCATTCCTTTTTATGACTGATATTCTATTTATGTATATTTTATTTATCCCTGCACCTGTTGATGGACCCCTGGGTTGTTTCCACTTCTTGGCTGTTATGGAATAATGCTGCCATGAACATCGGCATCCAAGCATCTGTTTGAGTCCCTGCTTTCAAATCTTGGAGGCATCTTAGGAGTGGAATGGAATTGCTGGATCACAGGGTAATGCTACATTTAACTTTTTGAAGAACTGCCAAACATGCCGAACTTGCTGTTTTCCACAGCAGCTACACCATTTTACGTTCCCACTAGCGAGGCATCGGGGCTCCAATTTCTCCACGTCTTCACCGATGTTTGTTATTTTCTGCGCTTGTGTTTTTATAATAGCTATCCTAATGGGTATCGAGCAGCATCTCACTGTGCCTATTTATTTGTATTTTCCTTGTTTAGCAAACGAATCTTTTCTATGAAATGCAGGCAATTCTCCAGATCACACTCATTGCACACTGTCTAATAAACACCTATACTTCGCTTCCAATTGGCTTTAGGCTCCCACCTTCAAAATTACTTCGGCCAGTGGCTCCCTTATCTTTCAAGCACCTAAAGCACCGCGCCTTGTTTTGCATTTTGCCTCACCGAA
The DNA here is from genome assembly GCF_002007445.2 of Ailuropoda melanoleuca. Classification (NCBI taxonomy): domain Eukaryota; kingdom Metazoa; phylum Chordata; class Mammalia; order Carnivora; family Ursidae; genus Ailuropoda; species Ailuropoda melanoleuca. The sequence continues at coordinate 15,333,934 of NC_048229.1, forward strand.
GCCGAGGCGCTATCTAGTGGCCCAATCGGGTAACTGCAGGTACAGCCCCCTTTTTACTCAAGCCTGTGCCAATACAGAATCCTCGATTATATTTTATTTTTCTTGTGATGCCCATCTGGTAGCACCATGGAAGGTGAGATCCAGATCCGATTCAGAAAGCGATGTTTTTACAAAGATCATATAGCTAGGCTTTCACCCCAAATGACAATCCCTTCTCCAGTGTCCTCTTAATTAGACCCCTTCCTAAAATATGAATAATAGAAATGCAGCTGACATTTTAAATGCAACTGGTTTGTTGAACAAGCATTCCAAAAAAGAAGTAATTTAATTTTCTTCCAGTCTCTTCCTTCAGTCATTCTCCATCAAACCTCCCTTTTGCACCGTTCAAAGATGTACCTAGCAAACCCTAGGTTTCAGGTTTCCTCAAGTTCCCACAGTTCCTTGTAGTACCATCTGATACTTCGCCTTCCCCTCCCCAGAACAGGCCAGAATGAGGAGGGTGGTCTGTGGGGGTGGTCTTCTCATTCATGCTCTTTCCTCTCTCCCTTGTTCCTTGAAAACTCCTTTGAACTGGGGGCGCCTGTCTGACTCAGTAGAGCATGTGACTCTTGATCTCAAGGTTGTGAGTACAAGCCCTATGCTGGGTGTAGAGATGACTTAAAAATAAAATCTTTAAACTCCTCTGAATGGACAAAATGAATGAAGGGGATTAAGAGGTACAAAGTTCCAGTTATACAGTAAATAACCCATGGAGATGACAAGTACAGGATGGGAAATATAGTCAATAATATTGTGATACACTTATCACAGTGAGCATTTCGTAATGCATATAATTGTTGAACCAGTATGTAGTACACCTGAAACTAACTTAATATTACATGTCAACCATTTTTAAAATTTATTTTAAAATACTAGGAAAATTAAAAAAAAAAAAACTTCTCTGATGTTTGGAGCCATGACTAGAAATTTTCCCTACGCAATTATCTGACATCAGAAATGGACTCCTAACTGGACTTTTCCAACTACCGCCCCCCCTCAGCTCACCCTTAGCTAAGTCCCAAGGTATCCATTGCATTCATTCCTGCCTCACCCAACAGCAAGAGTTGAGGCTCCTTCACTTTGCCCCTTCTTTCTGCCTCTCTGCCTGTGCACCTCAGCCATCTCCTTCCTATTTTTCTCCCTTTGCTCAAAGGGCACAAGAATAAGGAAAGAGAGTAAGTATCACTCAGAGTAAAGGAGATCATGTTATCATCAGGTGAGACTGTAAGCTTAAAAAATCCAAGAGACTCAACTAGGAAATTATTAGGACCCACAAAAGTTACAAAAGGTAGTCCAAAATAAGATGAATGCACAGAAAAATCAATAGCTCTCTATTATACCAGCAGCAGCCATTGAATAATGTGATGGAGAAAAGATTCTATTCCGGTAATAGCAAAATATCAAGTTCCTAGAAATAAACTCAACAGAAGAGCAGAGGCCACATAAAGAAAACTATAAAGCTTGACTAGAGACATAAACACAAGATGTGAGTAAGAAAACCGAGAGCATGGGCTTGTTCCTAAATAGGAAGCATCAGCATTGTAAGAAGTCCCTTTTCTTCCCAAATTAACATTAAAATGAAGAGCAGGATAAATAAATGGTGGTCTACCTACACAAGGGAATTCTACTCTGCAGTAAGAAGGCCGGTACTATTGATATATGCAGCAACATGGATAAATCTAAGATCATTATGCTGAGTGAAAGAAGCTAGACACAAAGAGTACACACTGTAGGATTGCATTTATATAACATTCTAGAAAGGGGAAAAATGAAAGCAGCTGGGGTTGGGGGTGGAGAAGAGGATTAATTGCAAAAGGACAGGAGGGACCTTTCAGAGGCTGATGAGAACATTCTATACCTTTATTGCACTGGAGGTTACATAGTGTATACACTTGTCACAACTCATCTAAATGTATCCCTAAAATGGTGCATTTGTTGTATGTAAATTATACCTCAATAAAGTTGAAAGAAAGGAATGCAACTCCAATAGAAATGCAATTTAAAAAAAAAAACTTTAGGGTTTAGAGGAGAGGTGTGGCAGAGACTTAAGAAACAAAAATAAAATTCTTTGGCAACCAGAATTGCAAGCGATCAGCCAAGAAAAAAAAGCGTAAGCTCAGAAACTGTATCAACAAGTTAGCTGCCCGGGGCACCTGGGAGGTTCAGTCTAGTTAAGTGTCCTGCCTTCAGCTCAGGTTATGATCCCAGGGTGCTAGGATCAAGCCCCACATTGGGCTCCCTGCTCATCAGGGAGTCTGCCTCTTCCTCTCCATCTGCGCTCCCCCAGCTCATGCTCTCTTTCTCTCTCACTCTCAAATAAATAAATAAAATCTTAATTAAAAAAACAAACAAGTTCACTGCCCAAACAGAGGGCCACTTGGTCCTCCTGGGGAATGAGATGCCTCCGGGTTCCTCCCTATTGGCAGGGACTCCCCATCCCTTCATCTCTAAGGAAGCCTCCCCCATGGGGAGGGCGGGGAACAATGCCAGACCTTCCCCTACCGCCACTCCCCACACAGCCTGGAGTGGAAGTGTGAGCGAGGCTGCAGATCGCAAAGAAGTTTTGTCCCTTCTTACAGAAGAGGGGCACCCCAATTTTTCCTTCTCTCTTTTAAACCTGGGGTCCATGAAGCTTTCTTATGTCCTCCAGAGTCACTCGATTACAACGGCAATCAAGAGGTTCAAGCTCCTTTACAATGCTCCTTATATCATAGATATCTCCAAAAATAAACTGTTTCATGGCCTAAAAAGAAGGCCCACCTATAAACCAAAATAAATTCTAGGGATTTAAGAGGGGAAAGATGCAAACATTGGGTAGCAGATTCCAGTGCACATGGAGCAGGAAAGAGGAGAATAGGGATAAATTGATTTTGTAAATTCCCATGGGGTTGCTGTTATTTAGCATGAAATGCTTGAAAAGGGAAGAACAACAGATTGATGCATCAACACACTTTGTGTTCACTGCAGACAAAAATCAAGACAGTGCCTTAATGTGACCGATTTTTCTGGGCCTAAAGATTTTCCACAACCACTAAGACATTTCTCTTTCAATCGGTGTGCTTGGTGGTATATTTTTAGAATTGAAATTTCTTATTAAGGGGTGATGTGGCTTGAAGATGATCACTCTTCTGAGCTAGTTTTCTCTCTGCTCCCCATTAATGAGGTCTAAAAAGCAGACTTTGAAAATAAAGGCTTTGTGACTTCAGGAACATAATTCCTAGCTCACTTTCCTGTGCCAAGTAAAAACCATTTCCAGCACTAACACAAAGGCATTACAGCTGAGATTCTCTACCAGTTTTTCACTCTGTGGAGCTAAGATTGTTCAAGGAACAAGAAATCGTTAAGATTTGAAATTTATCGGAAATATTCATGGCAGCCAGCCAATGACAGAAATTGGGACCTATCTCACCATGGTAACTTACAGAGATACTCTTTTGTTTTCTGAGCTATTGGAGTGTCTTTCTGTTCACTGCTACTCAATAAAACGAGAATGCCCCTGTAAGGTGCTTCTGAATGCCTGCTGGAAATTAAATGGAGCACATCACTCAGCTCTGTGTGTATTAGTTATCTAATGCTGCGTACAAATATTGCCACAAACTAGTGGCTTAAAACAACACACACTTATTTACCTCACAGTTTCTCTGGGTCCAGGCACATCTGAGCCAGATCCTCCGTAAAGATGTAATCAAGGTTTCGGCCAGGGTAACAGTCTCATACCAAGGTTTCACTGGGGAGGAATCTGCTTTGAGCTCAGTTCCTTGAACATGGTAGCGGTAGTTTCTTGCTGGTTTATAGTGGAGGTCGCCCTCAGTTTCTTGTCTTGTGGCCCCATCCACAGAAAAGCTCACAAGACAGCAGTTTGCTTCCTCAAGGCTAGCAAGGGAGGGTCTTACAGCAAGACAGACCTTTACATCATAAGTAACTTAATCACAGACATGAGAGGTCCTCACTTTTGCCATATTCTCTTGGTTAGAAGCAAGCCACTGGTCCCACACACACGTAAGGGGAGGGGATCACACTAGGACATGAACATCAGGGGGCCGGGATCATGGGAGTCTCCTTAGAGTCTGTCTTTTGTGTTGTCTAAACTGACTGCCAACATCACTGTGGTATAAATGGTGATGAGCTGGTTTAAATGAAGATGAACTTCATCCTTGTGGTTGAAGATGGACCATCCTCCACCATGAATCCTTTAATTCAAGAATAGCATTTACCACACAACTGAAGCCAATCTTGGATGATTCCCTTATCTTCTTATCTGCTCCTTCTTTCTCCTTTTCCCGACAACCTCCCCTCCAAATACTGAGAATCCACATTGTTACTTTACAAGGCACATCTCCCTGAGGGCACTGCTTGGACACCCTCCCCCAGTGGGGACACGCCTGCCGCCATGTGTCCAGGGAGGTCTCTACTATCACCACTATCTGGCTCAGTGACTAGTGCCTCTGCCAGGCAAAGCACAGTGTTAGCCATAAACTGCAAAGAATAATGAGGCATGATCTCAAGACGTTTACAACCCAGATGGAAACTACACTAGGGTCTTACCCAAGAGAGGATAAAAGGACCACAAACGTAAAGGACGTAGTAGACAGCTTTTGTCCACCTTGTTTGAATTTTTAAATAACGAGCATGCAGGGGTTGAGAGTAGCCATTTCTAGCACCAACGCCAATGAGAGGTAAGAAGTTTACTGTGGGGGGCGCCTGGGTGGCACAGAGGTTAAGCGTCTGCCTTCGGCTCAGGGCGTGACCCCGGCGTTATGGGATCGAGCCCCACATCAGGCTCCTCTGCTATAAGCCTGCTTCTTCCTCTCCCACTCCCCCTGCTTGTGTTCCCTCTCTCGCTGGCTGTTTCTATCTCTGTTGAATAAATAAATAAAATCTTTAAAAAAAAAAAAAGAAGAAGAAGTTTACTCTGGCCTCTGGAAAAGAAAATGCCCTCACTCTTGAGGAAGTCTTCAAAAGAGTCTCTTCCCCCACGCTAGTGATAACCAATAGAAATATAATGTGAGCTTTACAGGCAATTTTTAAAAAGATTTTATTTATTTATTTGAGAGAGAGCGTGAGAGAGAGAGAGAGATGGGGGGGGGAGGAGTAGAGGGAGAAGCAGACTCCCCACTGAGCAGGGAGCCCGTTGCAGGACTCGATCCCAGGACCCCAGGATCATGACCTGAGCCGAAGGCAGATGCTTAATCTATTGAGCCACCCAGGTACCCTCACATGCAATTTTTAATTTTCTAGTAGCACATTTGAGAAAGCAAAAAGAAAAAAGTGAAACTAATATTAATAATATATCCTATGTGACCCAACGTACCTAAAATATTATCATTTCGATATGTAATCAGTCTAAAAAGTGTTGATAAATATTTTACTTTTTTTCATACTATGGTCTTTCAAAGCTAAAATCTACACTTACAGCACATCTCAATTCAGACTAGCCACATTTCTCAAGAGCCATATGTGTGCCCCCTGGGCAGTAGGGTATGCAGACGCAAAATTAGATCTGTACTCATGGGACACTGACCACATCTAAGGAAAAGGAGTGGAAATAAACTGGCTTCTTGGTGACATCATTTGAGTCACCGGATTAAGCATCACTTGAAATTAGCATAACCTCAGAACATTTCAGTTATGTAAGCCAATAAGTTTCCTTTACTGTTTAAATTAATTCAAATCAAAAGTTCTACCACTTCCAAACAAAAGAACTGATACAGAGGGTAATCGATAAAGTAAAACAATCTATTTTGTGCCCAAACCGAAGAAAGGACAGTAAGCATGAACTGTGGTTCGGAGAAGGGAAAAATCAGCCTGGGGAGAGGAGGGTTTCACAGTCATGAGTGGCACTTTTGACATTTGGGGCTGGATAATTCTTTATTGTTTGAGGATTGCTCTCACAATAATCTTGGCAATAGCTCTGGCCTCTACCCACTAGATATCAGCAGCACTCCCCACCTCCGGTTGTGGCAAGCAAAAATGTCTCTAGATATTGCCAACTGTCCCCAGTTGAGAGCCAGTGAACCAGAGAGGGGATTTGTAATAAATCTGGAAGAAGGGGTGGGATGCATTTATATAGGAAAGGCATTTCCAGTGGGTACAATGAGATGAATAAAGGAACCAGGAAGAGAAAACAGAAGGCTCATGAGGAAATCAATCAAATCATCACTGCTAAGTCCCAGCTGTGGCTGCCAACAACAATCAGAGCATTAAATTTTATCTAAAAAATCATCTTTTTTTCCAAAAATTCTATCATACACTGTTAGTGGAAACCTGAATCAACACAAACCTTTTTCAGAGGGCAATTTGGCAGTATCTATAAAAAGGGAAAATGTTTTCTACCCTTTGTCTCCACAATTCTTCCTCTGGGAATTTACAGAAAAAGACAAAACAAAACAAAACAAAACAAAACTTCACTAACAGAAAATAATAATAATAGCAACTGAAGAAGACAAAGAGCCATTCGTAAGGGCTTGGTTGTATTTAGTACAGCAGAGTTACAGCATTAAATACTACGTATCCATTTTTTAACAATGACTTTGTGTGCAGAAAGGAAAGTATCTGAGATACCTTGTTAGATTAAAAAAAAGAGTAGGATATAAATAAGATGTGTCAAATAATCTGATACAAATAACATGAATATCTGTTTACATGTATTTGGAAAAAACAAGGGAAATATACATTCAACTAAATGGTGGTTATCTCGGGGACAATGCATGCTGTGAGAGGATAAAGAAATGAGTCAGTTAAGCATCCGACCCTTGGTTTCAGCTCAGGTCATGATCTCAGGGTCGTGAGATAGAGCCCCCCATGTCAGGCTCCCCGCTCATTGTGGAGTCTGCTTGGAATTCTTTCTCCCTCTCCCTCTGCCCCTCCCACTCCTGCTCTCTCTCTCTCTCTCTCTCTCTCTCTCAAAATAAATAAATAAATCCTTTAAAAAAAAAAAAGGAATGAGAGTTACACTTTCTATATACATTGTATATGTAACAATTTGGAGAAAAGCTCTTATTTTCTTGGCGTCAGAAGTTATCTTCCACCCCCACCCCAGCCCCTGGCACTCCCTTCTGCAGAAGAAAACCTATTTTTGTTTGATAAAACTTTTATATGTGTGTTGCAGGGTGGATCCAGTTGTGTGCTGGTAAATGTTTAAGAACTAGCTCTTTGGGGGTGGGGACCCTGATTTATAGTGTTTGCCAATTTCCACGATGTAAACACTCCAACTGTAGCCCATTTCAAGCTACCAACATGATTTCGCTGAATGCAGAACTGAGAAGAGAAACACACCATCCTTTCTTCCAGAGCCCGAGAGTGCCAGCTCCAGCCCCCACTCCCAACCATTCTTGACAAATAATGGATGCATATTGAGCTGCTTCCTTCAAAACAGGATCAAAGTCAGACAAACCATCTACTGAGCTTTTTTGTCTTTTTGAGTGGGATAGGCAAGTTGAGAGCCAGAAGTGAGTCCTTCTAAAAATCGAGGGGGCATTCAGGTTTGGAGAGGGAAGAAAGACAAAGAGATGGGGAGGGAGGAAGAGGAGGGGAGAGAGGGGGCTGACATTTAGAGAGGAAATTTTAGCAGAACAAAGGTGTTTACAGGGATTACTGCCAAGTGTTGCCATTCTTCCCCCACTTTCTCGAAACATCTTCAGCCAAGCTCTATCACTTAGTGGTGTGTCACCAGCAGGACCCGGTTTCCCAGGATTGCCCTCAAGTGCTGAACGCAGCCCCAGAGTGGATGCAAGCTAAGACCTGTGGCTCTCCTGGGAGACTCGCTACACCTGGGTCACACGTATTTTGGTCATGTTTGGTTTTCTCAGTAATGAGCACGCATTATTTGAGTTCTCAGCAAAAAAATACTTTTTTTAAACATACCTGCACCTCAGACCATGGAGTTGAGAGTTATTTCCTTACCTTACTCAGCAGAACATGGCCTAGGGACCTTTGCGCTTCGGGAGGGGAATCAAGTCCTGCAATGGATTATAAACCAGTTGGGTCCGTTTAGAAGAGTGTTCTCTTATAGAAAATAAGCCCCCTAAAACTGCTTGTCTCCTGCCATTGTGCTTTTATTACAAACTTTTGACAGAACCTTTTCAAATCTGTTCAGAAACCTCAAACACACTAATACGCTTCCCCAAACCAGCTGTGTAAAGAGGAGACATCGGCACAAACTTGCCCTCTGGTTCAAGTTCCTGAGATAGTACTGATCCCATAGACTAGAAAGCTGGAAGGAAGGCATCCGGGTGTCTGACATGTTCCTCCAACGGGATGTAAATGTGGTTTCCTATTACAGCTCAAGTAGGAACGTTAAGGTCCAGGGCCTGAACCTGGGAACAGCAAGGTTTTATTAAGGTATGATTCACAGATCATAAAATCCACCCATTCTGAGTACTTTCTGGTGAGTTTCTTGAGATGCACAACCATCCCTATAACCCAGCTGGGGAACGTTTTCACCCCCTCCATAAGCTGTCTCATGCCCATTTAGAATTAATCCCCACTCCGCCACCCTATTCCCAGCCCCGAGCAACCACTCATCTACCCTCTGTCTTTATATTTTGGTCTTTCTGGGCATTTCCTATAAATGGGATCATGCAATTGCTGGTTTTCTTGTGTTTGGCTTCTTTCAGCGAGCATAGTGTTTTGGGGTTCATCTGCATGGTAGCGTATATCATTACCCCCTTCCTTTTTATTGCTAAGTAGTGTGGCTAGCACACATTCTGTTTAGCTGTTCCCCAGTTGATGGATTTGGAGCTGCTTCCATGTGGTGGCTATCACAAATACCGCTGCTACTGAACATTCTCGTGAGCTGCTTTGTGTGAAGGCATGTTTTCATTTCTCTCCGGGAAATACCGAGGAGCGGGATGGCTGGTAAGGAATAAGGTTTCAGTCCGTGGTAGGATGTTAGACGTCGTCCTGTGTTAAATAGCTTTGTTGTCATTCAAGACTCTTCCAAGGCCCACGGATGCAGTTATGACTCCTGTTCTATCTGGCAATACTAGTTCCATTAAATCAGGGTTTCTTGACTTCGGCAGTATTGATATTTTAAGCCAGATAGTTCTTTGTTGTTTTGGGAGAAAGGGGGATGTACGGTGTTCTGTAGGATGTCGAGAAGCATCCCTGCCCACCACCTACTGGGTGCCACTAGCATGTTCCCCACCCCTGTCCCACTTGTGACAACCAGAATTGCCTCCAGATATCACTGAGGGTTCCCTAGGGAGCCAAGTCTCCCCTGGATAAAAACCACTGTTTTCGACTTTACTTAATAAATGGAAGATGTTCCAATGCTGCTTCTGACCTGGGGGTACTCAGTGGCTGAGCACACGGCCTGTTCTGGCTTCTACACTCAGAGTAGGTGTGTGGGTCCTGTCTTGGAATGCTCAGCGTTGACATCCTACATGTTGCTTTATTTAATTTGTTCTAAATCAGTAGTTCTCTTGTGGTTCGGTGTGTGTGTGTTTGTTCTCAAACTGGGCCAAGAGAAGAAGTGGAGGACTGCAGATGGCATAGCCTGTAGTCTCTGTCTATTTAATTCAGATGAGTCTGTCCTGGTGGAATTTATTCCAAAAGTATGAATTTAAGACAACATGTAATAGGTACTCAGAGTGTTTACACAGCTCTGCTTACAAGAAGCACAATGCAAAATAAAGTGGGTATTTGTTGGTTTCTTGTGTTCCTATCTATTTATCGATTTTTCCTGCCAGGTATATACTTCTCTCTTAACACACAGCACTCTGCTTGCATTTTCAAGAACTTCTCCCTGACTGTGGGCAGCGGGTAGAGCAGAAAATCCAGGATGCACAGTGGAAGCCCAAAGGAGTTCCTGTAGCCACTGTTGGCAGATTCCTGCTTTCCAGATCTAGGTAGTGGGCATGTGTTTCAGTTAGCTATTGCTGTGCAACAAACAGTCCCAAACTTAGAAGCTTAAAACAACAATGATCTATAATTTCTTACAATTCTGCTGGTTAGCCATCTGACAGATGTTCTGGTCTCATCTGGGCTCATCCACATGGCTGCCTTCAGTTGGCTGGGCTGGACTGGACTAGATGATACAACATAGTCTCATTCAATATCTGGCAGTGGGTGCTATCACCTGCAGAACCTCAGCTCTCTTGCATGTGGCCTCTCATCCTTCTGTTGGTTAGCCCCATAGCATGGTAGTTTTAAGGTTTGGGGAATATAAGAGCAGAGGTTGCACAGTTTTTTAATGTCTGCTGCATTCTGTTGGTCGAGGGAAGTCATAAGGTCAACTCCAATTCAAGGACGTGGAAAAATAGACTCCCCCTTTTGTAGGGAGAGCAGCAACATCACATTACAAAGAGGGGTAGACAGAAGAAAGTGTGATTCACTGAGGGCCATTATTATGATNTATCATCTGCAGAACCTCAGCTCTCTTGCATGTGGCCTCTCATCCTTCTGTTGGTTAGCCCCATAGCATGGTAGTTTTAAGGTTTGGGGAATATAAGAGCAGAGGTTGCACAGTTTTTTAATACCTATGCCCTGGAGCTCACACATCATGTCTGCTGCATTCTGTTGGTCGAGGGAAGTCATAAGGTCAACTCCAATTCAAGGACGTGGAAAAATAGACTCCCCCTTTTGTAGGGAGAGCAGCAACATCACATTACAAAGAGGGGTAGACAGAAGAAAGTGTGATTCACTGAGGGCCATTATTATGATGATCTAACACAGCAAGTGGTCAGCCCACTCCAATTAGATACTCTCTCCTGGGACTCCAGAGCAAGCTCTGCAGCCTCTCTTGGCACTTCAGAGTATACACAGATCCTCCTTGAACCCCTTTAGATTATGTGTGTGTGCGTGTGTATTTGGTTTGAGTTGGCCAGTGTTGATTCTGTTACTTGCAACCAAATTCTAGTAATACATAAATCAGGTCTATTGAGTTGAAGACCCTTCCCAGATATTGGCATATAAGGGCATATGTCCATTTTTCTGTAGGTTATGGGGGTAGATACCACGTTCTGGAGAAATGTCTTGTCCCCATTCCCCAGTCCAGTGGTGGTACCCTTTGCCTATGTCTGTACAATGAGATCCCAACTCCTTGACCACATTTGTTAGGACCAGGAGTAGAAAGTGGCCCTACTGATCCAGAGCAGACTATTTCTCCCAGCCCTTGAAATCAGGACATGAGAGTCCATCAGGCTCCACTAACCCTTGAATAAGGTCATGTAAACTCAAGGACTAAAGATGGTTACCTTCCACTCTATGCAGAAAAAGAGAGAGAGAGTGAAAGTTGATGTGCAGAAAGAAAGAAGGAACAGAGGCACTGACAAAAGAGAGTTGAGAGACCACATAGCATCTGAAAAAAGGAGCCTGAGAGATGTTTGACTCCTGAGAGCTTTCTAGTCCCTGGTTCTTGTCTTCTGGCCAAATGGTTGGTTCAGGACTCAGCAAAGACTGGATTCAGGTCAATGAGAGAGAGTGAATTCCAGGACTCGTGTAAGAGACATCAGAAGATGCATTCTTTCTTCCCCTGGATGGTGTGGCACGAAGATGTGAAATGTGCTAAAAATAGCAGAACCTGGAGCAGTCCTAAGACCCTTCGGTAAACTCTGAAGATGATACCAACTNCCTTTGGTAAACTCTGAAGATGATGCCAACACTACGGAGTTAGAATGAAGAGGTGAGAAGCAAACATGTGCTTGGAGACATTTGCAAGCCATTGAATCAAGCCTTACCTGAAGGCAGCCCTGCAAATAGACTTTCAGTTATGTGAGCAAATAGGTAACACATTCCCTGTTATTGTTCAAGCCATCTGGAATTAGGTTGAAGCCAAAAGCATTCTCATTGACAACTTACTACTCTTTTAGGGGGTGACAGATGGGGGAAATTCAGGCCATGTGCCATTGAAAAGGACCTGACTCCCAGAGCAAAAGCTCTGCAGGCTCTCTTGGCAATTAAAGGGGTATTCACAGATCCTCCTGGATCCTCTTCAGTTATAGAAACCACATGTGTGAGTCCTCCAACAGACAGTATTAGATTGTCCTACGTGCGCAAGAACTCAGTAAATTTGCTGATCAATTGGAGATTTTCATTTTGATTGGGTCTTTGAAAATCATTCCTATGCTTTGCATCTTTAAGTGTGAAGAAGTAGGCAAGAACAGAGCAAGTGTCTTAGGGCTCATTCTGGGCTCTTACAACCCACATAAAGCTCAGAAATTCATTTATTTTGCATCTCTGGCCATTGATAAACACAACTCTCCTTGCACGATGTTGACCCAAGGGCAGGATTCGGAGATGATTTGGGACTTCCAAATACGATCAGAAGAGTGGCTGAGCTTGTGGGAACTGATCAGATAATTCACTTTAATCTCTTCCTGCTGCTAACTTATGAAAAGGAAGCGTGAGCTCCATTTTGTGGATAAGGCAAATTGAGGCATATTGTGGGGATAAACTCGGCTATGGAGTGACAAGCTCTAGCAAAGGTACTCACATTTGCTGCTGTTCTGAGCTCTTAAATCACCTCTATCGCATATTATCTACCTGCCTAGACACCTAAAAATAGAACTGGAGGTTGCTGGTAAGCCAGGAGGGGCAGGCCAAAAAAAAAAAAAAAAAAAAAAAAAAAAA
>NC_048229.1:15346642-15398543 GCF_002007445.2 Ailuropoda melanoleuca
CTCCACCACTGGCTGTGTAACCTTGGGAAAATCACTAGTCTCTAAGACTTGAGGGCAAGGACCATGTCTCTTTTGATTGTCACTGTTATGCATCACCCCGGCTAGTGCCTTGCATAGAGCAAGTTTTTAGTAAATATTCCCTGGGTACATGAAGGAATGAACCAGTTGTGTCTGAGCTTTGGTTTCCTTGGGGTAATACTGAATTAGTAAGGATAGGCTACATAAGGATTTCTGGAATACGGTCCCTGCACCAGGAGCAGCAGGCTCTCCAGGAACTTTTTAGAAATGCAAATTATTGGGCTCCGCCCTAGATCTGCTGGATCAGAAACTCTATAGCAGCAGTCCAACATTTCCCCTTAAGAACCACTGGGCTAGGTTATATCAAGGTAAAAAAGTCAAAATCTCCACGGCTTAAGACAAGTTTGTCTCTTGCTCATTGCATCTCATGTTGAAAAATGTTCGTCATAGTAATTCAGGGATTCAAGCTGCCATCTTGAAAGCTGTTGGTTTCCATGACGAAGGGAAAAAAGAAAGTATGGTGAATCATGGATTGGATCATTAAAGCCCCACCCAGGTGTGACGTCACTTCTGCTCACAATTCATTGTCCAAAGCAAGTCACAAGCACACATTCAACTGCAAGAGAGTGGGGAAGAGCACCACATCTACTTTGTAGGATTGTTGAAAGAATCAAGTTAAATAGCAAATAGGGAAGCCTTCTGAGAACTTTTTAAAGCTATCACAGTTTAGGAAGGAAACAAACTGAAGGTTGCCAGAGGGGAGGGGGTGGAGGGATGGGGTAACTGGGGGACGAACGTTGAGGAGGGCATGTGATGTAAGGAGCACTGGGTATTATACAAGACTGATGAACCACAGGCGTGTACTTCTGAAACCAATAATACGTTATATGTTAATTAATTGAATTTAGATTTTAAAAATGTTTAAAAAAAAGAAAAACGTGGAAAAAAAAGAAATTACTTATTTCTACTCTTGGTATAAAAGGTTTTGTTCCCTGGCTGTTTTGCTCACTGTCACCTTGGTTAAAGGATGGCTCAGAATAGTGGAAATATAATGTTGAGTTTTAAAGCGGGAAGTCACAACCTGTAGGTTAAGTTCAGAATTTTCTTTTTTTTTTTTTAAGAAACTGGCTTTGAGAAGACAAAATGATAGCTATCTGTAAAAATTACAATCCACACAATACTTGGCACATAGAAGGTATTTGATACGGTTTTGTTAGGCACATTTTGTGATTTTCCCCCCCAATGATTTATACAAATTATTGTGTCTCACAGTTGCAAAGATTGGATTTTTTGGAGCAAGATTATTGTTGCTATTCAATTAGATGTAGGGCTCATCTGACTGGCTCATTGGACAGTGTGTACAAGTCCAACCAGAGTTCAAATCCCAGTTCGGTCACTTATTAACGGGGTAACCTGAAGCAAACTATTTAAACTTTCTATGCCTCTGTTTTCTTATCTGAACAATGAGGATAATAGTAATACTTGCTTCCCAAGTTTGTTGAAAATATTAAATGAAGTAATACTTGTAAAATGCTTAGAACAGTATGTGTGCATAGTTAAGTATCCAATAAATGTAAGCTATTGTATTATGTTAGTTTCAAACTTAGAATAAAATCCCACCTCTGCCAATAACCTACAGACCCTGCTAGAACATTTCCCCACCACTCATTAACCTAGCACTCAAAAGCTATGCTGGCCTTTTTTTTTAGAGAGAGGGAGAATCCCAAGCAGGCTTCACACCCAGCACAGAGCCCAACATGGAGGAGCTCAGTCCCACAACCCTGAGATCATGCCCTGAGCTGAAATCAAGAGCCAGACACTCAACTGACTGAGCCACCCAGGTGTCCCCGACCTTCTTTTTCTTAAATATGCCAAGCTTCTCTGTGCCTCAGGGCTTTTGTACCTGCCATTCCCTCTGCCTGGGCTCTTCTACCAGCCCCACGGATGGCTAGCTCTGTCCTGTAGTCTGTTTCGTGGTGCAAATGCACCCTCTTAATACAAAGATCAAATCACCATGTTGTACACCTGAAACTAATCTAATGTTATATGCCAATTATCTATCAATGTTAAAATGTGCCCTCCTATGTGGGTGCCCACACAATCCAAAATTAGCCATCCTAGTTATTTAATTCTTTCCCGCCACCCTGGAATTTGACTCTATAACCATCTTGTTCATCTGTTTACCAGTTCATCTTTCTCATCACTTATATAATGTCATTTTCTTAAGAACAGGGACCTTGAGGGGATGCCTGGGTGGCTCAGTCGGTTAAGCCTCTGCCTTCGGCTCAGGCCACGATCCCAGGACTCTGGGATCAAGTCTCCCTCTGCCTGTGCTCCCCCTGCTTGTGTTCTCTCTCTGTTTCTGTCAAATAAATAAATAAAATTATTAAAAAACAAAAACAGGGACCTTGAATGTTTCCTTTACCACTGGAAGCAAACTCCTAAACAATGCCCAAAACATAACTCAGTACCCTATAAATGTACTTTGAAGAGGATTCAGGGCTCTGCTTCCCTTTTGAGATATTGGCGCTCTGCTCTGTGAGAATCTCTCCTCTATAAACTTGAGATGACAATGAATTTCTGCAGCAGAAACATTTTTCACATTAAATAGACGGATCCAAAAATGAGGAGCATCTGGGAGCCATGTGTCGAGGAAGTGCCATTTTTAACAAAGGGCTCTCGGGGTCGGCATCCCAGCTGATCCACTTCCCAGCCTCCCCACAGATGCCCAGCAAAATAGCGTACTCACAGCCAAATTATTTTTGCACATTACTACACGAGAGCTATGCACAATGTCCTAACAATTGTGTATAGATTTGCGTAAAGAAAAATAACATTTCTCGTAGGTTTTTTAATTTTCTAATTTCAGAAGAATTGCAAGCCCGTCGTAGAAAATTTGGAAGATAGAGAAAAGCACAAAGAAAACACCAATCTCCCAAACAGTGGACTGTTTTGATGTATGTACTTCCTAGTCTTTTTCCTATGAATGTTTTAAAAACAAGTCTATACGGGGGCGTCCAGATGGTTCCGTCTGTTAAACGTCTGACTCTTGATCTCCGCCCAGGTCTTGACCTCAGGGTCACAAGGTCAAACCCCGCATGGGGCTCCACACTGGGCATGAAGCCTACTTAAACATAAATAAATAAATAAATAAATGTACTGTCTAAATTGCCTTGGAGTCAAATTTTTCCCTTAGTAGTATATCAAGGATATTAATATTTAATATACTTCTACAATAATGTTTATATATTATAATCTATTCAAATGATTTTAAATTGTATAAAAATATATCCCCATGGTTAAAAAAAAAAATTCAGTAGTAGAGAAGAGTAGAAAAGGAAAAATAAAAATTTCATGCTACTCCTGTTGCTGAGGGTTTCTTCTATAACCTCCCAGAATATTCTGTGTATATATACACAAATGAAATCACTGTATTATTATTCAACAAGTTATTATTTAATGTGACAGTATATTATAGATATATTTCTATGGCCGCTTGGTGTTCTGTTGCATAAATAGGCCATAATTTTTTAACTAGTCTCCACTTGGACACTTTTGTAATTCTTAGTTCTTCGATACACATAATGATGAAACATTCTTTCTCTGAATAGTGTTTCATTCTGAATAATGAAACGTTATTGATCTCTGTCTCTCTCATAGATAGATGTGCATGCAAGATATCTATCTATCTAGCTATATATCTATCTAATCTATCTACCTAGATATCTATTTCTCTTGTAAATTGCTTAGACTAGTGCCTGCATATAGCATTTGGTATGGTGTATTTTTTTTGTTAAGATTTTATTTATTTATATGAGAGAGAGAGAGCAGAGAAAGAGAGCACGAGTGGTGGGGAGGAGCAGAGGGAGAAGGAGAAGCAGACTCCCCGCTGAGCAGGGAGCCCAGACACAGGGGGCTTGATCCCAGGACCCCAGGATCATGACTGGAGCTGAAAGCAGATGCTTAAATGACTGAGCCACCCAGGTGCCCCATGGCCTGGTTTCTCAACTTCAGCACTACTGACATCTTGGACCAGATAAAGCTTTGTTGCAGGGAGATTTTCTGTGCTTTGTAGAACGCTTTGCAGCATCCTCAGCCTCCACCCATTAAATGCCAGCAGCATCCTCCTTCCCAGTTGTGGAAACCAAAAAATGTCTCCAGACATGGCCAAGTGTCCCCTGGGTACAAAATGCTCCTTTACCTTCCCACCCTCCCACCCCTGTTGAGAACCACCAACATCCTGTCTTTAGGTCTCCAAGTGAATCTGATATGCAGGCAGAGTTGAGAACCACTGGTGAAAATAATGCTACAGTAAATGTTTTTGGGTTTCTTGGGGGTTTTTTACTTTAGTTTTTTGGGGTGTTTTGTGGTTTGTTTTTTTTTACTTCAGTTCTTTAGATTTGTTTAGGTATAATTGACATACAACATTATATTAGTTTCAATATATACATACAATATATATACAATATATACATTATATACAATATACATACAATATATATACAATATATACATTATATACAATATACATACAATATATATACAATATATACATTATATGCAATATACATACAATATACATTCAATATATACATACAATATATATACAATGTAAGGATTAGATATTTGTACATATTGTGAAATGACCACCCACTAAATCTAGTTAATGTCTATCACCATATATAGTTACAGAATTTTTTCTTGTGATGAGAACTTTTAAGATCTACTCTCTTAGGGGCGCCTGGGTGGCACAGCGGTTAAGC
This sequence comes from Ailuropoda melanoleuca, assembly GCF_002007445.2. NCBI lineage: Eukaryota > Metazoa > Chordata > Mammalia > Carnivora > Ursidae > Ailuropoda > Ailuropoda melanoleuca. The sequence continues at coordinate 15,351,424 of NC_048229.1, forward strand.
GTCTGCCTTCGGCTCAGGGTGTGATCCCGGCGTTCTGGGATCAAGCCCCACGTCGGGCTCTTCTGCTGTGAGCCCGCTTCTTCCTCTCCCACTCCCCCTGCTTGTGTTCCCTCTCTCGCTGGCTGTCTCTATCTCTATCTCTGTAGAATGAATAAATAAAATCTTAAAAAAAAAAAGATCTACTCTCTTAGTAGCTTTAAAATATGCAACATAGTGTTATTAATAATAGTCACTGTGCTGTGCATTACATTCCCACGACTTATTTTATAACTGAAGGTTTGTACCTTCTGACCCCCTTCACCAATTTTGCCCACCCTCCGGCCCTCTCCTCTGAATCAGTTCTCTGTATCTATGAGGTTTTTTTTTTCCCCACATATAAGTGAGATCACATGTTATTTGTCTCTCTTTGTCTGACTTATTTCATTTAGCACAATGCTCTCAATGTCCATCCATGTTGTAGCAAATGGCAAGATTTCCTTCTTTTTTATGGCTGAATAATATTGCATGTAATACACACACACACACCCCACATTTTCTTTATCCATTCATTCACTGATAGACATCTAGGTTGTTCCCATACCTTGGCTACTGTAAATAATGCTGTACTGAACATAGGGATGTGCATATCTTTTCGAGTTCGTGTTTTCATTTTCTTCATGTAAATACCCAGGTGGAATTGTTGGATCATATGGTTGTTCTATTTTTAATTTTTTGTGGAGTCTCCATGGTGGCTGCGCTAATTTACATTCCCACCAACAGGGTGCAAGGGTTCCCTTTTCTCTAATCCTCGCCAGTACTTGTTATTTCTTTTTTCTTTTTTTTTTTAAGATTTTATTTATTTGACAGAGAGGGACAGCCAGTGAGAGAGGGAACACAGCAGGAGGAGTGGTAGAGGAAGAAGCAGGCTCCCAGCAGAGGAGCCTGATGTGGGGCTCGATCCCAGCACCCCCGGATCACGCCCTGAGCCGAAGGCAGACGCTTAACGACTGCGCCACCCAGGCGCCCCAATAATTGTTATTTGTTTTCTTCTTGATAATAGCCATTCTGACAGGAATGAGGTGATATCTCATTGTCGTGTTGATTTGCATTTCTCTGATGTGTCATGATGTTAGGCATTTTTTCATGTCCCTGTTGGCTGTCTTCTTTGGAAAAATGTCAATTCAGATCCTCTGCCCATTTTTAAATCAGATTGTTTGGGTTTTCTTTTTGCCGTTGAGTTGTGTGAGTTCTTTATGTATTTTGAATATCAATCCCTTATTGGTTATATGATCTACAAATATTATTTCCCATTCAGTACATTGTCTTTTTGTTTTTGCTGTGCAGTGAATGCTTTTAAGCAAATAATGTTGCATACATCTCTAATTACTTCCTTAGGATCAACTCAGAAAGTTTGCACCTCTAAAGCCTTTTTTAAATAAGATTTTATTGAGGCGCCTGGGTGGCAGCGTTGTTAAGCGTCTGCCTACGGCTCAGGGCATGATCCCGGCGTTACGCGATCGAGCCCCACACCAGGCTCCTCCGCTATGAGCCTGCTTCTTCCTTTCCCACTCTCCCTGCTTGTGTTCCCTCTCTCGCTGGCTGTCTCTATCTCTGTCAAATAAATAAATAAAAAATCTTTAAAATAAATAAGATTTTATTTATTTATTTATTTATTTATTTATTTATTTATTTATTGTCAGTGAGAGAGAGAGGGTGCACAAGCAGGGGGAGTGTCAGGCAGAGGGAGAAGTAGGCTTCCTGCCAAGCAAGGAGTCTGATGAGGGACTTGATCCCAGGACCCTGGGATCACAACCTGAGCCCAAGGCAGATGCTTAACTGACTGAGGCACCCAGGCGTCCCCCTCTTAAGACTTTCGACACAGTTTTGTCAATTGCCCTTGAGAAATTGCACTAGCTACTCTCCCATTGATGCTGCTTGAGAATGTCCTCTTCCACTCACCTTTGCCAATTCTGAATATTATTCTGAATCAATCTGATATGTGAGAAACAATAACACATTTAGAAGTTGCCATTTCATAGTCCACATTAAAAAGAAAACCTAGCACAGAATATGCCAAACATGACATTCAGATCAATCTTTTTCATATTTGCTGGTTGGTTCCATCACTTGCCAAAGCCTGAAGGGTTCAGATAAATTTCTGTGCTGACCTACACGAGTGGTGGTGTGCTGGTAAATGTTTAACAACTGGCTCTTTGAGAACTTAAAAAGACAAAAAGACAAAAACCTGGTTTGTCGTGTTGGCCAATTTCTGTGGTATTAATAGGCCCATTGTGGCCAATTTTTTTTTAAAGATTTTATTTATTTATTTGACAGAGATAGAGACAGCCAGTGAGAGAGGGAACACAAGCAGGGGGAATGGGAGAGGAAGAAGCAGGCTTGTAGCGGAAGAGCCTGATGTGGGGCTCGATCCCATAATGCCGGGATCACGCCCTGAGCTGAAGACAGACGCTTAACCGCTGTGCCACCCAGGCGCCCCTAGTGGCCAATTTCAAGTTATCGATTGTGATGTCATTGAGCGTGGAGGTAGGAAGAGAGGTACACAGCTGGCTCTTGGTGGCTAGTAGGAGGGTCTATCTCCAGCCCACTACAGCCTTGCACAAATGTTTGAAATGATTGTATAATTCAGGTCCAGGTCCTACATCTGATAGTGAGAAATTAACCTATTCCTGTAAAACTGGGTCTATGTTAGCAAGGTAGACAACAAGCAATTAAGTGATGAATTTGGCCTATGAGTTCAGCTTGGATAATGAAAATTTTGAAAAAGAACAAGGACGGCAAGTGCCAATGAGGGCTTATGTCATCCAAGATGCGTATTCTGAATGCCCAGTGACCTAGAATACTGTCAGCTCACTGCTTTGTGTAGCAAGTATCTAGACTTGACTTTGACACTTGCAAGATATCCAGCCTTGAGCAGGTCCCTTAATCTCTGTGGCTTATTTTCTCCCATGAACCGGGGAGGAAAAGAGGTATATTTTTTCACAAGGGAGCTGTGCAAAGCAGTCCACGGGCACCAGGTACTGCAGAAAGGCCATCTGCCCTGATGATGAACGCAAAGCCCCCGAATGACAAGTCAGCTGACTCCCGCTCTGCCCACACTCAAGACAATTTCAAGACTTTAATAATCATCGCGCCCAGCACAGAACAGAATTGCATGACTTGACTCGCTAAGCAGTTTCTCACTGACAGCAGTCAAAACAAGAATGAGTTTTTCTCCTTCCCAACATAAAAAAAGCAACATATAAGATCAGATTCCAAAGAGAAAATCACCTCCTAACTGCAGAAAACATTCCATTCCATTACTCAGGGATTGTTTAACCCATTTAAGAATTTCCTAAATCAGTAGTTCTCAATCTTGCTTGCAAACCAGAGTCATCTTGGGAAGGTTTAAAAAAAAAATACAGGGTCCCACCTGCAGGGATTTTGGCTCAGGTGGTCTGGGGTAGGGTCTGAGAATTTTTTTTTTTTTAACTATCCAGGTAATCCTAATGTGCAGCGAGGTCTGAAAACCACTGACCTAAACCAGTGGTCCCTAAACTTGAACATGCAACAGGGTCTCTTGGGGGAAACTTACTAAGGGTGCAGGACCTTGGTTCCTGCCCAGAGATTATAATTGGGTGGGCTTAGACTAGGGGCCCTGGAATCTGCAGGCATTCTGACACTTTCTTCCTCTCTTTTTAATTTTTCTTAACCCTCCCAGTCGTATTTGCAGCAGAAATAGGAAAGGAAAAGGAAAGGAGTTGATATTTGAATGCATTAGTTTTGCAGCTGTTCCAGAGCCCATTGAGGAAGCTGGGTGAAGCTCTTGACCATAAAAAGGTTTGGGATAAGCAGTCCAATGCACTTTTCTGTGTTCTTAACCTGGCAGGACACACACACGTACACACACATACACACACATACACACAGGTACACATGCTTCCACACAAGTCCCTGCTATGCAGCCAGTATGTCCACACTGATTATTAAAATGTTGAAACACTTCCATCCCAGCCAGTAAATAGCTGCTCCCTTCAAGGCTATCCTCTTGCCTTCCACCCCCATGCTACTATTGGGAAAGCAAGAGAAACTTGTCTCCTGTGAAGCCACTGGCCTAAGGCAAGAGTTAAGTGTCCATATGCTGGGACACCTGGGTGACTCAGTTGGTTAAGCATCAACTTTTGATTTAGGCTCAGGTCGTGATCTTGGGGTCCTGGGATCGAGTCCCACATTAGGCTCCACATTCAGTGGGGAGTCTGCTTGAGGATTTCTCTCCCTCTGCCCTCCCCCTCCCTCCCTCCCTCTCTCTTTCTCTCTCTCAAATGGATAAATAAATCTTAAAAAAAAAAGAAAAAAGTTTCCATAGGCTTAAAGACAAATACCTCCTTCCGGGAAAGAGAAAAAAAATGAGAGCTAACAGCCTTCCGGGAGTCATGGTTGTCTGGGCAAAATTAGAAGTAACCGTTTAGAGCCTGCTTGCACAAGTAGTTCTATTTTCCAGGAGCCCTGGAAGAACGTCGACCCTACAGAGAGGCATCCTGTGACTGTCTTGTGTCAGCAAAAAGTAACGACCACAAGATAATGACCGTGGGACTAGAGGATGCTTCACTACTCCCAGCCCCTCACCCTTTGCAAAAGTGCCTTTATAAGCCTTGCGCGCCACCCCTTCGGGGAGGGATGTTCTTCTTTCTTGTCAGCTCCCTTGTACCAAGCTATCTCTAATAAACTCCACCTGCTTTCTTTCTCTCAAGTTCAGTGTTCATTTCTGTATGAGACTCAAGAGCCTGGTCTTGGGGATCCAGTAACACTACTACCCCGTCCTTCCTGGGGTGACTCTCCCCACAAATCAGACACAAGAACGTCTTGTCTTCTGAGTTCTGATTGACCTGGTCAACATGCCATACTGTTGTTGAATATTTCAAACATCCCACGCACTCCCTTTCTACAATAAAGATGTGATACTGGAAGTGTGCACAGAGAGGTATGGAGGTGTTGAGAAGGGAGTGATTAATTTCTACCGAGAAGAGTCAAAGAAAGACTTGAAAATAAGTAGCTTTTGAACTGGATCTCAAAAGATGAAGAGGTTTCCAGCAGGTAGGGGAAAGAAAGTATTTTAGACAATGAGCAAAGGTACACAAATGTGAACTGTAGTGATGAAGGGGGGGGTAGCTGACATCACTGGAGGATGGGACAAGAAAAGAGCTTAAATCATAGGTTGGTGCCAGGTCAGGATGAAAATTGAATGCCATGTTTTATTTATCTGATATCACAGTGTTTCTTCAAAGTGTGGTCTAAGAACTGCCCCACAAAGAATTACCTGCACGTTTGTTGTTTAAAATGCAGATTCCTGGGGCACCTGGGTGGCTCAGTCGTTAAGCATCTGCCTTTGGCTCAGGGCCTGATCCTGGCATTCTGGGATCGAGCCCCACATCAGGCTCCTCCGCTGGGAGTCTGCTTCTTCCTCTCCCATTCCCCCTGCTTGTGTTCCCTCTCTCACTGGCTGTCTCTATCTCTGTCAAATAAATAAATAAAATCTTAATAAAAATAATAAAATAAAATGCAGATTCCAGATCCCCATTGAATAGTAAATTCACTGGAAGCTCGTCTCTACAGTCCAATCTGTATATTTAACAAACTCCTCTGTTCAGGACTCACTGTTAATTTAGACAGTGGGGAATGGTCCAGGGATGGAGCAGTGATGGGGTTTGATCATACTGGGATTCCAGTGAGCTGATTCTGGAGAGGAGAAAGTCAGGAATAGTCATCAGGGAGCCTCGGGAGAATTCCAAGCAAGTGATTCCGGTCTGAAGTAGGTCGTTGGCACTGGGGATGGTGAGTGGAGGCTGGACATGGGACAGACGTGGGAGGCGATGGCAGCAGGATTTGGTGACTGACTGGAGAAGGAAGGAAAGAGAGGAAGGAGTCACAGAGGACCCCATGGTTCCTCCATTTGTGACTGACTGGATGGCAGTGCAAATAGGTTGTAGGAGCAAAATCAAATTTGGAGAGAAGAGCAATGCGTTTGGTTCTGACACACTAGAACACCTCTGGGACAGCAGTGTGGATAATCGGTGAGTGAATGGATGGTCAAGTCCGTCATCAGGAAAGATGATGGGGCTGGGAGACAGAAACCGGAGTGTCCTTGGGACACGGGTATTAATTGAAGAAATGGAAATGAATGAGTTCACTCAGGGCCGACGTCTCCATCAGGCATAGCGTGCCCAGTGTTAGGGGCCCATGAAAATGTTTTAATTGCTTTTAAAAAGCTGAAGAAAAAATAAATGTTATAAAAATATATTCCACCTGGATTATATTCACCTTCATACCTCTGTAATCATAGAATGTATTTTTAGTATCTTTTATGGAGGGGCCCACAGAGGCAAAAGTGCTCAGGCTTACAAACACCATAATGTGGCCCCAAGTCCACGTAGACAGAGGAGAGCCGAGGCCAAGCTCAAGGAGCTCTTAGGTTCTGCAGAGGCTTCTTGCCTTCTCTGTGTGGGGAGTCCCTTTGGTTGTCCTGTGAAGCTGAGGGACCCTTCTCAGAATGCTTAAAATAAAACATATAGGGTTACAAAGAAATCAGTTATATTGAAACACACTTATCAAAATACTTTAAAAAGCTCCTTTGGGACATCATAATGTGTGTGTGTGTGTGTGTCTTTATTAATGCACTAAATAATAAGATTCATGTGGCTCCTGCTGGTGACAGTCACAGGCACCACAAACACTCCTGTGGTTTTTTGCTTATGTTCATAATGGAAGGAGATATGCTGATTTCAGTGAGAACTTAGTGAAAATAAAAGAAGCAATTTCTTCCCCATGCCTGAATGCTATCCACATTCCCCCAACGGTCTGTGGGTCCTGGTTAGGAACTCCTAGTCTAGTGAGTGTTGGGGAAGGGGTGACAGAGAGAGATCAGAGGAATAGAAACAGAACCAAGAAAGTCATGACCGAAGTGTGGAAATGTTTCATACGAGCTACCCTAGAAATGTGAAGACAAGGAGTGTGGGGGGAGGCAGCCATCGTTCCAACTAAACTATCAGCCCATGGAAGACAGGGATGGTGTCCTGTGCTATCCAGGAATGGAGGGTCGTAGTGTTATCGTGAGGATTCTGTGAAGTCGATTCGACCTGTCACCAGCTATAGACTGAAGAAATATTGCCTCCAGAGGACACACACAATGAGGAATTTTCGGTAATGTACAGATGAGCTGTAATAGATAAAGTAATTAAAATAGAAATCTATTAAGTGTCCTTGAATCCTGGTAGCCTTTGGTCACTGTACATTTTCCCCATTGGAGTGCACCAAAATTATATGGAGGTCTTTGGGCCAGCCAGTGCACGATAGCTTCTATGGAGAGGGCTCTTACCAACCCCCCCACCATCTCAGCTTAAGCATCGCTTTCCCAGGGAGGCCCATCGCGAACCCTCCCAAGGTTAAATCACCCTATGACACATCTCCATGGCTCTCTAGGTGGGTCATATCGCACGTGTAATTCCTTACTTGTCCAATATTTGTTTCTCTTTTTCTCCATGAGGATTGGAACTGCATCTGTATTCCCAAGCCAGGGGTCAAATGTTTGTTGAATGGGTAATGGTTGGTTGGATGGCCGTCTGGGATAGAACTTAGAGAACACGTAATCTGTTTGAATACTTCATTACCTCATCGATTTTCACCAATTTTGCCTGAAATTTACTTCATAGTTCCCCTACGTTGAATCCCCATCACCAAGTCATATTAACTTCAGGCTCTGAACACAAAGATTGCTGTCACTTCCAATTTGTCCCTCAATGCTTGCTTGCTTTCTTTTGTAGCATTCTCATGGTGGGACATATGGGTGGGTTTGAAGTAGGGAAGAGCTGGGGAGGGGGTAGTGAGTGTAGGGGAATCAGCTTGCTAGGGACCAGGGAGAACCAACAGTTACTTTATTCCCCTTCTATAAAAATAATAAATAAATAAATAAATAAATAAATAAATAAATAAAAATAAATAAAAAATTAAAAAAATGAATGAATGAATGAATAAATAAATAAATAAATAAATAAATAAATAAAAATAGGAACATCTGGATGGCTCAGTCTGTGAAGTGTCTGCCTTTGGCTCAGGTCATGTTCCCAGGGTCCTGGGATTGAGTCCCACATTGGGCTCCTTGCTCAGCGGTGAGCCTGCTTCTCCCTCTGCCTGCAGCTCCCCCTACTTGTGCTCTCGGTCTCTCTCTGACAATAAATGAAAGTTATATAAAAAAAAAATCCCCTTCTAAAGCCCTCATGGACTGACCAGAGGGAGCCTCTGAGCGGAAACTTGCTCTTTGCTGCCATCTGGTGGCTTTTATTGGAGCAGTTCCCATAAGAAAAAAAAATTCCACCTAAGAGTTAGGCGGCGCCTACTGTGTTCAAGGCTCTGTGCCAGGCAACCTAGAGCTAATTCCGTACGCTGTTATGTTCCTTTACCAATGATGAAGCATTTTCACATGCAATATTTCAACTCATTTTCATAGCCTTGAGCAGGTAAAATTATTCCCATTTTGCAGATGAGTAAACTGAGACTCAGCTTGCATAGGGCATTGCAGCTGGTCAAGAGCAGAGTTTAGACGAGGTTAGAACTCAGGTTCTCTGACTCCCAGTTCACTGACTACAGCAAAACGGGTATTACTTCTTTGGTTTTACTCAGGGTAGAAGACAAAACAAACAAACAAGATCTCCAACAGTGAAGGCACATAGATCCTGAAAAGTGATAAATAAAAGGAAAATGGACCAAGAAGAGAGAGGAGGAAGAAATGGCATCTCTATAGTTTTTTCCAGTTCTAAATTTATTGATTCCAAGTAATATTCCCCAATGTTAATATTTCAGATCAGTGAGAGACAAATAAGAATCAACTAAGATAGTAAGTCCTGGGAATGGAACATACAGAATGGGGACTCTAGTTTAACAATACTGTAGTATATATTTGAACGTTGGTAAGAGAGTCGATCTTAAAAGTTCTCATCACAAGAATAAAATCGTAATTATGTGAGGTGGTGGTTGTTAACTAAATGTGTGGTAATTATTTTGCAATATATAAATATATCAAACCATCATGTTGTGTACTTAAAACTAACACAACATTATATGTCAATTATATCTCATAAAAATAAGTAAATTTTTAAAAGAGAAAAAGAGATCAACTAGTGCTTTACTTGAGGCTTGACATTAGAAGGAACCCTGAAATAACTCTTCCTTTTTTAAAAAAGATTTTATTTATTTATTTATTTATTTATTTATTTATTTATTTATTTATATATTTATGTATTTGAGAGAGAGCACAAGCTGGAGGAGCAGCAGGCAGAGGGAGAGGGAGAAGCAGTCTCCCCGCTAAACAAGGAACCCGACGCGGGGCTCAATCCCAGGACCCCGGGATCATGACCTGAGCTGAAGGCAGATGCTTAACCATCTGAGCCACCCAGGTGCCCCATAACTCTTCCTTCTGAAGCAGGTGTCTTCCATACAGTGTTCTCCAAATTTACTGTTCACACAAACTCCCTGGGGAATGTATTAAAATGTAGCTTCTGATGAGTAGGTCTGGGGTGGGACCTGAGACTCTGTTTCCAACCAGCCCCCAGATAATGTTGATGATGCTGGACCAGGAGTGTACTTTGGGTAGCAAAGGTCTGGAGAAGGGTCTGCAAACTTTTCTGAAAAGGACCGAATATTTTAGGCTTGAAAGTCATACAGTCTCTGTATGACTACTCAGCTCCACCATTGTGGGCTCTTGATTCTGCCATTATAATGCAAAAGCAATCTTAGATAACACGTGAAAAATGGGTATGGCTAGGTTTCAATAAAACTTTATTTACAGAAACAAAGGCTTGCTGGATGTGGCCCACAGGCCATAGTTTGCTAACCCCTACTCTAGATATTTCTATTCCTGGATGAGCTTTATGTATGTACTGAAAACGTGTTTGACTGCGTTGTATGTGGAGTGCTGTCCTGGTTGAGATCACATGTTCCTAGACCCAAAGACCCTTGCCACCACTCCATACTAAGCCATTGCCATTCATTTACAACTTCATACTGGGTATCAGTCTGACAGCAGGTTTCAATAAAGTAATAGAGAATTGGAAAAAAGATTATTCATACTACTTATTAAAAATTCATACTACTTATAAATATTCATTAAATATTCATACTACTTATAAAATATTATTCATAGTACTTGTTATGTTCCATGCATCGTTCTATGTTCTTAATATATATTAACTATTTAACTCTCAAAACGACGTGAAAAGGAGGTACTATCATCATCCCCATTTTGGGGATGAGGAAATAAATGTTAATTAAGTCACTTGCCCAGAATCATATCGATAGTAATTAGTAGGGTCAGGATTTGAATGGAAGCAGGCTAATGCCAGAGTTTCTGCCCTTTTTCTGCCTCATTATATTACTCCTGAAAATGAGAAGCCATTGGTAAGAATAGTTCTTAAATTATTTTCTGTTGTATAATTTGCTGAAACTAGATCTGTTAGTGGGTTGTATTTTGTCATTCACTAAGTTCCCTTAGTGATACAGTATATGAGTGTCATTTTCCAAAAGTCAGAATAGAAATAAACCAAACACTGGCAATTCTCACATTCATTTGTAATCTGAGTTGTCCCTCTTTTACTAAAGTGCTTTATTTTTTTTTTAAGATTTTATTTATTTATTTGACAGAGACAGCCATCGAGAGAGAGAACACAAGCAGGGGGAGTGGGAGAGGAAGAAGCAGGCTCCCAGTGGAGGAGCCTGATGTGGGGTTCGATCCCAGAACGCCGGGACCACGCCCTGAGCCGAAGGCAGACGCTTAACGACTGGGCCACCCAGGCGCCCCTACTAAAGTGTTTTAAACACCACCCTTAAAACAAAGAGTCCAACAGAGCTTGGAAGATTGAGTTTTCTAAGCAGTGTAGCCGGTACCTTGAAAACTTTCACCTGCTATGTTCAATGGCCTCCTCCCAAATTGGGAAACAGGACCTCCAGTGTATCTCAATACACCAAAACCAGCCGTAGAGTGTGCCACCAAAGTTTTTCTGTAGAGGTGAGTCTTCTTACTGAAACTGCTTTATATCCAAAAATAAAGACCATATCTGTTGTACAGATCAGGATTCTCAACCTCAACACTATTGAGATTTGGACAAGATAATTTTTGGTTGTGGGAAGCTGCTATCTGTACATCCTGGAATGCCTAGCAGTGTCCTGTCCTCCTCTCACTAGAAGCCAGTTAGCATCGCCCCACTTGTGACAGTCAAAAATGTCTCCAGACATTGCCATTATCCCCTGGGAAGGCAAAATCACCGTCGATCAGGAACCACCAGTATAGATCAATGACAGTTTACAATTCAAGAATGCCCACCACCATCTGTTTGTGGGAGTATACGTTAGCACAAACCCTTTGAAGAGTGATTTTGGAAGTAGGCTTTGGAAAGTAATCATTAAAATATTCAAAATATTTGCATTTGGAAGGAAAGGGAAAGGATTTACTATTTATAGCCCTGAAAATGTAATAGATTCACGAAGAGTAAAGGTTTGATAATATGTAAGACTTTATTTTCCCTGAGTGATAGACACAGATCCAGTAGCTGACAGCTCCCCATGATCCCTGAGGCCCCTTGATCGTTGATCTGAGGTGTCTGGCCTCACTGACTTAATCTACACATTATTCCTGGACTACAGTGGTCGGTCCAAGGGTGAGCCAATCCAGATTACTTCCCTGGGGTTCTTCTAGGGGAACATGGTGGGGAAGAGGGTGTCTTACCTCTCTGGTCACAGGGCTATAAAGATGAGAGCCCAGCATCTAATAGCTTGTGTACTTCACTCACCTAGTAAAGAAGTGTTCTGAGAAAATGAAGCCTGCAGGGTGAGCGGCATGGGTGAGAGGCATGGAGAATCCTTGTGATATTCAAGTGTCAGGTTCTGCCCATCCCTGTAGCCAACTCCAACCAGGATGTTCCCATGGTTTTATTATGTAAGTCAATGTATTCAAGCTAATTCATGTTGGATTTTTGTCTCTTGCAATCCTTAGGTTTTGACTAATACACCTTAGCAAAGATGTAAAGAGAATTCACATTATGACCAGGAGCACTGACGAAATTCTGACTTGTAAACGTCCTGAGGAAAGAATCTCTGTGCAAACTGAGGTGTGGGGGAATGGGGGAGGGTGCAAATTCACCTATAGTCCTATTCTGTAAATCTTGTGGTAGCCCTTGAAAATGCTCAGCCCATATGGCTACCTCTTTCCATATACAGATGGCCTCTGCAATGCCTCCCATTTGTTCAAAGGTTTTATACTTCCCAGAGCTTTTGCATTCATTACCTCATTCGCCTTCCACCATAATTCAACCAGACAGGAAGGAGAGTCTACCATCCCTGTTTCCAGGTGAGAAAAATGGGGACACCATGTGGCTAAATGACTCTTTTATGTAATGCAGGGATCTGGAACGAGATCAGCAGTTCTCAAATTCAATCAGTCATGAACTGTGTCATGAGTGATTTGATGCTAATGGTTAAAGTACTGAAGCTTGAGAATGATTTATCTTTTTTTAAATAATACATTATCTCTATAACAACCTAATTCTCACCAGCATTCAATATGCCCTCCCAAGTGGGAGAAAAAGGAGTACAGTTACAGCTGGCATATTGGGAATTCCCACGGGGATGTTGGGCATGTGAATGCCCGACCATGTGCATCGTAATAGAAAGAAGGCTAAGAGTCAATGGATTAGCCAGGCCCGGAAGCTGCTTCCAGCAATAAAATTTGATGATTCACCCTAAATAAGCAATGAATTGATGGCATTCAAGATCAAAACAGACTACTTTCCCCGTCCATGTATCTCATTAAGGATCACTCATTTCAAACAGTGGTAGGATGGTCACCAAATACATCATCCAAACCCAGACGCTTTTAAGAGGAAAAGGGCATCAATAAAATGGAGCATCAGGGCAACAGATGAACAGAAATTGTGTTGAGAAAACCAGAATTTGAGTCACCTTAAGTATATGTAGCTTAAGAAAGTAAATTTGTATAACCGGAAACCATCAGACCTGCCCCAGGAACATTCCTCTAAAGGTGAGTTGGATATGTCTTGGTTTCATTCCCCCAGAAGCAGACCCCGAGACAAGGATTTAGGTGCAAGTATGTAGTTTATTGGGGAGGTGAAAGAAGTATCTATAGGAGAGTGAGAAAGTGAAACAAGAGAAGAAAGGCAGCCAATAAGAGCATGTTGTCAAGCCAGATACCGCCGTGGCGACTGGAACATGCTCCCCTGTGGTCATCACAGAGAGGCGCCACCCAAAACCCCCTTCAGCGGAAGACTGGCTGCAGGGAGCGTAGCCAGCAGAAGGCCCCCAGCTCTCAGCTCCTTCAGGGTCTGCCTCAGGGGCACAGAGCTGCCTTGCTCAAGGTTATGCCCTTCCCAGAACACCCTGTACCTGCTAACCAAGCAAGACAAAGGCTACAAAGGCTGGCCATTTGCCCCCGAGGCAGGGCATTTCAGTGGGCAGTCCTCACTCCAGAGCTTCCCTCTGGGTGGGCCAAGCCTTTGTCAAGCCCATATGGCAACTAGACTTTTCCTCTCCTTCCAGAGGGAGAGATAAGCATTTTTTTTTTAAAGATTTTATTTTTTATTTATTCGACAGAGATAGAGACAGCCAGAGAGAGAGAACACAAGCAGGGGGAGTGGGAGAGGAAGAAGCAGGCTCATAGTGGAGGAGCCTAATGTGGGGCTCGATCCCATAACGCCGGGATCACGCCCTGAGCCGAAGGCAGACGCTTAACCGCTGTGCCACCCAGGCGCCCCGAGGATAAGCATTTTCTATCCCAATAAACATTTTCTATCCCAAACTCCAAATAAGCATCTGCTTGCAGAGAACCTATCCCTAAAACCATTCCTGTAGAGGAACTCAGGGTATTCATCATAATGTTTTCTCTTTTCTGTATCTTATGATGTTTTGACATTGGAGGGGAGCCAAACTGAAGTCTGGCTAATTCCTGGGACAGGTGGACAGCTCGCCTGGAGCATGCGCTGTCACGTGCAGACGACGTGATTCAGCGCCGTGCTCCCACGTGCCTGCTCATCGAACTTTCACACACCAAGCCAATATGTCCCCCGCCCTGAATCAGCCCAGAACCAGGTACCAGAGCCCACTGGAATGATTCAAACCAGCCAACCCTAAACTGTTTCTCCTGCCTCACCTTTCCTGTAAAACCAGTAAAGCTCTGGCGTAGGCCTGCTTCTGCCTCCTGACCAACACCTGACCAACACCTGACGCCTCTTCTGTGGCCCTGCGAGGTATGTATGCCCCCTTTCTTTGCGGAAGGTAAGTAAGAAAAAAGCGTTCAATGGCATTAGCCTCTCCGTGTCACCATTCTGTCACTGTCTGTAGCAGCTTTATTCGTAATTGCCCAAAACTGAAGGCGACCAAGTCATCCTTCAAAAGGTGGACAAATTGAAAGAAGTCAGTCGGAAAAAGCTAAATATGGCGTGATTCTGCGTACATGACATTCTGGAAAAGACAAAGCTATAGAAAACAGTAAAAAGTGTTACAGTAGAAAGAGATAGCAAGAGACAGTGCTTGCCAGCGGTTTGGGGACAGGAGGAAGAGAGGAAGTGAAGCACAGACAATCTTTAGGACAGCGAAACGATTCCATCTGGTTCTGCAATGGTGGAAATACGGCATTACTTGTTTGTCAAAATCCCATACAACCACAGAGCACCGAGAATGAACTCTAATGTAAAGCTAGGGACGTCAGGGGCACCTGGGTGGCTCAGGCGGTTAAGCAGGGAGCCTAAAGCGGGGCTGGATCCCAGGACCCTGAGATCACAACCTGAGCCAAAGGCAGACGCTTAACCGACTGGGTTCCCTGCCCAGTGGTGAGTCTGCTTCTCCCTCTCTCTCTGCGCTCTCCCTCTTACTCTCTCAAATAAATAAATAATCTTTTTTTTTTAAAGATTTTTTTTTAAATTTATTTGAGAGAGATAGAGACAGCCAGCAAGAGAGGGAACACAAGCAGGGGGAGTGGGAGAGGAAGAAGCAGGCTCATAGCAGAGGAGCCTGATGTGGGGCTCGATCCCAGAACGCCGGGATCACGCCCTGAGCCGAAGGCAGACGCTCAACCGCTGTGCCACCCAGGTGCCCCAAATAAATAAATAATCTTAAAAAAAATCCAACTAGGAACTTGAGCGAAATATATATTGATATCAGTTCATCAGTTGTAAAAATGTGTCACACTCATGTATGACCTTCCAAGAAGGCAAACAGAGTAGAGAGAAGGAGCAAATGTCAACTCTGTACTATCTGCTCAATGTTCTGCAAACATAAAAGGGTGCCAAGGACAAAAGAAAACAAAATTTAAAAGTATGGGAAAGAGGGAAGATGAAAAAAACAAACCAGAACTGTGGAGGGAATGCTCCAGAACCCAGGTGTCCCTGGGCTCAGACAGGACAGAGGAAAATTAAAGCTTTTCCAAAAAGTGACAGAAGTAACCCGTAAGACAGCACTTCACAGTATTAGAATGGCTAGATTTCAAACAGCCACAAGAATAAATAAATAGAATAAAATAAATAAATAAAATAAACAGGCACACAGTATGACGAGTGTTAGCGAGGATATGGAGAAACCAAACCCCTCATTCCCTGCTGGGGGGAATGTAAAATGGTGCAGCCACTTTGGGACACGGTTAGGCAGTTCCTCAGAGAGTTAAACTAGAGTCACCATAGGACCCTGCCATCCCACTCCTAGGTATGTACTGAGAGCAATGGAAACCAGGGACTGAACAGACACATGTATGCCCAATGTCCATTGCAACATTACTCATAATGTTGCAAAGAATCGAAACAAGGCAAGCCTCTGCTGAGGGATGAAGGGATGAACAAAATGTGGTGATATCTATTTGCCAACGGAATATCCATCAGCCTTAGAAAAGGAAGTACAGAAGCATGTTACAGCATGGATGAACCTCGAAATCATCATGGTGAGTGAAAGAAGCCAAACATGAAAGGTCACATATGGTATGGTTCCATTTATATGAAATGTCCAGAAGAGGCAAATAGCATCGGAGACGGAAAGTCGATTAGTGGTTTCCAGGAGCTGGGAAGAGGGAAGTGAGTGCTAATGTGTACAGGGCTTCTTTTTGAAGAAATGGAACTGTTCTGGAATTGGATAGTGTTGATGGTTACATAACATAGTGATTATACTAAAAACCACGATTATTCACTTTCAAGGGATGAATCTTATATTATGTAAATTATGTCTTAATTAAAAAACCCATAAATAACAGAAGTACCAAACCATCTCTCTCCTCCTTTGCTAAGATCTACGTGAAAATGAAGCTTCCTAGAATAACCTACTTGTGGATAATTGAAAGGCAAGAATTTCTCTTTCAAAGGTTAGACTTCTTTATTTTAAGATTGATTTATTTATTTTAGAGAGAGAGCACGCGAGTAGGGGGAGGGACAGAAACCTCAAGCAGGTTCTCCAGTTGAGTGGGCAGCCCGACAACCCAGGGCTCGATCCCAGGATCCTAAGATCATGACCTGAGCCGAAATCAAGAGTCAGACGCTTAACCGACTGAGCCACCCAACCACCCCTCAAAAGCTAGACTTTATAGTTTCTAGTTAGTGCTTTATTAAATAAAACTACTACACTTGCCTCTTAAGGGAAAAATATTACAACTCAAAACTCCAGATACCTACATGCCTGTGACCCACCACTTAAAACAATTTCTTTCTGATTCATTGGCTGTAAAGCAGTCACTCAATTTCTAGCATCTGAGAATCCTGGGGAGCCCAGTTCCCAACACTGCTGGTAATTCTTTTCGCAATAGGGGTATTATTGAGAACAGTTTGCCAGGACACCTACGAGCAAAGATTAGGTTCATAAACAGGCTGTATTTGAATTACCACTGGGTGTTTTTAGATGCACATAACCTGCTGGGTATACATTTTAAAACACCATCTCTAGATCTATCTTTAGCCCCTACTTTCAAGTTTGTGCTCGTGAAAATAAGAATATCCACATGATAGTAATTTCAGGGGCAACCTTGACCTTATGAAACACACAATTCCAGTATGTTGGTGGATTTCTAACGGGTGGTGTGTGGGAAACCTTACTGTATATAGGTCCTATAAATTTCATTCGCTCATTTCACCAGTATTTCCTGGACACCTACCGTGTGGCAGGCACTGTTCTAATCACTAGATTCAAGAAAAAAAGAGGCTAGAGAGTCTGATGCCTCTGTATCGACATCTGGTCACAGAGCTGGTTTATAAACAGCCTGTATCTCTTTGCATTCTGTGCCATTCTGGAGAACAATCATGAAATGCTTTCAATGCTAAGCACAAGTGAAAAAGGCCTCTGTTCCAAGAAAAGAGTCAATAAATAAAGGAGAAAATGTGAGACCTCAGTAGTATTTATTTATTTATTCGCAATAAATGAATTCTGCCATGTTCCGGAAAAGATTTAAGACAGCTTACAAGGATACATAAAACATAACCAGATCGCATAATGCTAAGAAGGAAGGAATGGGGCCAGAAATGAGAGTAACACAGTGATCAACATGATAGATGCCTCTATGCTTACAGCCACGAGTGTAATAGATACTGTGGGGGCCCCGCCCAGAGCCCCTCAACACTCATCTCTGTACACCAAAGCATACTCATTGCTATACCTGTGGCTCTCTGAATAAGGGCTTTGTTCTGGCTTCTGGGAAAGCCCAGAAGTTACAGAGAGTTCGTGTTCCTAGAAACAGCCCTGCCCAGTGATCGATGGGAGCTGGTAGATGAATATCCCAGCTTTCTCTCCCACCACTGAGTTAACATGAGACACGTTCTCCACAGTCTCGCCAGGGCTTCCAGGGGTGCCGAGCTCCAATCCAGACTCCTACCAAATATTAAGGAGGCTCCACGTCCAACGTGGGACTCGAATTCATGACCCGGAGATCAAGAGTCATATGCTCTACTGACTGAGCCAGGCAGGCGCCCTTTTTTTTTTTTTTTTTGAAGATTTATCTATTTATTTATTCAACAGAGATAGAGACAGCCAGCGAGAGAGGGAACACAAGCAGGGGAGTGGGAGAGGAAGAAGCAGGCTCAGTGCGGAAGAGCCTGATGTGGGGCTCGATCTCATAACGCTCAGATCACACCCTGAGCCGAAGGCAGACGCTTAACCGCTGTGCCACCCAGGCGCCCCAGCCCTTTTTAAAAAATTTTAAACCTTGTTTTGAGTCAAATTTGTCTGACTGACTTTGTCTTTCTTTTTGATGACTTATCTCCTGGGAGGTCCCTAGGTCCCTTGTGCAAACAGGATCCATGTAAAATGTACAAGGTTTCTTGGTATATGAGATTATTACCTAAAATACTGTTGGATATTGGAAGATGTTTAGCAAAATCAATCAGTTCTTAGTTCTTCTTCTAGCGTTAAAGAACAAAGCTATTCATTGAAGCTACTATTGGATCATCTGTATGAAAAATGTATCTGGTTACTCTTGTGCTCTAAAACGATCAATGGCTCCCCATTACCCTTAAAATAAAATCTAGATTTCTTAATATGGCCTACTGGCTCCTGCTTGCCAATCCCATCTGCTCTCCCTTTCCCTTTTGCTCATCACATCCTAGCCATATGGCTTTCCTTTCTTGTTCCACAAACACATCAAACTCTTTCCAACTTTGAGGTCTTTGCTTCTGTTGCACCTTCTTCTGCCTGAAGTGTTCTTCCCATGGCTCTTCCGTATGGTTTTTTCTTCAACTGTCATCCTCTCGGAGAGACTGTCCAGCCACCTTATGTAAAATAGAGGATGCCACCTCAACTTCCCATCACTTGATAAAATTACTTTTTTTTTTTTAAAGATTTTATTTATTCACTCGACAGAGAGATAGAAACAGCCAGCGAGAGAGGGAACACAAGCAGGGAGAGTGGGAGAGGAAGAAGCAGGCTCATAGAAAGAGCCTGATGTGGGGCTCGATCCCATAACGCCGGGATCACGCCCTGAGCCGAAGGCAGACGCTTAACCGCTGTGCCACCCAGGCGCCCCGATAAAATTACTTTTTATCAGATCTATATATATTTTTTTTTCATAGAACTTACCAGAATCTATGATTATCTTATTCACTTGTTTTCCGTCTCCTTTCCCTGGAATCTAAGTTCCACAAGGGCAGGGACTTTGGTATTTTTGCACTGAAATTCCCAGCATCTACCACAGTGCATAGCAGACAATATTCAGCCACTATGTTGATGGTGAATGAATGTGTATAAGAACGTGCTTATCTTTCTGTTCTCAAGAGCAGAAAGGCATATGCTTTTGATTTATCCAAAACTGATAGTATATCATTAAAGTATAGGTTAAAAAGCAGGGAGGCCAGTACATATCACTTATTTTCCCTCATTTAAAATATTTTAATGATTGGGGTGCCTCGGTGGCTCAGTTGGTTAAGCATGTGCCTTTGGCTCGGGTCATGATCCCAGGGTCCTGGGATCGAGTCCCACATCAGCCACATCAGGCTCCCCGCTCAGTGGGGAGACTGCTTCTCCCTCTCCCTCTGCCCCTCCACCCTGTTCATGCCCTATCACTCTCTCTCAAATAAGTAAATAAAATCTTTTAAAAAAATTTTTAATGATTGTATTATAAGACCATTCCTAGTGACTCTGTCTGTCTTTGAGCATCAGTAGCTAGCAGGAGAGGAGAAAAGCTTTGTCAAACTCTTGCAACTTAATTCATAGACAATTTCTGGTCCAGGCTAAAGGAAAGGTCTAGAAAGTCTTCTTTATAGACTAGAGTCTATAGGAAAGTCTAAGGAAAGGTCAATAAAATTGGCAAACATATTATTCCTAACTAGTCTCTTCCACATGGTAGCAAAAAACTCTACAAGTTCAGAGTAGGTGCTCAAAATAATTTTTTTTTGAATTAGTGTCAAGCTTGAGTTAGATCATTGACCAGACCAGCACCGTCCAATAGAAATATAATGTGAGTCACGTGCATAATTTTAAATTTTCTAGTAGCTACAACATAAAAAGGAAAAAGAAAACAGTTCAAATTAATTTTAATAGTACATTTCATTAAGCCCAATATCTGGGAAATATTATTGTTTCAACATGTAATCAATATTTTTTAAAAGAGATATTTTACTTTTTTTCATACTAAATCTTTGAAATCTGGAGTAAGTGTAATTTTATACTCACAGACATCTCCATTAGGATGATAAATTTTTGGGCTGGGGGAATAATAAATTTGAATTGGAAATAATTGCTCTGCATTTAAATTTCAAAAATTTATAGTGGAAAAAGTAGATTCAGGAACCCAAGTAATTCCAAACATACTTAAAAATTTTCCAATAGCAGAACTGACTATCACTTTTTAAATTTAACATGCCAACTAATTACATTATGCTAAGTAAAAGAAGCCCGACACAGGGGGTCAGAGATTGTACGGTTCTATTTATATGAAATGTCCAGAACAGGGAAATCCACACGGACAGACCAGAGATCCGTGGCTGCAAAGGGCTACGCGTGGGGAGAGGAAAATGAATAGCAATTGCTTAATGGATTCAGGGTCTCCTTCTAGGGTGACAAAAATGTTTTGGAACTAGATAGAGGTGGTTGCACACGATTGTGAATGTGCTAAATACCATGGAATTGCTTATTTTAAAATGGCTAATTTTGGGGCACCTGGCTAGGTCAGTCGGTGGATCATGCAATCTCTTGACCTCAGGGTTGTAAATTTGAGCCCCAGGTTAGGGTGTTGAGATTACTTAAAAATAAAATCTTTTAAAAATAAATACAGGGGCACCTGGGTGGCTCAGTTGGTTAAGCATCTGCCTTTGGCTCAGGTCGTCATTCCTCAGTCCTGGGATCGAGCCCTGCGTTGGGCTCCCTGTTCAGTGGGGAGTCTGCTTCTCCCTTTTCCTCTGCCCCTCACCCCTGCTCGTGCTCTCTCTCTCTCTTTCTCTCCTCTCTCCCTCTTTCTCAAATAAATAAATAAAATCTTTTAAAAATAATAAAATTAAAAATAAAAACAAATAAAACGGTTAATTTTATGTGAATGTCACCGTGATTAAAAAATTGAAATTAGGGCACCTGGGTGGCTCAGATGGTTAAGCATCTGCCTTCAGCTCAGGTCATGATCCTGGGGTCCTGGAATCGAGTCCCGCATCGGGCTCCCTGCTCAGTGAGGAGTCTGCTTCTCCCTCTCCCTCTGCTGCTCCCCCTGCCTGTGTTCCCTCTCTCGCTGTCAAATAAATAAATAAAATCTTTTTTAAAAATATTAAATAAATAATTGAAATTAATGGAATTCAAGTAAAATTTCAACTTGAGTTCTTGCATCCCTCGGCCTCAATCCAAGGGCTTCACAGCACCAGACTATGACATCGTACAACACAGGACCCAATAAATTCATTCCTCTGCAGAGGCTGTGGCTTCTTTAAACATTCATTTCTGTGTTTGGGGACCTGGCTTCCCAGTGCTCACCGAACGCTTTCAAGGTGAAGTGTCCCAGTTTGTTTAAGCACCACCTGGCTGCCACTGAAGTGTCACGTTTCTGTTTCATGAGAGGTAGCCATGAATCTGATTGCTCCTGTTCCACACGATTAGCACGTTTTGGGTGACACATTGTTAGAATCGCCACGCTTTTGAGCATGTTGTGATTTGTTTCTCTGAAGGGCGTGAGGCAGCCAGAAGTTTGCAGTCTGTGCTTGGAGAACTGACTTACGAAGGCTTTCCAGCAGCCCTCCCCCTCCAGTGAGTTGGAGAGACGCGGACTAGGAATGAGCTCACAGAGAGAAGGCACGCGCTGGTAGGAGCACATATTACAAGAGTAGTTTAACTGATGAGGGGCGTACACCTTAAGAAACCCCAAGGATGATTCATAGGACTCAGAAGGATCTGATGAGCTCACCTAGTCCATCCCAGATGATTAAGAGCAACTTGCCCGTTTCTTTCCACTCTCCAGAGATAAAGATCCACGACGATTCTGGTTTGCTCATTGCACTGAATTGTACCTCTTGGGTATCAAGAAATGTTTTTCTAAGTCGTCCTTATCAAAACCTCTCTTATTAATTTATCTTTAAACCTCTTCGCTAAGTCTGATATCATTCCATGATGACTGTTCCCTGAATGTCAGGACATTTTACCTGGAAATAACCTCCTTAGCATTTTCTCACATTTTTTTTTTTTAAAGAGAGAAAGAGTGGCGGGGGTGGGGGGTAAGTAGTGGCTGCAGAGGGAGAGAGAGAATTTTAAGCAGGCTCCACGCCCAGCGCAGAGCCTGACGAGGGGCTGGATCCCACCACCCTGAGATCATGACCTGAGCCAAAACCCAGAGTCAGTTAACCAATGGAGCCACCCAGGCGCCCCTAGCATTTTCTCACTTTTGATGCTTCTGCATGATTACTCAGTTTGTAGATTGCCTGGACTATTTTTTTCCCTCTCTTTCTTGCCACCCATTGCCTTTTTTATTTTCTTCCTCATCAGATTGGAGAGAAGAATAAGTAAAATTTCCACCTGCTCATTTTTTTTTTTTGGTCAGTCCAATAGTGGAAATGTGTTCAAATTTTATCTAATATTGAAGTGATAGCTATCACCATAAATCTATACCTTTCTTATTTATAGCACAAGCCTTGGGTACTTTCTTTAAGAAAGCAACAACAATAAAATATAAACCGTGATGGCACATTCAATCTTGTTGCTGATGAAAGTGATGGCTTTTGTAGATGCCTCTGAAGAAATGACAAATATTCCCCAAAGACTTGCTGTCACTTATAACTCTTTCAAGGTTAAACTTGGCTGTATGCAATGTTCTGTTTGTAAGGTTTTGATTCCAAGTAACAGAAATGTCCCATGGCTAGCATAAACCAAACAAGAAAAAGGGGCAAGGCAGAGGAGAAAGTCCAAGAAGCAATGCTAGAGGTATTTTGTCGGATCAAAGGCAAAGTTAAATAACTAAAATTTAGAGAAGGAAGAAACCAGGGTCAGTTTTGTGAATCCAGTAGTAGCTCATAAACTTTTCTTTCTGGAGCGCTGCCATTAACACCACTTTATTCCCGGTCTCCTCCAACTTTGTTCCTTTCCATTTCCAATTCCACATTCTTGGGAGAGAGCCCAGTGTGGGTCACATGAGCTCCAGCCACGGCCACAGAAGCTGAGTCCTGCAGTGTCCTGTGTAAGGGGGAGGGTCCCAGGAAAGAGGAACCTAATTTCATCCAGTAGCATTTTTCTCATTCTTTGGAGACCTTTAAGAGACTTGGTACAAGACAGAGGTGAAACTAACGTGTAAGAGGGGTGACGTTTGATATGCCCAAATAAGAGAATACACATAAGGCAAATTGTGTATTCTAAAGATGACACCTTGATTTAAACACAGTGAGACCCATATTGGACTTCTGACTTGAAGAACTGTAAGAGAATTAATTTGTGTTGTTCCCAGCCACAGAGTTTGTGGGCATTTTTTACGGGAGCAACAGGAAACTAACACAGAGGCGTTAACAGCTGTAGCTAGTGCTAGAATCATCCTCCATTTATCATCTCCTTCCTCCACTATCCATCCAGATTTCCCTCATCTTCAGCTGTATTTTGGTTGGTCTAGGTGATTTGCCTGGTGGGATCCCCAGACATTCATCCCCAAGGAGTGTGAATGTTTAGGTGCCCCTCATAGGTTGCCGTTACTGTAACTGTCCACGAAAGGTCATCCCAAGCATGGAAGTATCAAATGACACACTAGGGAATCCTCTGGGTTCCAGACATTCTCTGTCCCACCCCCATTAAGTAGCAGCAACCCGATTCCCCATAGCAATCAGAACTAATTAACCCAGGCAGCGTGGTATCTCCCTTCTCTGCCTCTTGGTTCAATGACAGGAAGAGCCCAGAGTGACTATGTATAGTCACAATGTGCAATGCAGCGGAGTCCACGCTGTGCCCCCAGCCTAGGTACTCCTCAAGAAATTAGAAACTCTTGGGGCGCCTGGGTGGCACAGCGGTTGAGCGTTTGCCTTCGGCTCAGGGCGTGATCCCGGCGTTATGGGATCGAGCCCCACATCAGGCTCCTCCGCTATGAGCCTGCTTCTTCCTCTCCCACTCCCCCTGCTTGGTGTTCCCTCTCTCGCTGGCTGTCTCTATCTCTGTCGAATAAATAAATAAAATCTTTAAAAAAAAAAAAAAGAAATTAGAAACTCTTACTCTACAGAGCCCACGTTTATAGGGAATGAGAAACACAGAATCCACAAGTGGATCACTGGGTGTAATTGTGAGAAAGGCTGCTCCTTGATCTCCAGCCCTCAGATACTAGCCATAAGACATAGTACCTCACCCCTTATATGTTGCTTATTGGTTTGAAGTGTAAATCACATCTTTCAAGATAACACCCAGCCCTGCAAGGTGTAGTAACCAGGCCTTCCACAGGTGTTTTATAATGTAGACTTTATTATTATTCAGGTATAGGGAGGCCAACAGATCAGGAGATGTTTGCCATTGAAAATAGAGTTTGTTACCACGGTGCCCGAGAGGAGGGGGAGCACTGTGCCGAGCCGGGCCACACAGCGAATGGTAGGTCAGTCAGGAGGTATGGACAGCCAGAGGGTGGGGGTGGGGAGGGAAGGTGGGGAAGAGCCTTTATTGAGGTTTTCATAGGAAGAACATAGGAGACAGGGTAAGTAGGTTTAGGATTGGCTAATTTGGATAATTTCGATAGGCCCTGGGGTGTAGGACCTGTCTGTAGGTGTGTGGTTCCCGGCACTGAAGTAAGGCAGGTAAATAGTGGCTCAGAGTATAAGAGCCCAATAGAGAAGGTGGAGGGGCATAAGGGCTCTGGATTGGTTGGTTTACATATGAAACACATGCTCACAGGCAAGTCAACTACTGCCTCTGAGAATCGGCGAGCCCTTGGGAAGGGCAGTCTTTCCAGGGTAAGCAAGGCCCCAGAGGTCAAAACAACAGGAACACATAGTTACTACAATAGGCTGTTCCATCACTCTATCAGACCAGCCATTTCTGGGTGATGGGGTACTTAGTAAGAGCAGTAAAATCCATACTGCCCATTAGCCCCTTCCTTTGCTGTAAAATGGGTCCCTTGATAGCCAAGGTTACACAGGATATTACGCCATTACATGCCATGTGCAGGCCACCCTGTGGTGATACTAGAAGAGGCACTGAGAAAGGGAGGGAAACCCATATCTGGAATACATAATACCTTAAAAGGGTGAATTTCTAACTTCTTCAAAGTGCAAGGGTCTGATGTCTTGGACCTGCCACCTGGTGGCTATGGCTGATTTCCCACGAAGATCGGCGTCATATTGATCTCTACTGCTAGCAAACGGATATTCGGCAATGACATTGCTAGAGAGCCTTGGGGGTTCGTGGTGTTGTTGGACCCACATATGATCTCCATCCCCGTTGCCATGGTCACTTTGTTTATGGGCCATTGTACAAGCTATGAGGGCATCAGACAATTAGCCCACACTGAAGATAGAATTTCTTTCTTTTTATAACCAGCATAATAATGCCTTTTACATAGTCATTAACAGATATTGTTGAATTTGATTTATTTATTCAACAAACATTTAATGAGGACCAACAGTGTGGTAGCAAATGAGATAGGTTAAGAATATTGTCTAAAAGTTTCTGGAAGCAAACACTGAGAAGTTTTGGGAGGGGGTGGGGGGAGTCACAGTGTGAGCAGAATATTTAAAGAATGGGAAAAGGTAGGAGTCAGTTTGCAATACAAGCCTAACAGAGCCTTGGTCAACCCATGTCTTAGTCCATCTGGGCTGCTGTAACAAAATGCCATAGACTTGGTGCCTCAAAATAGCAGGACTGTATCTCTCACAGTTCTGGAGGCTTGGAAGTGCAAGATCAAGGCGTTGGTAGATTCAGGGTCTGCTAAGAGCCCTGGTTCATAGACAGTGATTTTCCTGCTCCAACCCCACATTGCGGAAGGGAGAAGGGAGTTCCCTGGGATCTCTTCTGTAAGGGCACTGATCACATCCTGAAGGCCCTACCTCCAAACACTATCACATGGGGGATTAGGTTGCAGCCTATGAATTTTGCAAGGATACAAACATTGGGTCAACCCAGCAGGAAGGTCTTAGGACAAAACAGCCATCACTTGATATGCCCTCATCTTTTTAGCCCAGAGGTAGGCTGCTCTGGGGAGAACTCTAGGAAGAGTCCTAGGTGAGGCCAACTTTGCAGGAGCTGAAAACGGACCACATTCCTCATAACTGGGCAGCAAGCCCTTCCTTGAAGAGGACATGGCACATTCCTTTGTCTACGAGAGTCCACCTCTAGCTCTGTTTGGACCCCCATCTTCATGTTCTCTCAGAGCCAGCTCCTCCATGGCTCCCATGGGCCTCTCTTCCTGAGGGAGAACGCAGAGAGGAAGGGATTCGTTGGATGAGCCACAGCCCCCACCATGGCAGTCGGTCTCAAGGATGCAACTGATACTCAACTTCTGCCTCCACCACCACCTCTTCAGGATTCACCTTGGCCTCAGCTACCATCCCAGCTACCTCAGCTATCGCCACCTGGCTTTGATGTCTTACCTGGTGATAGGATTCAGACTCTCATCCCTAGAGGCTAGCCTGCAGGAAGGTTATTAGAGAAAGCTCTCGGCATGAACACCCCGGGCGGGGGGCAGGGCATTGGGGCAATGAAGGAAGCAAGATTAGACAGAGGGAGACCTTATGGTACGGTCACACAGCAAGATTTCAGCTGATCCCATAGGGAGCTCTGAAGGTGGGCTCAACCTTCACAGCTGTCTCCCACTGGGGTGAGAAGACCAGGCCTTTTTTGCCCTTGTGTGGGCATCTCACTGGATGCTGGCTGCACTGGGGAGGTGGGTGCGAGACTGGGAGAGATGGCTTTCTTTGGCAGAGGGCAATTCCCACAAAGGGCTCACAGCCTGAAGGCTGGTAACTGGGGTGTGTAAACCGGTGGCACTCACAGCAGCTGGGGCAGGTGTCCTTGAGTCCTGAAGGGAGGATGGGGTGGCGCCAAACACAATAGTCCTGTCTGTGTCCAGGACCCAATGCCTGTCTTTCCCTGTCACCGTCTCAGACTCCTCATTAGACTTGTTTCTCACTGGCTCCTCTTCTCAGGATTTTTCTTTTAATTGTGGCAAAATACACATAATAGAAAACTTAACCATCTTAACCACTTTTTTAAAGATTATTTATTTTTGGGAGAGATTGAGAGAGCCAGCGTGAGTGGGGAGAGGGGCAGAAGGAAGAGTCTCACGCGGACTCCCCGTTGAGCGTGGGGCCTGCCTCGGGTCTTGATGTGGCACTCGAGGCAAGGCACGATCTCGTGACCCATGAGATCATGACCTGAGCCTAAACCAAGAGTTGGACTGAGACACCCAGGAACCCCCCATCTTAACCATTTTTAAGCATACAGTTCAATATTGTTCAGTACAGGGTGCCTGGTTGACTCAGCCGGTTAAGCGCCTGCCTTCGGCTCAGGTCATGATCTCAGAGTCCTGGGATCGAGTCCCACATTGAGCTCCCTGCTCCGTGGGGAGCCTGCTTCTCCCTCTGCCTCTCTCTCTATCTCTAGTGAATGAGTAAAATTCTTTTTTTAAAGATTTTATTTAATAAATTTGAGAAAGAGAGAGAAAGCGTGAGCAGGGGGAGAGGCAGAACGCTCGATCCCAGGACCCTGAGATCACGACCTGAGCCGAAGGCAGACACTTAACCAACTGAGCCACCCAGGCCCCCTGAATAAAATCTGTAAAAAAGAAAATATTGTTCAGTATATTCACAGTGTTGTGCATCAGATTTCCAGAACTTTTTCATCTTGCAAGATAAACTCCACAGCCACATTAAACAACTCCTCCTTTTACCTTCTCCCCAGACCCGGGCAATCACCATTTCACTTTCTGCTTCTGGGAATTTGACCACTCTAGGTACCTCAGCTAAGTGGCATCATACAGTATTTTTCTTTTTGAGACTGTCTTATTTCACTTAGCATAACATCCTCGAGGTTCATCCATCTTGTAGGATATGTCAACACTTCCTTTGTAAGCCTGGATAATACTCCACTGTGTGAATATACCACGTTTTGTTCATTCATTCATTCAGCAACGGACACTTGGGTTGCTTCCCCCTTTGGCCATTGTAAATCACGCTGCTATGAGTATGAATATACAAATATCTCTTGATTTTTGATTCTTTTGGATGCAAAGCCAGATCTAAGATGTTTTTGTCCAAGACAGGCTTATTTTTCATTAGCTTAATTCCTTCCAGGCCCAGAAAGAGGCAAGAATGAACTACCTACTGTCTTCCTAGGGAGGCAAATCTTGTAAGAATACTCTGGTAGGGTCAAGTTGATGGATATTAAACCTGACTCATGATTAATTATGAGCCACCGTATGCCATGTAATCGTTTCTGCTTTTTCTACCAAAGGGAAAGAAACCATCTGTAAAGGAAATTTCCCACATGCTGCTTGAACTGTTTCACCTTTTGTTATCCTAACTGCCAAGGTTAGTTAATCACAAACAGGACTCGGAGAAATAGTTTCTAGGATGAAAGAAATTCAAGCAGTCAGGGGGCCAGCTCATTACCATGCTGAAGCTGATGAGGGTATCTTTGTGATGACAGGGGAAAGGGAGACGCTGGGAGGGGAGGTTAGGAGAAATTGGAAAAAAACTTTGCTAAGAATATAATAGTGCATCATTTTGGGGGCCTGGTTGTAGTGGGCTAAGCAATACAGGTTTCCTGCATATCCAAAAGCAGAGCCAAACTGATGTTAAGCAAAGGAGCAATTAACATTTCATAAAGGCAAAAATCCTCTTCCTATTTCTTTCGACTGAAATAGGTACCAGTGTTAAGTCTTTCATAAAAGCGAAGTGGCATAAAGCACACTTTCAGATAGCAGGGAAAACCTGCTCCTGAGATTTCAAACAACAAAAACGAAAAGTGCATTCCTTGGGGCGCCTGGGTGGCTCAGTCATTAAGCGTCTGCCTTCGGCTCAGGGCCTGATCCCAGGGTCCTGGGATTGAGCCCCTCATCAGGCTCCTACTGGGAGCCTGCTTTTTCCTCTCCCACTCCCCCTGCTTGTGTTCCCTCTCTCGCTGGCTGTCTCTCTCTCTGTCAAATAAATAAAATGGTTTTTTTTTTAAAAGTGCATTCCTTAGGAATTAAAAACAAACAAGCAAACTCGGTCTTCTCGTCTAGAACCTATCAATTCGGACGAAGCACATCCACTTCAGGGTTTATTTCTTCTGTTCCTATTAAAGTTAAATCCGAACTGCGTGACTCAAACCAAAAGTTAAAAGCGGCAGCAGATGTCTTTTTTTCATCCCAGGTAGCCAGATGAAACGGGAAGGCGATAAAAGTAAACTTAAAATTCAGAATTCATTTTCTTAAGGAAATTCTCAACTTTGCAACTCACCCACACAGAGCTGTGTGTGCAAGTGGATAATTGATACTGAATATATTAATAGCGAAATCATAAGCATGCTTCTTAAAATAAGCAGAACTGTACCACAGTGGTTGGGAAGCAGCCTTCAAAAATAAATAACAGAGAGAACTTTCTACCATAGACAACTCGTTCTTTTTTTTTTTTAAGATTTATTTATTTATCTGAGAGAGAGAGAGAACACAAGCAGGGAGAGGGAGAGAATCCTCGAGTGGACTCCCTGCCAAGCTTGATCCCAGGACCCCAACATCATGACCTGAGATGAAATCGAGAGCCGATGGTCCACCAACTGAGCCACCCAGGTGCCCCTAGATGACTCATTTTTAACAATCATTTTAAATAATATTAGATGACTACGCTAGACACTCCCAAGAATGTGTTCTGAAAAGATGAATCAACCCTAAAGATTACATTGTTATGGTTCAATGTTTAGTAGGCTGTAAGAAACTAAAGTTGGTAACATTATCCCCTTGGAACATTTTTATAAGAGCAGTTGTATGCGACACTGTACAT
The DNA here is from genome assembly GCF_002007445.2 of Ailuropoda melanoleuca. NCBI lineage: Eukaryota > Metazoa > Chordata > Mammalia > Carnivora > Ursidae > Ailuropoda > Ailuropoda melanoleuca. Next base: position 15,381,324 of record NC_048229.1, read on the forward strand.
GTTTTCAGTTTGGTACAACAATTCTCTATCTTACATGACTTGCCTGCTGCTCATTTCATTGAAAAAAAATGGCAAAAAACAAAATAAAACATACAAAACCCAGGGCACCTCTGACTTTCTCCATAATTCTCCCTTAATTAATTGGTAGAAATGTGGACAAATTTAAAACCTCCTTTTATTTGTTCCCTTTGGCAAAGATGAGATCATCTATAATTTTCAAAAGAGGCTTCTCTAGTAAACACAGGAAGTACCAAAAACAAGAAAAGAAAAAGCCAAGTTGAAAAATATAGGTTTCCAAGTTTCTGATTCTATAAAAGCTTTGCTAGCTTACGGAGACAGCTGGTTCTGATCTGACACCTTGCTCAAACAATTTCCTCTTTAATTTCTCTGTTCTTTCTCCTCTGGCCTATATTTGCACCCACCCAGAAGAAGGTTCCACTCACTCAAAATTTCAAGGGAACAGGTAATGAAAGGTAAGTGAGGTTAGTGACCTGAACTTGTGTGAACAATGAACTTTTTACTCTTCTCCAGGTGACTTCAACATAGAAAGGCCTCCCCAACCCTAGGAAATGGTCTAGGGTTCATTTTTTTTTTAAGATTTTATTTATTTATTTGAGAGAGAGAGAGCATGAGTGAGGTGAGGAGCGGGGGGAGAAGCGGGCTCTCCGCTGAGCAGGGAGCCCGGGACCCCAGGATCATGACCTGAGCCGAAGGCAGATGCTTAACCGACCGAGCCACCCAGGCGCCCCACGGTTCATTTCTTAGAGTAACAGTTCGAGGTCATATCTTATTTGGAATATCTGTTACACAAAAATCTAGTGAGCTTCCACAACCCAACTAAAGTCCTGGAGACCTAATCTTAGCTTTAAAGTCACATACCTTTTGTGTGAAAAGAAAATTAATTTTTATCATGGCAGTTGTAACTGTCTTTGATATAAAATCATATCCTTCACCTTTTACTTTCAAAACTTTCTGCAGCTGTGGGGCGCCTGGGTGGCACAGCGGTTAAGCGTCTGCCTTCGGCTCAGGGCGTTTATGGGATCGAGCCCCACATCAGGCTCCTCTGCTATGAGCCTGCTTCTTCCTCTCCCACTCCCTCCCACTCCCCCTGCTTGTGTTCCCTCTCTCGCTGACTGTCTCTATCTCTGTCAAATAAATAAATAAAATCTTAAAACAAAAACAAAAACAAAACTTTCTGCAGCTGAAACAAACCGTCTTGATCTGGTCTTTGACATCTCGAAGGAATCCAATTACCATAATAACCTAAATGTTAAATGAAGGGCAAAAACTTTCTAAGAATGTTATTACTACATGTTAACATAAATGTCCAATAGAGTGAATCAGCTTAGGTTAACACAGGCTGATTTCTGTTTTTATGGTTAACTATAATAGAGTGCTAAGGCAGAAGAGACTTAAAAAAACCCCATTTGTGTATCATTCGTTCATATTTGAATGTTCACCATGGCCAGCGAGAGAGGGAACTCAAGCAGGGGGAGTGGGAGAGGAAGAAGCAGGCTCCCAGCAGAGGAGCCTGATGTGGGGCTCCATCCCAGAACACTGGGATCACGCCCCAAGCGTAAGGCAGACGCCTAATGACTGAGCCACCCAGTGCCCCTTCCCGCTCCAATTTTTTAAAGCAGCCCAGAGTCAGTGAACTCAGTGAATGATTCCGGAGTCAGGCAATGAGGAATTTCAGGGAGTTTTCTTTGATTTGAATGAAAATCCTCAGTCCAATTGGAGAGTCATTGATCATCGCTGTGAAGGTTAATTTTACTTGTCAGCTGGACTGGGCTAAGGGATGTCCAGAGAGCCGGTGAAGCATTCTTTCTGGGAGCGTCTGTGAGGGTTTTTCTGGAAGAGATTAACATTTGAATCGGTAGACCGGTAAGATTGCCCTCACGGATGCGGATGCGGGTGGCCCTCATCTAATCTGTTGATGGCCCCAACAGAACAGAGATGAAGAGGAGGGCTTGAGCCGGAACATTCATCTTCTCCTGCCCCCGGCTATTGGCGCTCCTGGTTCTCAGGCCTTTGGACTCGGAACGGGACTAACACCAGCAGCCCCCAATTCTCAGGCCTTTGGAATTAGACTGAATTGCATCAGCTCTCCTGGTTCCCAGCTTGCAGATGGCAGATCGTGGGACTTCTCTGCCTCCACAATCACGTGAGCCGATTCCTACAATAAATATCCTCTTACCTATGTATCTTATTGGTCTTGTTTTTCTGGGGAACCTGAATCCAACCACTTCCAGTAAAATAACACAGGGTATGTTATCACCTACATCAGGTTAAATAATTCTGTTTGCTCACATTTTCTTTTTCCGCTATAGGCCAATCTCAGTCAGCTAAATTCTACAATTTGAGAGTGTTATTTAGGATGTTGGCAATACATTTCTGGGAAGGTTAAAACATACTCATGCATCATCATTATCAGTGAGGACTTCCTTGGCATTAATAAATTTCTGACATTGGTCACAGTAACCCTGCCAGGCCCTAGGAACTTGCAAGGTGGTTAGGTGAAGGCCAGTGCTTGGGGTGCTGCCTGTGGGGGTGCTGGCTTTATCTTACCTTGGCAGAAAATCCTGCAGGTGTGAGGTGCTTGGGAGCAGAGGCCACCAAAATAATAATAATAATAATAATAATAATAATAATAATGTTAGAAATAGGCAACAAAGATAAATCTTTCACAGCTTTGCTTGCACGTTGAGAATAAGAATTATGCAGATTCCAACAGAAAAGAAGATGTGCTCTGCAAGGTCAGACTTTTTCTATCAAGAAATCTCATAAGGTAAGAATATCTTGGAGCATTTCCCATTAATTACAAGATTCAACCCTTATGCAGTATGTATTATGTCCAAGGCACTGTTCTGAACACTGTATATGAAGTTACTTATTTAATCATTACAACAACTCTATAAGGTAGGCACTATTTGAATCTCCACTCTCAGAGAAGGAACCTGAGGTTCAGAGACATCTGTGGCTTGGCTCTGGTCTACGATCTGAAAGGATTAGAAAGTTAAAAGGCTTGATTTTGCCAGTACATCAAGAATGGGTCTATATTGTTGAATTGAACTCACATTAATTAGAGCTTACTAAGTCCACTGTTCAAGACTAGGATGCTAAATTACTCATTTATGATGAGAAATGTAAACTCTTCAAGATCATAATGCTGAGATTGGCATGACTAAAGCATCCCCCCCCCTTTTTAGGCAAAGAAGCCAAGTTACAATCAGAACACAGCTTAAGGGTGACCTGGTTGGCTCAGTCAGTAGAGCATGAGACCCTTGATCCTAGGGTTGTGAGTTCCAGTCCCACAATAGGTGTAGAGATTACTTACACACACACACACACACACACACACACACACACTGAACTTAAGGAACATATCATTAGAACAGAGAGAATTAGATAAATGAGCTAAAAAAGCATCCCTCAGGTTAGTTTTTTAGACACACTCTGCCCTTCCTAGGATGACTCTGTAATGCTAGAAAGTCCATTGCTGAGCCATATTTTAATAGGACTCCTGATATTTACCCCTGCAGTGCTCCTTTTTCTATGCCTTCAATAAACCAACTTCTCTTCTGAAAGACAATGTTCTTAAAAATTGTGTTGAACCCCTGAATTCAAGCCCTGTTCTGGCTGAGGAGTGACTGTATATTTAGCTCTCTAGCTCTCTGTTGTACCATCAAACTAGTCATATTTGTAAACTTCACAGAGCCTGGAGCAGTCATCCTATAAGGCAAGTCCCCAGTAATGTTTGTTGAAAAAATGAGAGTGAAGGAAGGAAAGGATAAATGCACCCTGATGTCAGATGATTTAAAAATAGCTCTCCCATCGCTATGGAAAACAGTACGATACTTCCTCAAAACATTAAAAATAGAATTACCATATGATCTGGCAATTCCTCTCCTCGGTAAGACTCAAAAGGATTGAAAGCAATTTGAAAAGACTCAGAGATATTTTTGTGCGCTCACGTTCATAGCAGTGTTATTCTCAATAGCTAAAAGGCGGAAGTAACCCAAGGGTCCATTGACCAATGAATGGAAAAACAAAATGTGCTCTATACATACCAGGGAATCATATTCAGTCTTAAAAGGGAAGGAGATTCCAGGTAGATGTTACAACGTGGATGAGTCTTGTGGACACCATGCTGAGTGAAAGAAGCCAGGCACAAAAGGACAAATACTGCATGATTCCCTTTATGTGAGGCTCCTGGAGTAAGTCAGATTTGTATGGATGGAAAATACAATGGTGCTGGCCAGGGGCAGGGGGGAGAAGGGAATGGGAAGTTAGTGTTTCATGGGGACAGAGTTTTAGTTTTGCGAGACAAAAAGAGCTCTACAGCTGCATGGTGGTGACGGTTGCTTAACACCATGAATGTACTTAATGCCACTGAACTGAACACCTTAAAATGGTTAAAATGGTAAATTTCATGTTACATGTATTTTACCACAACTGAAACAAAAACAAACACATAACAGGGACACCTAAGTCGGTTGAGCATCCGACCCTTGATTTCGGCTCAGGTCATGACCTCAGGGTTGTGAGAGCGAGACCCGCATCACATGGGGCTCTGCGCTCACAGGGGAGTCTGCTTGAGAGTCTCTCCCTCTGCCCCTCCCCACCCTCAAATAAATAAATAAATCTTTAAAAAGAACACACACACACACACACCCAAAAAAACCAACCAAACAAAAACCTCTTCCATGCTGACTCATGGCTTGTGTTTTTAAATCTGAGCTCTGTTCCCACAAAACCAATATATCAACTCCTCTATTTGTTCTCATTTAGGGCAATGGCTGTGCTGTTGGATTTCATTCTGTTTAAGACTTCCTATTCTATGATGTCACTGTATCAGCTATACCACGGAGTTGTGCAACACAGAACAGAACATTTCAGGTAAAACCATACCATATTGTCCCTACTTGCCAATTAAAAGGATAGGCTTTCAATCAAGAAAATGAATACATTATTCATGGTTGATAAACAAAGCAATTTGATAGTGGGTTGACATCTACTTTCGCCATCTTAACATACTTGTTTTTTTTAGATCTGCAAGGAACAACCTACCAGCTGAGTGCTGTTGAACAAAATCATTATAGGATTAGCAGTTTTCTGACCCACTTACTAAAAAAAGCTGAATCACTCAGTTGAGACCCCAGGGAAATGCAGATTTATACCTTTGACGTATTGCTTGCTTTTTTCCCTTCAAGTAAATTAAATTCTGTAACCAGTTTTCAAGTCCTTGTCATCTTTTCTTTTAATTGTAATATCATATATCTTCTTGAATATAAGCCTTTGTGGGCTCTTGATTTTTTTTATTCTTTTTATTTTTTCAGTCTCTTGGGCTTTTTTAAAATGCAAATGTATAATAGAACACTCATATAGCTTTCTTCTATGCAATTATTTTCTAAACCCTCCTAATCTTTTCCTTTATTAGACTGGGGGTGGGTGGGTGGAGTGGGAAGAGAAGCCCCATGCACTTTGCTGCCAGTGGGAGTCTGAGAAGATGGGGAAGGTGGTCACTCTGCCCATGGTCACACAAGCCCCGTTAAGGACAGGAGCTTGCATTCCCAAGGCAAGAAGCCATGGTTACCTCTCTATTTCCCACCACTAGGTCTCTACCAGTGGTTTTCCAAACGCAGAGAAGAACCTTTCTCCTCCTGTCAAATATTCTAGTCCTTCTGCATCCAATATAACTTCCTTTAAGAACCTTCCTTCCAGATGAAAAAAACCTTCATTTGCAAGCCCACTGATACAATTCCTGACCCAATATCTCATCAACAGCTCACTCTAATAATTGCTATATTTATATTGATTACATACTTGTCTTATTTCCCTGCCTGGGCCAGATGTCCTTGGTCATAGCCAAATCAAAGGACCTAATTCTGTAATTATCTGTCTTTTTCTGGCAATAGCACCAGGGTTCTGTTGCCCAGGTTAGTAACATCAGAGGGAACTCTGCATCCTCCTTCTTCTTTCCTCCCACTCCCAAACACCCAATCAGTCTCTAAATCCCAGCAATTCTTTCTTTACAACCTCTCTGACATCTTCCATTTCCACCCTATCTTCCAACTAGACTGTTCCAGGAGAAGCCCAGGTGGGCTTCCAGATACCCAGCCTCCACCTTGAGCTCATCCTTAACACCAGCGCCACATTAACCTTCCTGAACTACAGCTTTATTCAGATCATTCCCCAGTTTGAAAATCTCTGACGGTTCCCTGTTTGATTTAATATTCAACACTAGATAGTTGAAAGGACCACAGGTTTTATAAGCAACTCCCCAGCGCTGCCCTTGACCGGTTGCAAGATTTGGGGTGAGACCCTCACCCTCTCAAAACCTCAGCTTCCTTGTCTATAGTATATAGGTAAAAATACCCATCTGTAAGGGTTGTTGTAAGGTTCAAGCAAGATGATGTAAGCCAATCCTTTGGCCACCCAGAGTAGGCACTCGATAAATGGCAACTTTCCTTCTTCCTCAAGCCAGTGCCAACCTACACTTCTTACAACTTATTCTTGTCCTCCTTTGCTGTTCTGGCCTCCACATCTTCGGAGAAGCTACTCCCTCCACTTGCTTTGCCTTCCATATTTGTCCATGGAATCTTCTATGCTCTTTAAGGGTCAATCTCATGAACTGTTCCTTGATCAGTTTTGTCAAATATTGTCAATGGCATGCCAAGGGGAGGTGAGAGCTTGCTGCCATTAACACTGTTGGAATTGCCAGCTCATAGAGATAACAAAAGGCACACAAACTTTTAGTTTTATGCCAGTGTTATCTAGCAGTCTCTTCCTTCTCTGAATTCCAAAAAATATATAGTATAACTTATAAGGTGTTTCATGTACTGTTTACTATAACTCAACACTACTTACAGTTGACCCTTGAACAATGCAGGGGTTGGGACTGCTAACCCCCAGTGCAGTAAAAAATCTGTGTATAGTTTTTGACTCTCCCAAAACTTAAACTACTAGTAGCCAACCACTGAGCAGAAACCTTACGGATAACATAAACAGTTGATTAACACGTATTTTGTATGTTATATGTATTATAAACTGTATTCTTTTTTTAAGATTTTATTTATTTATTTTGAGAGAGCATGAACGTGCAAGCAGGGGGAGGGGCACAGAGAGAGGGAGAGAGAGAGAATCCCAAGTAGACTCCATGCTGAGCACAGAGCCCAGTGTGGGGCTCGATCCCATGACCCTGAGATCATGACCTGAGCTGAAACCAAGAGTCAGATGCTTAACTGATTGAGCTACCTGGGTGCCCCTAGACTGTATTCTTACAATAAAATAAGCTAGAGAAGAAAAGTGTTATTAAAGAAATCATAAGGGAAAGAAAATACATTTATAGTACTGTACTGTAGTTATCCAAAAAAATCCACATGTAAGTAGACCCACGCAATTGAAACTCATGTTGTTGACGCATCAACTGTATAATTATAGTTATTTCTTTTTTCTTTTTTTTTAAGATTTATTTATTTGAAAGAGAGAGAGAGAGCAGGGGGAGGTGCAAAGGGAGGGAGAGAGAGAATCTCAAGCAGACTCCCTGCTGAACATAGAGCCTGATGCAGGATTCGATCCCAGGATCCTGAGATCATGACCTGAGCCAAAATCAAGAGTCAGACACTTAACCGACTGAGCCACACAGGTGTCCCTATAGTTATTTCTGCTCATGGTTTCTATCCTTTATTAAATTGTAAACTTTTTGAGTCAAGTACCACAGCATATGTGCCTCTGTTTCCCCTGTATAATAACCAAACACCGCAGAACAATAAATGTTCTAAGTAAATGAAGAGCTTAATACAGACTATACAGACCGTGTTAATATGTAGTAAATCTGGCATTCTGAGATCAAGAATCTTATTTAACGTCTTACTGAGTGAGCTCTGACTATGTACAGGTAATGTCTTAGTGCTTTACAAGCATTGTTCATTCATTATAAAAATTTATCCAGTACCTACTCTATGCTAGGCACTGTGCTATGTCTTAAGAACACATTAGTGAGCACAATTATTTATTTACACAATGCCTGGTAGTCACAGAGGTTAACTAATTTGCCCATGGTTATTCAGCTATTACCTGGGGGAGCCTCAATTTGAAACTGGGTCCTCCCCCAGAAGTCATGTTCTTAACCACTATATACATCTATTTCCTCTGGTGTAAGCTCCAGACAAGCCACAGTGGTTGGATCCCAGCCTGACCACACTCTCTTACACAAGCAATGATGGAATCCTCCTTGAGGATAGGGATCATGTTTTCATAAATCCTGAGGTCTCATATTTTAATTCCAAATCCATAACAACTTCTGATGTTATTCAGCCAACTGCCTGGATAACTATACAATCCATTGAATTTTCTTATAATTTGGGAGTTTTATTATTATTTTTTAAAGTTTTATTTTACTCGAGAGACAGAGAGCATGAGTGGGAGAGGCAGAGGGAGAGAGAATCTCAAGCAAACTCCATGTCGATCGCAGAGCCCAATGCAGGGCTCAATTCCACAACCCCAAGATCATGACCTGACCCAAAAACAAGAGCTGGGCACTTAACCAACTGCACCACCCAGGCACCCCTATCATTTGTGAATTTAAAAAAAAAATGAATTCACCCATATAAATATTTAATCACCAATAAAAACTTATTTCTTCCAGTTGCTGTCAATTATAAATTAAGTTATATTAGCTGGTGTGTTATTCCAGCTATCTTTCAGAACACTTGATATGCCTACACATCTCACAGCTACATGTACACTCCAGACACAAGCACAGCTACATTCTGTAGGACAGGCAGTGAAACCTTGGCTCTTCAGAAAACGACAATTTCTCTGATAACAGGAAGACATCAAGAGGCCCACAAAGGCTTTTTACTAAAAGTAAGAAGGACAGTAGTAGCAATGATAACACAAACTATGAAAAAATAGATGAAAGTCATTTAACCTACCCATCAGCAGAAGTTTTCAGTTGGCCTGGTAACTGGATGATATACTGTTTCTGTAGTCAGTTTCCTCTAAATGGACAAAGAAAAATAAAGGGGGAAAATGGGGGAAATTCACTTAAGAAATTGTTAGTATGTGCAGTATCAATAGGTATAAATAACTCGCCTGCCAAACGGATTAAACCAGAACGTGATGCAGAAAGAACAAGACATAACAAATGTTTGGCAAATTCTTGAAATGAAATAAAAGTAGGAAAGGTCTAAAAATAGCTTCAGATGAATTATATATATATATATATATATATATATATATAGCAAAAACACATCAGCAGTATGTTTAGGGCAAAGATCACTGAAAAAAAGCAGGAAAACGTGAACACCAAGAAAATTAAATCACAGGGGCGCCTGGGTGGCACAGCGGTTAAGCGTCTGCCTTCGGCTTAGGGCATGATCCTGGCGTTATGGGATCAAGCCCCACATCAGGCTCCTCCACTGTGAGCCGGCTTCTTCTTCTCCCACTCCCCCTGCTTGTGTTCCTTCTTTCACTGGCTGTCTCTATCTCTGTCAAATAAATAAATAAAATCTTTTTTAAAAAATTAAATCACAAATCTTTCTGGGTGTGGGCTTTGGAAGAACCAAAAATAGCTAACTCTCGAACATAAAACAGTCATTTTCTGATGAGTTTGGGCAATGAAGACAGCCACATCATTAGAACAGGGAGGGGAGAACAGGGAGCAAGTCAGCCCAACACAGAAGAGGTTTTGTTGTTGTTCTTTATGTATTTGTTTATCTAAGTGATATGGCTCTATGATGGGCTGGTTTCCTGGTGGGAATTCCTAAACCAGCCCCAAAGACCCTTGGGCTCACAGCATAGCCTCTCTTGTGTATAGCCCATTATATCTTTCTCAGGCAACAATATGGTCAAATTTAGAAGCTTGTTGTTTTATTTTTTTAAGCAAGCTCCATGCCCAGTGTGGAGCCTAATGCAGGGCTCGAACTCATGACCCTGAGATCAAGACCTGAGTGAGATCAAGAGTCGGCTGCTTAACCAACTAAGCCACCCAGGCGCCCCGCCCCCCTCGAGCTTGTTTTAGAACAGTTTCTCAACCTCTGCACTACTGACATTTAGGGACAGATAACCCTTGTTGTGGGGCTATTGTAGAGTGTTTAGCAGTATATCTGGACTCTACCACTGGATGCCAAGGAGTGACCCCCATTCCCAGCTGTGACAACCAAAAATACCTCCAAATAGCATCTAATGTCCCCAGGGGGCAAAATCTCCCCCAGTTGAGAACCACTGGTTTAGAGGATGAAGAGATGGTCATCCAGCCCAACCTCGTACCACATAGACGAGGAAACCAAAGTCCAAGTATGTTGAATGCCTTGCTCAAATGTACTTAGCTAGTCAGTGGCAGATCTCAGCCAGGAACCCCAGATTATCATTTTCAATAATTCCACTATACCCCAAATTTAATCATTTGCATGCCACTATGATTTAGCCATTCCCGTTGCCACCTAAATTATAATTTTTTAAAATTTGAGTTGGCTCATTTTTTTTAACTTAATGAATTTATTTTATTTTTAAAAAAGATTTTGGGTGCCTGGGTGGCTCAGTCAGTTAAGCGTCTGCCTTTGGCTCAGGTCATGATCTCAGAGTCCTGAGATCGAGTCCCGCATCTGGCTCCCTGCTCAGCAGGGAGTCTGATTGTCCCTCTCCCTCTGCCCTCCCCCCACCATTCGTGCTCTCCCTCCCTCTCTCTCTCTCTCTTTCTCTCTCTCGCAAATAAATAAATAAAAGAGAGAGAGAGCACAGAGGGAGAGTGAGAACTTACTAGGTAAGAACGATTATCTTCATTTTGTAAGTAAGGATACTGAGGCACAGAGGTCCCAGATCAATCACCCAACTCATGAGTGGCGGAACTGGGATTCCAGCCCAGGAAGTCTGGTTCAGAAGTCCATGCTCTTAATCAGCAAGGGGAAAGACTGGAGATGCCTGATGAGAAGTGAGAGAGATGGGTCTGGGGCTGAAAACAACAGTAGCCAGGAAATAATGGGCAGAGGTAAAAAGGGAGGGGAACTAAGGTGTTAAAACAAATCCTTGGGAGAGGGGAATTCTCACCTGAAAAAGTGGGCAAGAATAGTGGTGGGAGGGGGCAGAACCTGAGGGGAGAGGGCGTCAGAGTCGGGGCATGATGAGGCTTCAAATAAGTGGAGTACCAGGTACCGAGAGAAACCAGCAGGATGGGGAAATGGGGAGGCTGGAAATGGAAAGTCAGGCAGAATGTTGGTCTGGGAAAAAGGTGAAAGGAAGTGTGGGCTGGGGATCCAGGTCCAGGAGAGGACCCTGGGAGGAGTAAGGGGAAAGATGTGAGGGGGCTGTCAAGGTGAGAACCTATTGGTGAGAGGGGAGGCTGGGGTTTAGGTGGGGCTCGGAAGGGGTCCCAGCGGGGCAAGCTGGGGCACGTAGTGGGGAGCAGAGAAAACACGCTCGACACAGGCAAGGCAGACGCTGGTGAATGCCAGCCGTGGAAATTAATGTTTTACCCTTAAAAATCAAGTTGAGAATCACTAGGGGTGTGCACACCACATTTTTGCAAAATGTTGAACCAATTCATCTCCAAAAAATATAAAAAGCTTTTGGGTAACATTTGAGGAATTTTTGAGACTTTTATGTTCCCGCGACTAGTTCATAAATAAAATATACAACTTACAAAGCGCACACGCTCTTATAATCGCTGAATGAAAATACCAAGCACAGAACTGCTTTATCACGTGTTTTTGCCAGTTCCTCATGCCTCTTCAACACCTGACTTTTCAAAAACAAATTTTCTGGGACATGTTTTGTCTTTTACACTTTCCAGTTTTTTGCAGATCAAGGTGTCAATAAAAATAAACAACTTGGGGGAAATTCGATGAGCGTTGTCATGTTTGCAAATATCAGGATCTCTGAAGAAAGACACTTTCATGGTTTACCCTTAGTGACGTAGCAGCGCTTACGCAGAAATCCATCCACAGTATGTTAAGATGGGTTGTACCCACGTTCAACCAAGATATCGAGGCGCCAAAAGCAACACTAATGCAAATATATTTAAAGGAATATATAAATGATAAAAATGTAAAGCAAGACACGGTAATTAAGAGCAAGCAGTCTAGGGTCAGAAGGGCCTAAACAACTACCATCACAGTATCCCGCAGTAGTATATATTGGTGTTCGATACTAGCATTATGGAGTTATTATGAGGACTAAATCAGATGTCATATAAAGGATGTCGGGAACGCAATGCTAAATATATTCCGGGTATTATCCTATCTAGTACGAAGCAGAATAAACTAAACAATAAGCTTCTTGGGGGCCTGAGGGTTTTCATAACTTTGCTTTAATGAGGTTTGATTCCTGGCACTAATTTCCACGTAGGCAAGTACTTGTTCATTCTTCTAGGTCAAGACCGACCTGAGGGTTTTGAATGGCTCTCAACCCACAGTTCTCAAAGTGTATTCTCTAACTCCAGAAAGCCCCGAAGACCCTTTCAGGGAAGCTATGAAATAAATACTCTTTTCATACTAATGGCAATGCCAGCAATTCTAACTTTATTAATAACAATAAAAACTAATTTCTTAATAATACTAGTTGTCTAATCAATAACTGTTGTCGTTTTTCACTGCATTGACATGTGCACTGATGATGTGAAAACACTGGTGGATAATACTACTGATACCTTAGCATGAATCAAGGCAGTGGTACCAAAGTTAACTGTTACTCCTCCCTAGCACGTGCTCACAGGGAAAAAAAAAAAAAGCTAGTTTCACTTAGGAATGTCCCTGATAAAGCAGTACTTTTATTAAATCCTGATCCCTTGAATATAACTCTTTTTAGTATATGCACTGCCAAAGCAAGTGCCTACATATTTTTTTTAATAGTCCATGTGATGAAATGGGAAGGACCCATAAAGCACTCTGCCGTATACCCAAGTACAATGGTTGCCTTGAGATAAAGCACTTGTACACGATTTGAGTTAGGAACTGAACTCACCATGTTTGTCATGAAACACCTTCCTTACGTGAATGAATGACTGACAAACTGTGGTATTCAGATTTGGGTATCTGGTGGATATTTTCTCAAAAATTAATGAAGCAAGCCTGTCACTTCAAGGTAAATAATTGACAATATTTACCAATGATAAGATTGGAGGTTTTCAGTGGAAATTGGAATTCTGGAAAACTCATATCCACCTCACTGAGCTTGACCGCTTGCCAGTACTTGAAGACTTTTCTGATGAGATCAGTGATGATATTAATAACCACAATTTTTTAAATATACTGACACGTCACAATATTTGGAAGATCTGTATAGCTTAGTGAACCGATATTTTCCAAATGACCAATATGTGCTGTTACAGAATCAATCATATGTGGCTAAAAAATACATTCAAAATGAAATATAGATTAGTGCATTTCCTCAATAAGATTTTATATTCCACATGGCAACTAACCTTGAAGAAGCTATTACTTGCTGAGTTTTGATGTAATATCAAAGAGAAATATTCACAGCGATCTGTAAAGGCTATAAAATATTCCTTCTTTTTCCAACTCCGTCTTTGTGAGACCAGATTTCCTTTGTATATTCCTTTTTTTTTTTTTTTTTTTTAAGATTTTACTTATTTATTTGAGAAAGAAAGAGAGAGCACGAGCAGGCGGGAGAGGTAGAGGAAGAAGCAAGCTCCCTACTGAGCCTGACATGGGGCTTGATCCCAGTACCCTGGGATCATGACCTGAGCTGAAGGCAGATGCTTAACTGATTAGCCAGCCACCCAGGCACCCCCACCTTTGTACATTTCAATCTAAACAAAATATCACTACATCAAAAGAAGCAGCAGATATAAAAATCCAGTTTTCGGGGCGCCTGGGTGGCACAGCAGTTAAGCATCTGCCTTCGGCTCAGGGCGTGATCCCGGCGTTATGGGATCGAGCCCCACATCAGGCTCTTCTGCTATGAGCCTGCTTCTTCCTCTCCCACTCCCCCTGCTTGTGTTCCCTCTCTCGCTGGCTGTCTCTATCTCTGTCGAATAAATAAATAAAATCTTTTAAAAAAAAAAAATCCAGTTTTCTATTATTTTTTTTAAAGATTTTATTTATTTATTTGACAGAGATAGAGACAGCCAGCGAGAGAGGGAACACAAGCAGGGGGAGTGGGAGAGGAAGAAGCAGGCTCATAGCGGAGGAGCCTGATGTGGGGCCCGATCCCACAACGCCGGGATCACGCCCTGAGCTGAAGGCAGACGCTTAACCGCTGTGCCACCCAGGCGCCCCTCCAGTTTTCTATTATTAAGCCAAACATTAAAGACTTTTGTAAAAGTGAAAAATACTGGCACTCTTCTCACTCATTTTTTTATTTGGGAATATATTTTTTTCATAAAAATACACTATATTAACATGTAACAAATTTATTCTAAGTATATTTATTTATTTAAAGTAGGCTCCATGCCCAGCACGGAGCCCAATGTGGGGCTTGAACTCACAATTGAGACCTGAGCTGAGATCAAGAGCCAGATGCTTAACCTACTATGCCACCCCATGATGCCCCATGAATTAATTTTTTTAAATGTTATCAGTTTTAATTTTTACTATGTAAGTAAATATAAATATCCAAACCTACTCAAAGGTTTTTGAGATCTTCAATAATTTTTAAGAGTGTAAAGAGGCTGTGGGACCAAAAACTATAACAACCACGATTCTAAATAGTTGTCCAAACTTGAGCTGGTCTCCTTTGTTTACAGAAAGATAAGGCTTGGGGCGCCTGGGTGGCACAGCGGTTGGGCGTCTGCCTTCGGCTCAGGGCGTGATCCCGGCGTTCTGGGATCGAGCCCCACATCAGGCTCTTCTGCAATGAGCCTGCTTCTTCCTCTCCCACTCCCCCTGCTTGTGTTCCCTCTCTCGCTGGCTGTCTCTCTCTCTGTCGAATAAATAAATAAAATCTTTAAAAAAAAAAAAAAAAGAAAGATAAGGCTTAGGACCAATCTACAATAGAAAATTATCACCTCCTAGTCGGTTTAGGGGGAGGAACGTTCTTTAGAAGAATCTTCGGGAGCTAGAGTTAATTGTAGTTCGTTCTCACAGTAACAGGTAAGTCTAACAGAGTAGAGCCATTGAGTTCAAGAAAGGCAAGTCAAAGACCTTTCGGGAAAGATAGGCTGCTAGGTCTGCATCTAGGAAAAATAAAGAGCTGACCCCCCCCCCTTTTTTGTACATCTTATAATATGCCTACATGCTATTACTATCTGTGTAGATATTAAACTTATATGCTTCATTAAAGGCATTGGAAAGATTTTCCCCCTCTGAAACTCTTTTTGATTAGGAATCCCATTTGTCTTGATATTTGTCTCTCTATAAAACAGATTAGGGAGAAATTTGTCCTTTTGTGNTGTACATCTTATGATAAGCCTACATGCTATTACTATCTGTGTAGATATTAAACTTATATGCTTCATTAAAGGCATTGGAAAGATTTTCCCCCTCTGAAACTCTTTTTGATTAGGAATCCCATTTGTCTTGATATTTGTCTCTCTATAAAACAGATTAGGGAGAAATTTGTCCTTTTGTGACCAAAAAAGACCAAAGGGAGTTGCAGTTGGATCTCACCATGGGCCCACAATTTCTGCTCAAGGGGCATAATAAAAAGTGTTAGAACAACCCACTGCTGCTGGTACAGTACCATGATCAACTTCCTAAATTTAGCTCTAAAATCGATGAGGGAATCCCTCAGTTGTTTGTCTCCTTTCCAATCAACAAACAAACAAAACCAGACCTGAGGTTCAGTCTCATGTCTACACCAGAATATTGATAGGCTCTGAATTTAATAAAGAATAAAAACCAGGAGAAGCCATTTGACCCATTTCAGCCTCTTGGTGTCCTGAAATTTCCACTTCGCTGTGATGAAAAGAATCAAGGTATGATCTAACTCAAAAATGGGTTGTTATTCAGGAGGAAAAGAAAAGAATAGGGACCAATTCTAGCTTCGGATTGGATTGTTTCTGAAAATAGGAGCATCACCAGTGAGGTCAAAGCCAGAACTGCCCGGAGTCTCCCAGTAGGCTCTTCAACGCTTTTTTTGATCATTGCAGGAAGCTTCCTGATACCACCTTCTATATCCACCCAGGCCATTTTGGTCACAAATTACCATTTCTCTTCCTCGAGACTTCTCGCGCGGGAGGAAAGTAAAGAATAATGATTTAGGGGAACCCTGGAGTCAGCCTGCCTGGGTGTGATCTATTCTAATGCCTTGGGCAGATAACTCCACCTCCTGATGCCTCAATTTCCTCCCTGTAAAATGGAAAGAGCGACAGCACTTACTTGATAGGTTCTTGTTAGGATTATCTAAGATTATGCGTACAAAGCACTCAGCACAAGACACGGCACATACCAAGACCTAATACACAGAAGTCACTATCACGACAATTCTTTACTTCATATTCCCATCTGTAAGCAGTTTTTTTCCCGTTATTTCTCAACATAACCCTTTCTTTCGGGGCTGTTGATTTCGAAGGCATCTGGTCCCTCATATCCCTGAGTCATCATCATTAAAATGCCGGGTTTCTCAAGTCATCCCTCCCCCTCCTGCTCTCTAGGGCTCCCTCTCCTGTCTGCTTAGCTCTGGTAGGGGCCCAAACTAAAATTCCGTGGCCATGAGTCTCGGTCGGGGCTCGGCCTTGGAAGAACCTCCCCAGGCCTCTTGGAGACCACCTCAGGCGCGACAAAACTGATCCGCACCAGACTCGGAGAAACGCCCCAGCCCACCAAGGTGCGAAAGAGGCCGGGGGCGGGGCCGTTCTCCGAGGTGAGAGCGAGGCCACACCCCGAGGTGAGCGTGCTGGGGGCGGGCCCTCACCCGTCGTGGGCCCGAGGCCGGGGGGCGTGGCCGCGCCGGGGAGCAGCNGAGCGTGCTGGGGGCGGGCCCTCACCCGTCGTGGGCCCGAGGCCGGGGGGCGTGGCCGCGCCGGGGAGCAGCTCGGACCGTTAGGGATGCGCCAGCCGCCTCTCCAGGCGGCGCGCGCAGCCATTCCCGGGCCTGAGGCAACGCAGGGGTTAAGGCCGCCGGCGCCACCTGGGCGCCGCTGAGGAGACCCGCGAGCCGGCGAATCCCGCGCGGGAGCGGCGAACAGGTGCCCGCGCGCGTCAGGCGCCGGCAAGGGGCGGGGAGAGGGGGCGCGGCCGGAAGCCCGGGGCGGGGTGCGGCCGGCCCGGTGAGCGGGAGGAGCTGAGGGAGGCAGGAAGGAGCTCGCCTGGCTGAGCG
>NC_048229.1:15398861-15468064 GCF_002007445.2 Ailuropoda melanoleuca
CGCGGCGGGGCCCCTCCCCCCTGCAGCCTGGCGCGCGCCGGCCGGGCCGCACCGCTGCGGGCTCAGCGCGCGCGGGCCATGTCCGCCTTCTGCCTGGGGTTGGCCGGCCGCGCTTCAGCACCCGCAGAGCCGGACAGCGCCTGCTGCATGGAGCTGCCCGCTGCGGCCGCGGACGCAGTCGGGAGTCCAGCCGCCGCCGCCCTCATCTCCTTCCCCGGGGGCCCCGGGGAGCTGGAACTGGCGTTAGAGGAGGAGCTGGCGCTGCTGGCGGCCGGGGAACGGCCGTCCGACCCCGGGGAGCATTCTCAGGCCGAGGTCAGGCCTCCGGCCGAGGGGTCCGGACTGCAGCCGCCACCCGCCCAGGATCCCGAGCTGCTGTCTGTGATCCGGCAAAAGGAGAAGGATCTGGTGTTGGCGGCCCGGCTGGGCAAGGCGCTGCTCGAGAGGAACCAGGACATGAGCCGGCAGTACGAGCAGATGCACAAGGAGCTGACAGACAAGCTGGAGGTGAGGACTTCCCTCGTGGGATGGGTGGGAAACGGGGAGCCCGCCCGGCCCTGGGCAGCTTCGGGAGCCACTCACCAACCCCACACCTTCCTTGCTCAAACTGCCTCAACAGAAAACCACCTGAGGGGAGGGGTAGGCTGGAGGGATTTTAATGATCAAACCAGGGCAACATTGAATCCACCTGACTTCAGCAAATGGGTCCATGCACAGCCCCAGCCCCGCTGTGGGCCATTCTATATAGGTACTGTACACTGCATCTAAAATAGAGCTTACAGTATGACTAATTTATACAGCGCTGAGGTGATGTCTGCACACAGAGAAATGAGAAAGTCGGGAAGCATTCAAAATATGCTCCAGGTTTTCAGAGTAGTTAATCTCTAATCAGGGTGTTAGCCTAAAGCCTTCCAGTTTTGGCGTTAAGGCCTCCAGATGCCCTTGTCTTAACTTCCCGGCAGCTCAGAGTTGTGGGAAACAAGTGCTCCTAAAGGAGCTTTATATAGCCTTCAAATACTCAGGGATTAGGAAATGTGGTTCCATTGCAGAAATCAGGCAAGCCTGGGCTCAGCATGTGACTGTTGGTAGTGGATTTAATTTGGATTTTGGCATTTATGTGTATTTTGTATTTAAACAGTGTGTTTCTGTGTTCCGGGCCTCATGCACGCAATCTGAAGGCCAAATGCGACCTACAAGAACCATATTACTTTAACTGTTATAAATACCTCTTAAAGTGTCTGTAAGATTTCAGCCAATCCTCTGGACCAAAGTCTTTCTCACAGCTATGCCTGTTTGTTTTCTTGCCCTTTACTGGAAAAGGGCCTTGAAAGTGGTATGGAATGCCAGCCTTTCTAAAAATTAAAGAGATTTTTTTTTTTTAAAGGGGGTGGGGGGCATCTGTGGCAGTGGAAAGGAGCTTATTTTTGTCTGCCTGTGCATTTACTGTTGTTACCCAGTTTGGTTGTGCAACTAGTTCTTTTTATTCTTAGTTACAAGAGAATAGTACAGTCCTGAATAAGGTCTGAAATTGACCCTAGTCTGCTTCCATATCTCTGCTACTGGTTGAACAGTCAGAATGTAGATTCAGAAACTTTTCTGTAATAAGATTTAAGTGTGTTTGTAGTCTAGCAACATACCAAAAGTAAATCAGGGAGAAAAAAAGGAAACCAGTGAGTGCCCTGTAGTTCAGTTGGCCTGTTAACTAGGTCTGCCAGTTGATGAACCCCTGAGATACCTCTCTGAAAAGTGGTTTGTGAAACCTATAGGTAGACTGCCAAAAAGCAATCCAATGAATTGAATTGTTTAATTTTCACTTGAAGTAGAGGTCTAGAAATAAAAGGGTGTCTTTTTTTAAAAATGGGATTCGGTTTCTGACTCTATATAAAAGTACTACTGCAGAGATTTATACTTGTGATTTGAAATTCCTTTAGTGAGGGACTTGATTGAAGAGACAGCTAACTTGAAAGGAACATCATATCAGTCAGTTTGATTACTGATAGATTTCAGAGTAATCCTGAGTGTGCAATTACACACATCCTGGGTTCCATGTGGAGCCTTTGTACATTTCTTCAACAAAAGAAAAAGGTTTAAAAATTGTGTAACAAGAAAGGTTCTATTGTAAAAGAGAAAATTACCTTTGACTTTTTGCTATTGACCAAATAGATTGTTATAAATAGTTTAAAGCTCTTAAACTAGTTTTTAAAATCTTCGTTCCTCTACAGGTTACCATATGAACTCGTGTTAAAAATTTATTCTAATTTCTGGAGGTTGTGGTTGAACTACAGTGTGAATATACTTAACGCTACTCAACTGTACACTTAAAAATGGTTACAATAGTAAATTTTGTTATGTTATACTTACAGTTTTAAAATGTTTATTTGTAAAAGTCAAATCTTGATCATTACTGAAGATGAGTATTGGAGGGTTCAGTTATACTATTTCTTCAAGGTATACTTGAAGATTATCATTAAAAATTTTTAGTTTTTTTTTAAAGTACATTTAAAAATATGTCATGAAGATATTGTCATTAGTTCCTTGTTAATTATTTTAATTCTTCTTAATTGACTGAAACCTAATAGAGGATGATTTCATTTGATACCTGCAAGTGAATTTTCTTCACAGTATATTTTTTAAGCAGCCTAGCTTTTAGAATGTCTGCTTAGACAAAATACTGTCTAAAGTTTAACACCACCACTCTGCTATATTTTCAATTAAATATTTAAGAGTAGAGGACCAGCCCTTACTTTAAAAAGCATTTGTAATTTTCCACAAACTGTCAGTGGAGTCAAACACATTTTTCTCACAGGTAGGTTTGAAAGATTAACACACGAGTGAACTCTGAGAGAACGTTGGCTCGACTGTTAAATAATGAGGTGGTCTTGTTTTAGTCCCCTCTGTTCCCTTACTACCTCAAAATTGGCACCTTTCTAACTTCAGGACCAACAAACATTATTAAGATTTTTTCTACCTACTCATAAGTTAATATCAAATACCTTTCCAGTTCTGTGTGCCAAACCTAAGATTTTGTTCTGTCATTTAAAAACATAAAGTCTTGATTTTATACTGCTTTATTTAAAGGCACATTCTTTAAAGTCTTTAATGGTTTAAAGGTAAACAGAATTTTTTTAAGCTGTATATCTCAGTTAAAATGAAGATTAATATAATTTGAAAGACTGGAAGATTTTGGTCATTTTTTTTCCACCCTTAAATTGACTATATTGTATTTTATTCATTCACTGAATTTTATTTTCATATGCTTAGAGTTCTAAAGTTTTTTTTTAAGATTTTATTTTATTTCTTTTTAAAGATTTATTTCTTGGGACACCTGGGTGGCTCAGTCGGTTAAGCGTCTGCCTTTGGCTCAGGTCATGATCCCAGGGTCCTGGGATCAAGTCCACATTGGGCTCATTGCTCCGCAGGGATCCTGTTTCTCTCTCTGCCTGCTGTTCTCTTGCTTGTGCTCTCTCTCTGACAAATAAATAAATAAATAAATAAAATCTTTTTAAAAATAAGGATTTATTTATTTTAGGGAGAGAGAGAGAGCAGGATGGGGAGGTGCAGAGAGAGAATTCTGAAGCCGCCAGATGTGTGGCTTGATCCCAGGACCCTGAGATGATGGCCTGAGCTGAAATGAAGAGTCAGCAACTTAACTGACCCAGCCACCCAGACGCCCCATAAGATTTTATTTTTTAGGTAATCTCTATGCCCACTCTGGGTCTCAGACTCACAACCCAAGACCAAGAGTCCCATCCACCAACTGAGCCAACCAAGTACCCCAAAGTAATTTTTTAAAAGATATATTTATGTATTTTAGAGAGAATGCCGTGGTAGGGGGGCACAGGCAAGGGAGGAGGAGAGAGAATCCCAGGCTGACTCCCCGCTGAGCCTGGAGCTCTATGTGGGACTCCCATCATCTCAGGATCCTGAGATCAGACCCCAGTCAAAAACCAAGCATCCCACACTTAACTGACTACACCATCCAGGTGCCCTGCTCCTCAAGTTATTTTTAAAAATTTATTTCTTCTGGAGGCCCTTGGGTGGCTCAGTCCGTTGAGAGCTGGACTCTTGATCTCATCTCAAGTCTTGATCTCTTGGTGGTGAGTGCAGGCCCTGTGACTGGGCTCCATGCTGGGAGTGAAGCCTACTTTAAAAAAAAAAAAACTGCATTTACAGAGAGCCCTTTTGCTTTTATTTTTTTATTAAAACATTTTATTTACTTATTTGAGAGAGAGAGCAGGAGAGAGTACAAGTGGGGAAGAGAGAGAGAAGCAGAGGAGCTTGATGTAGGGCTTGATCCCAGGACCCTGGGATTATGACCTGAACTGAAGGCAGAGGCTTAACCAACTGAGCCACCCAGGCACCCCCACCATTTTGCTTTTAAATCTTATATCCAGCTAGGTCCTTAGTTTTTTTCCCAGAATATGATCTAAGACATTAACTTGCATTTATTGATATACTTTCTTCTTCAGAAATTAAATATTTAGTTTTTAAAGACATTTTAAACATACAAGATCCCCTTTTTTCCCTATTTTAGCTGAAAGTGAATTATCCCTTACTGCAAAGGTAGTCTTTTCCCTCAACTACATTTTCTTCTCCCTTCCTTAGGCCAATTCTTATGATTCTAGTACAGCTTTTTATACGGCAAAACAAAGTGAAAATTATCACATAATGAGAGTCCCTAGTAGACTTGGGGAGGCAAACCCAGAGGTCCTTATTTGTATTCAGTGCTGGTCCACTTAAAAATTAGTACTTTTTCATTGTATATCCTGGACTTAGGAGAATGGTGTTGCTTTTTTGACTCTGCAGAAATCCGTTTTCTCTAACAACCAGTTTCAGATGGGCTAATGGTATTAACTTGTATTTTTTCAGAGTTTTCAATAAACCTTATTTTTTTAAGAATGTTTCAGATTTACAGAAAACATGGAAAGATGGTACAGTAAATTTCCATATGCCATGCATCCAGTTTCCTGTTATTAACATATTATGGTACGCTTGCCATAATGAAAAAAAAATCGATACTGATACATTGTTAACTAAACTCCTTAGTTTATTCAGATTTCCTTAACCGTTACCTATTTTTTTTTTCTGTTCCAGGATCCCATCTTGAATACATTGCATTTAGTTTTACTCTTTTAGTCTCCTCTTTGCTGTAACACTTTCTTAGACTTTTCTTGTTTTTGATGATCTTGACAGTTTTGATGTTAATTTTCCTTCATTTGTTTATTGAGATATAATTAACATATAATGTAATATTATTATTCGTTTCAGGTGTAGATATTAACTTTATGTTATGTTATAACATTAAAGGATTAAAACATATAAAATGAATAACATACAACCCCTGACCTCCATACTTCCCAATATGCTGCCTAGAGTTCAGTGGTTAATTTCACTTTGCTGAAAATACGATTCCAGGAAACCTTTCTTTTCTTTGAGTAAACAAAAGGTTAAACTCTGTATGTTCATTATTAGGAAAGTCTCCATGGATTTTTTTTTCCGTGTTCAGGGAAACCTGAATTAGGAGGCTTGTCACATGACCAAAGAACTGTAAGGACAGAATAGACTGATCAGCACCACCTGTCTCAAGCCCTCCCCCAACTCCAAGTGGATTGGATTGTTTTAGTTGCTTGGTTGGGCTGTTCACTAACAGCTGTTTGCTGAATATTTTTAAGTCTCTCTGTTCTTTTAGAACACAAGCCTAATTTATCTGGCCTCTCAGTAACACTGTGATTACTGAGTTCTTGCTGTTGCCTTCTGCTCAATCTTTTTCATTTTGGAAAAAAATGAATAAAACCGAGTATCACAATTTTAGGATTGCAATTAGCATTTGTTTCTGCATTTCATCCTTCTGAAGTCTCTACGGTGACTAAAACATTTTCATTTTTGGAGTTTAGCAATGTTGATGGAAGCATAGAGCAGAAAGTTCTGATGCTGATGAGCATAAGTCCCTCCCTTGTTCGTTCTTTCCCTGCATGCTCCAGACTGAAGCTGTATAAAGTACAACTATAATGTGACTTTTTCAACAAATACAGTAGAGTCACTATATCCTAGTGAGTTATCTCCCAGAAGTGGTCGACCTGGGAGGCCATACATTTATTTCAGTAAAAATTGCCTTTGCTAATGTGATCAGAATTTTCATTTTGGATCACTGGTTTTATCTTTTGGCACATTATTTTGACTGCTCTGTCATGGTATATTTTCATCTTTTGGGACTAAATTTGACTTTAAGAAACTTCAACAAGTCATTCAGAGCAAAAAGAGGGAATAAAATGACAGGATGAAATGGGATGATCTCTTGTTTTAAACACATATTAGATGTGAAGTAATGGGACTGATTTTCATTTTCATGTATAAGTATACACTGGCCCTTTAGACTTTCCAAAAGAAGCATTCTGAAAAATATTCAAAGAGTGAGACCTTGGGGGCGCCTGGGTGGCACAGTGGTTAAGCGTCTGCCTTCGGCTCAGGGCGTGATCCCGGCGTTATGGGATCGAGCCCCACATCAGGCTCCTCCGCTGTGAGCCTGCTTCTTTCCTCTCCCACTCCCCCTGCTTGTGTTCCCTCTCGCTGGCTGTCTCTATCTCTATCAAATAAATAAATAAAATCTTAAAAAAAAAAAAAAAGAGTGAGAACTTGGATAGAATAAGAGCGAAGCTTCCCAAGTAGAAAAGATGACTGACTACTCTGAAGAAGATTCATATGCTCAGTTTCTTAGCTTGTTGAAACAGTACACAGTGCTGGTACCAGCCTTCCTCGCATCACAATTTCCTGTAGAGCCAATATAGATGGGCAGATAGATGGATAGATAGATGCATGTCTAGGCTTCATCCCATTCTTAACTAATCACCGTCTTTGGGATTCAGGTCCAGGAGGGTATATTTTCAACAGTTATATCAGAGCTTTTCTGAGAGCCCCCAAATTGAGGACCATTGCTTTAACTTCTTTTTAATATACTCCTTGGGGTATAGATTTTGCTTTCTTGTACATAACATGCTTTGTAAGTAGAGCATACTTGCCTCTGCAAAGAGGCATCCATATTTGTCTCTCAGAAACAAAAAGATACTCTTATTTCCTTCACAAGAACGCTTTTTTATTGAGCTGCTACTTCAAGCCATCTGTATTTTTACTGCATACGATTTGTCACACACAACTTCTTACTTTTATCAGTCTCTCCCACTAGAATGAAATCTCCATAAAGGCAAGGACCATGTCTGTTTTACTTTTCACCGTATTCCCAGCACAGTTGCTGACCAATAGTAGGTACTTAAGAATGAATGGATGGATCAGAAATAAATGTGCAAGGCTAATAGGCCATGATTTAAAGCAGATCTGAAGCTGAACTTGCTTGATATCAAAATATAATGCTTTGTATCACAACAAATATTTATTGAATTGTGATTTAGAGCACTAACAGAGTCTAATGACTTAAACACAAATCCCAGCTCTGCCATTTACTAATATTGACCTTGAGCTTGTTACTTGACCTCTTATCTACTGTTACCTCATCTGTAAGAAAAGGTGGTTAATCTGAAGGAGCTCTGGAGTTCTATCCATGTCTGAAAATTCTTTGATTCTAAGTGCCTGGTATTATGCCAAGCATAATAGATGATTCCAAAAGAAGCCTTAAGGACTTGTCTTAAGTTGTTTAAATGTATAGTTCACCAGTTAATTGGATGACTTGCTGAATTGCAAGTGAATTCCTAAGTCCACAATTCCATTCTCAAGAACAAGAATAAATGTAGGAATATTAAGCATTTAAAATAGGAATGGCATTCTCTTTGTGAAGTCAACTCCTTCCCTACTTTGCAAGAAAGGAATGTTTTTGTAGCTGTGAAATAGGCAACTTTTCCCATGTGGCAGAGTGTTTTGTTGTGCTGACTGGCTGGGAAAAAGAAAAGTTAGGAAAGTGTGGCAAGAGAAAAAAGCAAAAGGCTGTGCGTTTTGAACAGTTTATAAATCCTCTTCGCTTCTTACCCAGCACTTAGAACAAGAGAAACACGAACTAAGAAGACGATTTGAGAACCGAGAAGGGGAATGGGAAGGGCGTGTGTCAGAGCTAGAGAGTGACGTGAAACAACTTCAGGATGAATTGGAGAGGCAGCAAGTTCATCTACGGGAAGCAGATCGAGAAAAAACACGGGCGGTCCAGGAATTATCAGAACAGAACCAGAGGTTATTAGATCAACTCAGCCGGGTAAGTGACAAGTTAAGAATTTATGGTACAAAAATACTGAAAGTTGAAACCAGAGCTGCTGTGTGATGTCAATCTTACATATGGTAACAGGAGTTCTGATTTTTGTTGCCTTTGGTGTTGATATCAACAAGCTAGATATTTTTCACCTATGAGAACTTTAGCTGTGTGAACTAGGGGTCAGGAGCCAAAATCCTTACCTGTCATTAGTCAGCTATGAGACTTTGACAATCACCTAACTTGGGAGTTTTTTAGTTTTTAAGATAAAAGAATTGTGCTTAATGATTTCTGACGTTCCAGAAAGCTATAAAAGTCTATGATTCCTTACCTAGAGAAAGTCTGTCATGGGTAAAATTATGTTAATGCATTTAGTTCAAATATTAAATAATGCCATCCTTAAACTGAAAAGCTTAGGGAAAATTACTAGAGCTAAAGATTTTCATTGATGTCACATTTGTGAATGTACATTTCTTCATATTATTTAAATGTGAAAGGAGGTATATGCGCATCTGTGTTTAAAACTTGTTCTTTTTATTTCATATTAAGTAAAAATTTTTTACTTGTACCTTTATAGGGTGGAGTCATGGAAGTATTAAATAATTAACCAAGGTCAAGACCATGAAATCATAGCAAAGAAAGAGTTTGAGGGCTGAATAGGTAGAAATCTAGCTTAAATACAGAACATACCTTTTTAACAAATGTAGGTACGTTGTTAATGCCCTGGTCTTTAAATCCACCTACTTTAGAAAATTAAGAGCTGGATTTACTGTGGTACTTCAGTCCTTCTTATGTGTTGAAAATAAAACTATTAACTCTTTAGCTCTCAGAGGATAAACGAACTTCTGTCCAATCTCATCCCATAGGTCATGTTTAGGTCTTTGGAAAAGGCTTACTTAGAGCAGCACATGGTAAATTCTTGGCATTTCCACAAATACAATGGGTAATACCTTGTGAAGTTATTTCATTAGTTTGTCATACTTGCTTCCCATGGGTACCTTGGTGCCTCACTAGGAAGTGTGAGGTAAATGCTACCACTAGAGAAAGGGAGAATCTGTAGAGGGGAGAATGGAAGTGGGGAGGAGGGGGAGGGAGACAGTGAAGGAAGAAGGAAGGGAAAATAGAGGTGCCTAATGACTTGGAAAATAGCTAGTTGCAGGAAATATCAACTCATGTGAAAGGTGAGAATCCAGATGATAAGTAGACCTAAAGATCTTGTCTTCGGGCTTCCCATCTATGGGTTTAAATCATCATTTGATTGGCTGGAAGGGAAGAATTGGACAGTTCTTCAGGAAGTCATTTCAAGGCCAGTTCAGTAGCAGCATTTCTGACTCAGTTCTAAAACCTTTGCAACAACTTGGAAGGGATTTTGTAAGATTTTTTAAGTTTTTTTGTTTTTTTTTTTAAAGATTTTATTTATTTATTCGACAGAGATAGAGACAGCCAGCGAGAGAAGGAACACAAGCAGGGGTAGTGGGAGAGGAAGAAGCAGGCTCACAGCAGAAGAGCCTGATGTGGGGCTCGATCCCATAACGCTGGGATCACGCCCTGAGCCGAAGGCAGACGCTTAACCGCTGTGCCACCCAGGCGCCCCAAGATTTTTTAAGTTTTGAGTGTTCATTCATTATTCATGAAAGATAAACTAACTGGATACACCTGGCCAGATTTATTTATTTGTTCAACAGCATTGACTTAATACTTATTCTGAGCAAGTGTTTCTTATGGACACCTATACAAGGAATACTGTAAACCAGCACAATTAAAGGGGAAATTATTTCTTGGGGTTAAGTTCATGTTACAAAATAACGTGAGCAGAAACAGACTCAACTCCGCTCTCTGATCTGGTGAAAGATAGGTGGCCAAGAGAGATGAAGGGAGAAAGCAAATATTAACATAACATAGCGAAAGAGCAGAGAACTTGGAATTTACATGCATGATGAATCTTGACTTTGCTTCTCATTGACTGGATGACCTTATTTGTGCCTCACTTTCCTTACCTATAAAATGGGGGTAAAAACCTATACCTTACACAAGTATTGTTGAAATGAAAGTAAGATAATGTGTTTATGTTATGCTGCAGTATATGAAGGTAAGGATTTCAATGTTGATGGTTGTTTTAATAAAGCAGTACCTTTATAGTTGAGATTCCTTTGCCTGATTTCTCTGTAGAAAATCCTGATAAGCTGTTCCCAAAAGGATATAGGGGGATAACATTTCCACTAGATCTAGATTCTTGTTATCCTTTCTGGCCTGGAATGCAGGCCTTTGGTGAGTTTTGTGGCTTTTTTTCCCTTTCTCTTTTTAAGCAGGACAAGCCCCTGGGGTTTCCATCAGCAGCCAGTTTAGATTGTATTTTATCATTTTGTTAACTTGGTATTCAGGAACTAGAGGAGTTGAGTACTTTGAGGTGAATTAAGATTCTCCTTGGACAAGATAACCAGCAGAGGTAGTAGAAGGCCAGACTTTTTTATGATGTATATAACATGTCTTTATAAGCATGAAATGTATCGTATCTCAAGTGTAATACGATATTTCTGTGATGCCTTTGTCCAAAGTATTTTTTTTAAGTTTATTTTTTTAGTAATCTCCATGCCCAATACAGGGCTTAAACTCCCGACCCCGAGATCAAGGGCTGCATGCTCTTCAGACTGAGCCAGCCCGGCACCCCCGAAGTATTTTTAAGTATATTTCTTTTGCCACCATGGCCTCCAAGTTTTTGGGTTTTTTTTTTTTTTAATAACAGCTCTATTGAGATATAATGCACATACCATAACATTTACTTTTTTAGGTATAAAGTTCGCTGGGTTTTAGTATATTCAGAGTTGTGCAACCATCACCACTATTTAATTATAGAACATTTCATGCCCCCAAAGAAAGAAATCCTATACCCATCAGTAGTCACTCTCCATTTCTCCTAACCCCCTACCCCATGCTCTGACCCCTGGTAACCACTAATCCACTTTCTGTTTCTATGGATTTGCCTATTCTGGACATTTTATATAAGTGAAATCATACATATGTGATTCTTTGTGACTGGATTATTTCCCTTAGCATGATGTTTCAGGGTTCATCTGCATTGTGGCATATATCAATACCTTAATTTTATGGCTAAAGAATATTCCATTCTGTGGCTATAACACATTTTGCTTATTCATTAGTTGATGGACATTTGGATTGTTTCCACTTTTTGGCCATTATGAATAAGATTACCATAAACATTCATGTACAAGTTTTTATGTGACCAAGCTTCTTTTTAGCTCTAAAATCGGATGCTGTGGGTATATATATCCCATGAGCTTCTGGATCCTCATTATCATGAAGGAAGAGATAGGTATTCTAATTTTATAGCTGGGAAAACTTGAGGGACAGAAACATGTGGCTTGTTTGAGGCTTTTCTAATTTAAGACTTACGGTTCCTATGCCTCAGTTTCACATTTCTGAGGCAGCAATTAAGGTCACAGGTTTTGGAGCCAGACAGCCCTGGGCCAAACACCAGCTCTGCTATTTACTAGCTGGGTGAACATGGAAAAGTTTTTTCACCTGTTTTAACCTTAGTTTCCTTCTTTGTAAAATAGAAACAAACAATTACCTGATGGTGTTAGGGGGACTAAATGAGATAATATATGTAAAACTCTAACTGCAGTGCCTAGCATATTGTAAGTGCTCAGTAACTGGTTGCCATGATTTATAATTATCATGTCGTCTTCACGTAGAGGCGATTTCTGCATCTAGTCAAACATCGGAATTCTAACCTGATGGCAGAAGAATCTGAAGTGTTCCCAGCATATATTAGTGCCTGAAAATGTTTTGTCTCGCAGTTAGATCTCTATTCAGAAATATTTGAGTAAAAATGATCTTTCAAGAATTGAGTCAGGTTCATTCTATGGCATCTCATATCCCCTAGACAATACTTCATATAGTCTGGGGATACCGTTATTCTAGTTTATTTGTTCATTAGGACAAAATGCCCTCTAAATTCTCTTCTAGCGTCTAAGATTCTGTGAGTCTCATTCTTGTGAAACTCAGGCTGACATATTTGGACAAAGTATAATTCACTTCCTGAGTTGGAAAGTAACACCATGAGCATTGACAGTGGGGTTTAATAGGGCATGTTAGACA
Source organism: Ailuropoda melanoleuca (assembly GCF_002007445.2). Taxonomy (NCBI): domain Eukaryota; kingdom Metazoa; phylum Chordata; class Mammalia; order Carnivora; family Ursidae; genus Ailuropoda; species Ailuropoda melanoleuca. The sequence goes on from NC_048229.1 coordinate 15,411,169, forward strand.
CTTATCATCCTACCTCAAAAGTAGAAAGAATACAGTGGGCTTTGCTTTCAGGAAGAGAAGAGGAGAGACGTGGGCCATACTTCTCACCTAAGAAGAGTATTTTCATGTAAAACTTAAAGTGGAGGTTTTTTGAGAATCCCTGTGATATATACATAATACAGTTCTTTTCACTAGCATTACAGCAGAACCCTCCAGAGCCCCCAGATGATTTTCTTCCCAACAGCAGCAGCAAAGATAACAGAGTGTTCTGATCAGTGTTAAAGTGTTCTAAAGTGATCATTCACTAATTTAACCTGCTACAGATTATACCACAGCTTAGGCAGTGTGGAAACTTCTTATAGTTTGCGTATAGGGCAGCAAGCCAAAATAGTGATTTGAACAATATAGAAACGGTCTTGTTCATAATAATGTCAGTCATAGCAAGCTTCTTTAGTCTTTTCAGCCTTCAGAAGCAGTTGACATATTTTCAAAATGAATCTCAGTAGTATTAGAAACTTCAGTAAGAGTTAAGTCATTTTCACAGTTTGTACTAATAAAACACTGCTCACACGTCCTTGTAAACACTAAGATCAGACTTGAACACTTGCTGGCCAAAGAATAAGGAAAATGATTGATTTCTTCTTAAAAAGGGGGGGGGGATTTAAAATTGCTTAGGGACTACTAAAGTTTTCCTTCCCTGAAATACATAGTTCTAGAGTTTGTAGAAACTGGCTAGGAAATTTTCTTACACTTTTCCCCTACAGTTTTTTTTTTTTTAAAGATTTTATTTATTTATTTGACAGAGATAGAGACAGCCAGTGAGAGAGGGAACACAAGCAGGGGGAGTGGGAGAGGAAGAAGCAGGCTCACAGCAGAGGAGCCTGACGTGGGGCTCGATCCCATAACGCCGGGATCACGCCCTGAGCCGAAGGCAGACGCTTAACCGCTGTGCCACCCAGGCGCCCCTCCCCTACAGTTTTATACATGAAATATCATCTCTACCTTTTCTCCTTCCTCCTTCCCTCACCCCTCATCCTGCCAACAGCAGAACCATATGCTTAATCCTAATCCCATTTTCTCTACAAGGGGTCAGGTCTTCAGGCTGCAGGACTGAATGTATACAGTCTTAGTGACTGTTTATTATATACTGGGTTATAATTTTTGGATAATTAAATAGATTTTTGCATTTTTCATTTAAAAAACCATGATGGGGTGCCTGGGTGTCTCAGTTGGTTAAGCATCTGCCTTCGGCTCAGGTCATGATCCCAGCATCCTGGGATTGAGCCCCATCGGGCTCCATGCTCAGCAGGGAGCCTGCTTCTCCCTCTGCCTGCAACTCCCCCTGCTTGTGCTCTCTCTCTCTCAAATGAATAAATAAAATCTTTAAAATAAATTTAAAAAACAAAACAAAACCATGACAGGGCGCCTGGGTAGCTCAGTCAGTTGAGCATCTGCCTTCATCTCAGGTCATGATCCCAGGGTTCTGGGATTGAGCCCCACATTGGGCTCCCTGCTCCATGGGGAGTCTGCTTCTCCCTCTCCCTGCCGCTCCCCGTGCTTGTGCTCACGCTCTGTCAAATAAATAAATAAAATCTTTTAAAAAAATTAAAATAAAAAACCGTGACATACTTGAAGCACACAGAAAACTGCAGAGAATAATACAAATCCACCTGTGTAAAATCTTAACATTTTGTCATATTCAGATTTTTTGGAGAGATAAAACATAATTGATAAGATTTACGGGTCTCATGTCTTCTCCATTTTTCCATTTACTCCTCTTCCTATTCATGTGTTTGTATGACACACATGCACACATGTGTGTTATATGAACATATATATTCCATTATGTATACTATATCCATTAACAATGTATAATAATTTTTTGCATGTTTCAAACATTTAATAAATGGCAACATATTCACATCATTCTATACCTCATTCTTTCGACTCAAGGTTATGTTTTAGGGATTGACCTATATTAATAAATACAGTTCTAGTTCATTTATTTCAGTTGTTTATTATTTGATTGTACAAATATAGTACAATATATTTTCCATTCTTTTGTTGATAAACATTTAAGTTTTTCCCAGTTTTTCATTATTTCACCGTTTCCTATAGTGACTATTCTTGTATCTCTTCTTCTTGTGCACATATATTTGAGTTACTCTGGTAAATCTAGGAGTGGAATTGCTTGGTCCAAGAGTAAAGACCTCTTCAGTTTCATGAGATATTGCCAAATGACTATCCAAAATTGTACAGATTTACATTCTTACCTAGCAGTGTGTGTGAGAGCCAGTGTGTGTGATTGTTCACATCTTCACCAGTACTCAATTACTGTCCAGTTTTAAAAATCAGTCTCCTCTATGGACTATGAGAAACAAAATGAAGACTTCAGAGGGGAGGGGGTGGGGGAATGGGATAGACTGGTGATGGGTAGTAAGGAGGGCACGTATTGCATGGTGCACTGGGTGTTATACGCAACTAATGAAGCATCAAACTTTACATCGGAATCTGGGGATGTACTGTATGGTGATTAACATAATATAATAAAAAAAAATTTAAAAAAATCAGTCTCCTGTATGTGAAATGGAATTTTTACTCTTGTGGGGTTTTTTGAATTTTATTGTTTTAATTTTTATTTCATGAATTGCTAATGAGGTTGGGTGTCTTTGTTTTTATGTTTATTGTGAGTCACCTCTTTGTATCAGTCACCTATTTTCTTATTGGTGTGTAAGTCTGTTTTTACAAATTTTTTTTTTTAAAGATTTTATTTATTTGACAGAGAGACAGATAGCCCAATGAGAGAGGGAACACAGGCAGGGGGGGTGGGAGAGGAAGAAGCAGGCTCCCAGTGGAGGAGCCTGATGTGGGGCTTGATCCCAGGACCCTGGGATCACACCCTGAGCTGAAGGCAGATGCTTAACCACTGACAAACCCAGTGCCCCTGTTTTTACAAGTTCTTGATACTGTTGTATTTCACTTTGTTTTTGGAGTCTTTTACTAAACAGAAGTGTGTCCTTTCAGTGAAGTCAAATTTATTAATCATTTCCTTTATGATTTCTTTTTTTGTGTTCTGCTTTATCCTGTTTTCCAAGTCATAAAGATATTTTCCCATGTTGATTACAAAAATGTAAGGGTTTTCACATTTAAATCTTTCATCTATCTAGAACTTAACTTTGTAGTGTGATATGACATAGGAATCCAGGTATGTTTTCTATATGTATTGCTGTCTCAACACTGTTCATTTCCCCCACGGATTTCTAATGCTATATGGATTTTTTTAATGAAAAAAAATCCTAACATTTATTCTTGACTGAAGAGCCAAGATAACTTAAAAATTTTAGAAGGTTGTAGAAAGCTGTATTAGTTTGCTGGGCTGGTATAACAAAGTACCACAGACTGGGTGGCTCAAACAACAGAAATGTAGTGTCTCACAGTTCTGGAGGCTGGAATCCGAACTACAGAATGGACACAGCTTTTGTGTATTTTTTTAAAGATTTTATTTATTTATTTGTTTATTTATTTATTTGACAGAGAGAAAGCACAAGCATGGGGAGCTGCAGAGGGAGAGGGAGAAGCAGGCTCCCCACTGAGCAGGGAGCCTGACTTGGAGTTTGATCCTGGGACCCTGGGATCATTCCCTGAGGTGAAGGCAGACACTTAACCGACTGAACCACCCAGGCGCCCCTAGAGCTTTTGTGTGTTGACTTAAAGCCTACAAGTACTTTTAAGTTGTGCTGTGGTTTCTCCAGTGGTCTTTATGTTGGTCAGTTTCTGAGTGACTCGCCCTGTGGTCCTCTGACCTTAATGATGGAGATGAAAATCAACATTTTAGCTTTTACCAAAAAACTTTGTTGTCTCATGGGAGGGTTGGCCTTTATTTGGGTTTGAGTATCATTCTGGGTCCCTCTCTCCCTTGCTGGGTGCATTCACTCTGGACAAAAAAACCTCACTGCCTCCAACTGTCTTGTCATCTGTTCTTAGAACCCAAAATGGTCTGTAGTGTGGGGGAGGAGTCAGAGGTTTCCCTTTGGAAAGTTGATAGTGACTGCTTTTGAACAGAGTCTCAAGAGAATGTATAGTTAGTTGCTTTATGTACAGCCCTGGATACTAAACTCCTTGAGAATTCACCTTAAAAGTCATGATTTTCCAGGCCCCTGGGTGGCTCAGTCAGTTAAGTGTCTGTCTGACTCTTGATTTCTCCTCAGGTCGTGATCTCAGGGTCATGAGATTAAGCCCTGCATTGGGCTCTGCACTCAGCAGAGTCTGCTTGAGATTCTCTCTCTTCTTCTCCCTCTGTCTCTCCCCTCTGCTCTCACATGCTCTCTNTTTTCCTCTTTTAAAAAAAAAAAAAAAAAAAAAAGGTCATTATTTCCCCCCTTCTTATTTGTTTCCGTGTTATGCTATATTTTAGCTTTTATTTTCATAGGCCCATCCCTATTAGTCCTTTTCCCCCTCATTGCAGCTCTATAAGTGTCCCTAACAAATCTTTCCCTCCTTTCTCACAACCAGAATTGTGGTCATGTGCCTAGTCACTATGACTTTGGATACTACTAATTGTGCGAAAGGGAGAAGCTGTATTGGGGGCAGTATACAAAAAGAGCTGTTCAAAAAGGCGTGTGAAACCAAAAAAGATTGCTTTTATAGAATCACAGATAGGGAAGGGGACAAAAAGAATTTAATAGGAAGTTAGGCCTAGGTCTAAGACCAGGAGAAATCAAAGCCTGCATTTTAAACTAGAAGAGCTTAGGCCAAGAGGTATCTGGAGTGATAACCTGCAGATTGGTGGTAAAGATGTTGAAATGAGGGAACAAAGATTCACTTGTAGTTCAGATGAAACCAGGCAGCTTGAAATCTATGTCTATTAAAATTTTGCACCCAGTGAGGTATTCTTTCCTGAAACTTGGTTTATCTAGCTAGAATAGGGGTGCCTTCTTAAAGAACTAAGCCTCACTGAATATTTTTTATAAGATATCGAGGATTCTAAGTTTCCACTCAGGTTTTTCATTTAAAAATGTATACAGTGTGGGGCGCCTGGGTGGCGCAGTCGTTAAGCGTCTGCCTTCGGCTCAGGGCGTGATCCCAGTGTTCTGGGATCGAGCCCCACGTCAGGCTCCTCTGCTGGGAGCCTGCTTCTTCCTCTCCCAGTCCCCCTGCTTGTGTTCCCTCTCTCGCTGGCTGTCTCTGTCAAATAAAAAAAAAAAAATCTTAAAAAAAAAATGTATACAGTGTTTTTTTTCCCCCCAATGGCAAAAAGAACTCATATTTCATTGTAAAGTAAAATTTTGTCAATAACAGAAATGTTTAATATAAACAGTGAAAATCCCCCATGATCCTCTGTCAACGAAAATACTAATAACAGTTTGGTGTTAATATATTTGTATTTTTCCATGTTTCTCACACGCACATGCACAGACACATGCACACATAACTTTTCTATTTTCTCTTTTTTTCTTTATAAATAAAATGTTTTGTTAAGTTTTTTACTTTATCTTAGTTTTTTTTCATATTTTTAGTGGTTTTATATAGTATCCCATGTTCAAAACATTATACTATAGTTAGTGTAACCATTTCCTGTTGAAAACCATGTGCGTTGGTTACAGTGTTTTAGTTAAAAACACTGCAGCAGTGAACATCCTTGTTTACGTATCTTTGTACTCCTACATCAGCCTTTCTCTGGAATGGATTCCTAGAAGTGAGGTATGTAGATCAAAAGGTGTCTACATTTAAATTTTTAATAGATACTATCATTGTGCTGTGCCCCCCCCAAATGTCTCCATAGTTTTATTCTCCCTAACATTTATCTTTAAATACGCCGAAAAACTTATCATTCTTCATGCATAAGCAATAAAACTATAAAGAAAATTGAGGTCATTTTTATCACAAAATTGAAGATAATGGTTGCCTGAAGAGTGTGAAGGGAAAGGGTCGTCATCATGGAAAGGTGCTTGGAAAGGAGGCCTCTGGGATATTCTAATTCTTGGCGTTGGTCATAATTAAATGGATGTTTGCTTGATAATTACTTATTAAACAGTACATATATGTTTTATGTAACTGTCTATATATATCTGTTAATAAAAAGTCATTCAACAGATATTTATGGTGTGTACCTGCTATGCATGAACGCACTGTTCTGTGTAAGAGAGATACTGTGGTGAAGAAGATAAATTCCCTGTTTAAAAATAACATAGGAGGTCGACAGTAAAGAAAGAAATGCATAAATAATACAAATCAGGAAGTGGTAAGTGCTGTACATAAAGTATAGCCAGGTAAAGGGGTGAAAGTGATAGCTGTAAGGACAACTCAATTTTGGATAGGGTTGTCAGGAAGGAACCTTTGAAGAGGTGAGGTTTGAACAGACACCTGATAGATCAAAAGGAGTACAAGAATATTCCAGGCATTTAAAAGCCTAGGAATGAATGGAAAGCAGGTTGATGTGACTGGGGCATAGTCAGCTTAGGTAGATGAAGTTAGAGGGACAGTCAGGGGCCAGATTATGCAGGGCCTTACTAAGCCGTGATACGGATTTGGGATTTTATTCAGTGTGCTGCAAAGCCAGTGATCTGTTTTTGGCAGAGGAGCATCATGACCTGATGGATAACTGTTTTTAAAAGATTATGTTAGCTGCTGTAGGAGAATGGATTGTAGGGGTCTGGGGTGAAAGCATGGAGATCATTGAAGGACTCCCCAGGGGGAGGGTTGATGGTAGGTTATGGTGGTGGAGAGTAGGGTTAGATTGGGTATATGTTTTGAAGGTAGAACCAACAAGACTTGTTACTGGGATGAGTAAATGTGGGGAAGGGAGTAAGGAAAGAAAAATAAAAAATGACTCCTAGGTGTTTGTCTCGAGCTACCAGAGGAATAGTGGGGTGATTAACATTAACTTGAGAGACTAGAGGAGGTGGGGTAGATTGGAATGTAAAACCAAATCATTGTTTTTGGACTATTAAATTGGAGCTACCATTTAAATAGCCATGTTAGTTTCACATTAGTAGAAAAATGAGAATTCTGTCATATCAAGGTGAAATTTTGAGTGAAATCTCCCATCTGAGCTCTCTTAGTACCTGAGATTCTGTTCTGGTCCCTTTTGTTAGGTTGTCACCTAAGAATTGACTCATTCGGAGTGGCTGGAGCTGTATTCTGATGATTGCCCACTTCCCCCCCGCCCCGCCCTGGCCTCTGCCTTCAGTGATGCCCCGGCTCCTTCTCACCCACCCCCATACTCTAAGCTCCCAGAAGAGCTACTCTTATTGAGTTGGTGTCTGAGGTGACACATGTGGGAGGAAGTTGGTGCAAACAGGTGCTTTGTCTGTTTCCTGCCTGTTGGGAGCTGTATTCCTCAGTCTGCCTCTAACCCCACACACAAAGAATACAGTGTGCATACTAGCTGGAGCTAATCTTCCCTGAAAAGGCTAATTTTCCTCTGAAGAGTAAACAGATCCCTGTTCTTTAAACAGCTCATTTGGGATTCGCGTTTCTACATCTGGCACACTTCTTGAAGCAAATTTCTCGTTGGTTTCCTTCTCAGGGTTAAAGGCTTTTAAATAGTTGCCATTAATGTCCCAGCCGCTCTGCCTCTGGTGGGTGACATGTAGCCATCCTTGTTTCTAGAGCCCTTCACAGTGAACAGCTGCTCATCAAAAATAGTTTTAATTGCTGAATGTGCTTTTGTACCTTTTGGGGTGGGGACTGTATTACTTGTTTTGTTTTCTTTCTTCCTTTCCTTTCCTTTCCTTTTTCCTTTCCTTTTTCCTTTCCTTTTTCCTTTCCTTTCCGTTCCTTTCCGTTCCAAGATTTTATTTATTAACTTGTCAGAGAGAGAGAGAGCAGGCGCACAAGCAGATGGAGCAGCAGGCAGAGGGGGAAGCATGCTCCCTGAGCAAGGAGCCTGATGCGGGATTCAATCCCAGGACTCTCGGGATCATGACCTGAGCCGAAGGCAGAGGCTTAACCAGCTGAGCCACCCAGACGTCCCACTTGTTTTCTTCTTAAAGTCTGCCTTATTTACAGGTTTTTGTAGAAAAAGACATGGCAATTTTTAGACTATCCCTGAAACAAGTTAGGAAAACAAGACTATTTCCCAACCAAAAAACAGTAATTTAAATTTCCAAAGGACATTCATACATGATTCCTACTCTGACAGGAAGTAGTGCTCTGATAGGAAGTTTATTTGACAAATAAAGAAACTGAGGATCAGAGATTTAGTGACATTGCCCAAGGACTACACTGGTTACAGGTTAACCACTGGTTTGAAGATAGGTTTTTATACATTTTCAAAGATGGGTAATCAATCAGAAATAATAACCTCCTCACATGTATTTCCATCTCATTGACTTAATTTTTAGTTGATATTTGCTGGGTATTGTCTTGGATTCCTCTTTTTTTTTTTTTTTAAAGATTTTTTTATTTATTTATTTGACAGAGATAGAGACAGCTAGCGAGAGAGGGAACACAAGCAGGGGGAGTGGGAGAGGAAGAAGCAGGCTCATAGCAGAGGAGCCTGATATGGGGCTCGATCCCGTAACGCCGGGATCACGCCCTGAGCCGAAGGCAGACGCTTAACCGCTGTGCCACCCAGGCGCCCCTGTCTTGGATTCCTCTTAACTACAGAGTCACTGAGTAAAGTGAATCCAAAGGTTGGGATCCACTTTTAGCAATTTCTGTTTGTTATGTCAAGGGTGTACTAAAAGGATTGAAAATGATTTGTTGAGAGTAGCTCTTCAGCTAGAGCAGAAAAGGGGCTTTTGCATCTAGGAGCCTTCCTCTATGAAGACAGCATTTCCAACTTTTTCCAGATTGGTACTATTGCTAATTAGTAGGTTAAACATATTAGGGTGGTAATTGCTTATTCTTTCAGCATATGGGTGTTTTTATTAGTGGATTCATGTCTTGATTATATGAACCTCTTCTTAATTATTTACCAAGAGAGAGCCATCCATGCCTGATTCTGGAGTCTTCAATGTGTTTGCATAATTTACCATTGTATCTAGTTCTGATTATCTTTTTCAAAAAAGGAGAGCCTAAAGTTCTAGTATATTCTCTAAATTTGGGGGTTGCAAGGCCCAAAATTCAGATAAATCACTGTAGGAGTAGATCTTCTTAATGCCCCTATATTTGACTTAATACAATGGCAGTCAGGCTTTTTTTGACATTGAATCTAGATTCCCTCCTCCCCTATAGACAGCTTAGTGTATCATGTTGGAAATAGAGCTACATGAGCTGACCCTGCCAGGTGTGAGGTGGGGCCTTTAGTTTTTATACCCGGCGAATGGGTTGCAGGTGGGCAAGAAGTTTGGAGTTTATTGGCAGAGAAAAAACTTTGGCAGCAAACTATGCTGTCTTTTGTTACCTATGCTGGTTAACCCATAGTTCTGGCCCCTAAATAGTGTTGCCTTGAAAAATGAAATATCTGTATTCAGTGAGTAAACATAATCAGCAGAAAAGCAGGTCATGTTTTGACTCTGATAGCATCTTCTCCATTGCTCTTCACTGGAGTCCAGGATAATAATCCAATTCTCATCATAACTTCCAGAACTGAAAAAGTACTTCTAGTCTAGCTGGACCAGTGGTTTATAAAATATTTGCCTTTCAGAGATTCTGCAAATTTGGTTGTTTTTAAGAATTTGTAACACTTTGAAGAACAATTACCAAAACAGATATCACGTGCTCTCTTGAGGTAGATGATGCCACATTTTACATATGAAAGGTATTTGGTACCTCAGTTTGTGCCACCAGCTTAACTTGCCTTTGTGGAGAAATTAGCATACAGCCTTCCTTGTCCATCTCTTACATGCTTTTGTAAGGTGAGCTAAAAACTGGTGGCATTTGCAGCTACTTCACTGGGTGAATAAAAAGTTTTCAGTACTTTTAAATCAAAATGAAATCCACAGATACGTTATACTGAGTAAAGCTGCCATTGTCATCCTTACTGTCCAATTTAAATTGTTTTTTAAAACCCTCATTGTTCTTACTGAGTTTAAAAATTGTATACATTTCAATTTATAAAATATTTAATATTAATAAAAGATTACCTTTATCTGTATCTTTTTATGGAGGCTTCTCATAAGATTTCATATGGAAAAGAGTTCTGCAAAAAGAAAAAAAACAACAGACCCAAAAACCCAAAACCAAAAAAGCCCACATAATTTGGCAAACTACTGGTGTAGTTTTTTTTTTTTTCTTTTGAGATTTATTTATTTATTTTAGAGAAAGAGCGGGGAGAGGGAGAAAGAAACTTAAGCATGGGGCCCAACGTGGGGCTTGATCTCACGACCCTGAGATCATGATCTGAGCCAAAATCAAGAGTCAGACACTTAACTCACTGAGCCACCCAGGTGCTCCAACACATACACCATTTTGTTCCAGAGAAGCTGTTGTGGTTTTTGTACTAAGCAGGATCTCTGGTAATCACAGATGTGGGTAAATTCCTATGATGCTGTGACTTAATCCAGAATCATCAAAATTTTTTTAAAGTGGGTGTATTTTTTAGATTATCTTGGGGTTGGATAGACCCATTCATGGTTATATTATGTAGGATAAAAGATAAACCATAGGGGCGCCTGGGTGGCACAGCAGTTAAGCGTCTGCCTTCGGCTCAGGGCGTGATCCCGGCGTTGTGGGATCGAGCCCCACATCAGGCTCCTCCACTATGAGCCTGCTTCTTCCTCTCCCACTCCCCCTGCTTGTGTTCCCTCTCTCGCTGGCTGTCTCTATCTCTGTCGAATGTATAAATAAATAAAATCTTTAAAAAAAAAAAAAGATAAACCACAAGATCTCAGTGGCTTCACATAAAAGAAATTTATTTCTCGTTCCTATAAAGTCCAAACAGTGTTCCTGTTAACATAAGTTAAAAATACAGCATCATGTCGGTAGGGGAAGAAAGGGATAAAGAAAGGGGGGGTAATCAGAAGGGGGAATGAAACATGAGAGACTATGGACTATGAGAAACAAACTGAAGACTTCAGAGGAGAGGGGGGTGGGGGAATGGGATAGACTGGTGATGGGTAGTAAGGAGGGCACGTATTGCATGGTGCACTGGGTGTTATACGCAACTAATGAAGCACCGAACTTTGCATCGGAATCCGGGGATGTACCGTATGGTGACTAACATAATATAATATAAAAAAAAAATACAGCATCATGGTTTAATGGAAAGAATTGGCCTGGAAAACAGAAGACCTCAGTTCTAGCCAAAGCTCTGTCACTTTCTGACCTTAAATAAATCCTCACTCTGGGTCTCAGTTTCTGAGTCGGTAAAACAAGGGGATTGAACTAGATGGTTCTTTCATTGTCTAAATGTCTGCATGTATGTATGTGATCTCTGTTAAGCACAGGATTCTTAAGGGGACGTTCTCACATTATGTGGTATGTTATGAGTCTGGTAGCTTTGTAATGCTGTTCTTTACATACAGAATCTATTACATACAGCACCTATTCTTCTCTATGACCAGGGCAGCTTCCCCTCTCACCAAAATTCAGTGCCTCTATTTAATGAGAATCAGAGAGCAGTTGAGGTGTTTGGTGCCACAATGAAATTTATTTTCCATTTCAGTCATGACACATAAGGTACTTTCCCTGCACACGACTGCTGTTGTGGGCAGTGAGGAGGTGTTTGCTTGCATTTCCTGTTTAAAAATTATGCAGTATAGTACTAAGGTTCTACGAGGCTGACATTCCCAACCCTCTACAAATAAGTCAGATTTTCCACATTGCCCTAGTATTATCAGTCGCATTCAGTGCTACATGTTTGTCATTTGCAGAACTGGGAGAATTCCCCCTACACACATATCTCGTCATCAGTTGCTAGGTTACAGCTTTTTACATTGTCCCAGTCTGGTGATGTTGCTATGGATACCAGTTATTCCTCCTCTTATGACACCGTTCTGGTCAAGCTCAGAGTGCAGGCAAGACGTAACTGTGATGTCAGAGATGTTTTAGCATATAGCTTTCCCTCTACACTAATGATAAAGTCTAAGTAATAGATACCAATTCCATGTCTTCTAACATTATATAAATTAAAGAAATTAGGTATTAGCTGAATCCTGGACATGCACCATCACTTAAGACCTTTATTCCATTATTACTTTACAGAAGTAAAACTAACATTATGAACTATGAATGAGAAAGCTGCATACTGTGTCCAGCTCATGTTCCACACCAGCATGCTGCCTCTTCTGGAGAGGGTCAGCCATGGAATCGTTATTTTTGACATAGGTTAGGGGCATTTGGGGATGATACTTGTCAAGCTCTATTTATCTAAATGATAAAGCCTGTGATCTAAATTTTATTGGCATTTAATATCACACATGGTTATGGTTGTTTTTCTTCTCTGTTTTAGAAAACATGAAGGCAGGGACTACCTTTAACTGGTTTCTAGCCCCAACAATGATTAGTACAGTGCCATACACATGGTGGCAATGGATAAAAGGCTTATTGATATGTTCTAAAGACTAAAAGAGTAGGCAATTGCTAATTTGACTTTGTATTTCTAGCATAATGTTTTAAGTTAGTGAGAACCCTTTCATATTACTATAGTTGAAGGTCAACTTAACTCATGTTACTTAGCTGCTACCTAGTCTGTTTGATCTCACAGTTGAAGAAACAACTAAGGCCTTAAGAGGATGTGACTCATCTAAGGTCACAGAGCAAGTAAAGCTGTGACTTACGCAAATGTGTTATAAAAGGTCTGTAAAAAACAGATTTTAAAACCTTTGCAGTAAAAATAATTCTGTTTATTTAAACAATATTTTGTTTTATACCATTTGTTTACTTAAAAAGCTGGTAAATATATTATTAAAGAGGAATTTCAGTGCTTAACAGGAGCTCTGTGAAGAGCATACCAACTTTTATTTCATGTCCACTCAAAGCCTTGTAGTCTACTTAACTATTTGGCTTATTCCTCAGAACCTGATTGAAATTGAACATAGCATAGGATTGAGACCAGTCTTTCAAAATTAACATCCTGTTTTAAAACTTGCAGAATTTGAATTAAAAAGTCATCCATTGGGGCACCTGGCTGGCAGAGTTGGTTCGGTGTCCAACTCTTGGTTTTGGCTCAGGTCATGATCTCAGGGTCATGAGATTGAGCCCCACGTGGCTCTGCACTCAGCACCTAGTTGACTTAAGACGCTCTTTGTCCCTCCTTTCGGTGTACATGCGCACGCTCTCGCTCCCTCTCAAATAAGTAAACCTTACCCCCCCCCAAAAAAAATGTTGAGGAGTCTGGGTGCCTTAGTTGGTTAAGTATCTGACTCTTGATCTTGGCCCAGGTCATGATCTCAGGGTTGTGGGATTGAGGTGCCTGCCTCACCCACCCCCATCCAGCTCTGTGCTCAGTGCAGTCTGCTTGTCCCTTTTCTCCCTTGCTCATGCTTTCTGTCTCTCTCTCCAAATAAATAAATAAATAAAATCTTAAAAAAAAATCATCCCTTGAATATGGTGGTGCTTCCCTAAATGAAAGGAATTTATTTACCAAATAGAATCCTTTTGTTTGGGGAAAAAACAAAATGAATGAAAATGTGTCTTCTGAAACACAGACTGCCAAAGGTATCAGTTATGGACTTTAACCATCAGCAGGAGACACAGACAAATCCTTGAGAGTTGGGGAGAGCAACAAAGTAGTCGCCCTCCAAAGATGAAGTGTAATTCAAGATGAACCTCCCCTCCTTCCCAGGACCAGAGAATCAGGATTTGCCGCCTCCTTTCTCTTCTCACTGCCATATCCCTTGTTGAGGCTCTCTGAACTTCATGCAGTAATCTCCCATATATCTCCCTGCCTTGATGCTCTGCCCCTCCATTTTCTCCCATTCTCAGATGACCTTCATCCGTGTATGTTTCAGACAACTCATTTTCTTCAGGAGCCCCTCCTTTGCTTACTAAATAAAGTTGGGGCTCTGTGGTATGGCTTTCAAGGCCCTGCACCATCTGGACCTAGCACACATTTCCAGTCTTGTCTCCCATTACCTTTTTTTTTTGAGCCCCATGCTTCAACTAAATTGGTCTGTTTCCTGAGAATGTCCTGTGCTTTTTCACCTCACATTGTCTCCTCCCATTGCCACCTGTTGGATTTTCCCCAGTCCTTAAGGCCAAGCGTACGTGCCACTTCCTTCATAAGGCCTTTTTTGTTCTTCCCACACCAGTTTTCATCTCTCCTTCTAAGAACCAGCGAGAGCACTTTAGTACCTTCCTTTGGCACTTACATTCTGCCATCTCTTATGCTTGATTCATGTACTTGACTCTGTTCTATTAAAGGTTGTACACTCAGGGCACCTCCCACAGAGGCCAGAGCACCTTGTATGAAATATGGATGCTTATTAGTAAGTCTTAGAACAACATTCACAAGTCAAGCAAACATATATTACATAGTTCTATGGTTCAAGTGTATAACAAATTTGAGTGTTTACTGAAAGATTTTATCCACCTGGAGAATTAATATTTTACTTCCTTTAATGTATACTCTTTTTTTTTCCTTAGGAAATATTTTATTATTAACTTTTAAAAAATTATTGAGATAATATTGACACATAATATGTTAGTTTCAGGTGTATAACATAATGATTCAATATTTGTATATATTGCAAAATGATTACCAAATGTACACTCAGCCTTGCTGAATTCTTTCACCATTGTCTGTATCACTGGCTTCCAGTCTTTCAGCGTGAAGACTCTTGCCTTTTAAAAATCAAATCAAGGGGCACCTGGGTGGGTCAGTCGGTTAGGCGTCCAGCTCTTGGTTTCAGCTCAGGTCAGATCTTGGGATCCTGGAATCCAGCCCCATGTCAGGTTCCCTGCTCAGCAGGGAGTCTGTCTCCCTCTCCCTCTGCCTCTCCCCCACCTTGTGCACAGGCTCGGGCTTTCTCTCTCGCTCTTTGAAATATATAAATAAATCTTTTAAAAAATAAAAATAATCAAATCAGTTACCTTTTACAATATTTTTAGACAACCTTATTGAGGTATAATTTACACTTTATAAAATTCACCCATTGGAACTGTACAATTCAGTTATTTTTAGCAAATGTATAATAAAGTTCTGCAGCCATCAACACAATCCAGTTTCAGAACATTTCTGTAACCCCACCCGGTGCCCAGAAATGTTCTTCATGTCCTTTTGTAGTCAGTCCCCACCCCCACCCTCAGCTCCAGGCAAACACTGATCTGCTTTCTGTCTGTATTGATTTACCTTTGCTGGATATTTCATATAAATGGAATCAGCATATGGGTTTTTTTGTGTGTCTGGTTTCTTTCACTTAGGATAGTGTTTGTGAAGTTCATTTGTGTTGTAGCACATATCAGTAGCTCCTTTTTATTGCTGAATAGTATTCTGTCGTGTAGCTATACTGCATTTTGTTCACTCACCCATTGATGGACATTTGGATTATTTCTGTTTTCGACTATTATGAATAGTGTTGCTATGAATATTCATATATAAGTCTTTGTGTAGACATATGTGTTTGTTTCTCTTGAGTAGATAGCTAGGAGTGAAATTGCTGTATGGTATGTCTTCGTATAACTGTTTAAGAAACTGCCAAACTGTGAGGATGTGGAGAAAAAGGAACCTTCATGTGCTGTTGGTGGGAATGAAAACTGGTGCTGCCACTGTGGGAAACAGTCTGGAGGTTCCTCAAAAAATTAAAAATAGATCTACACTATGATCCAGTGATTGCACTGCTAGGTATTTACCCAAAGAAAAACCCACTAATTCAAAAGAATATATGCACCCCTATGTTTATTTCAGCATTATTTACAATAACTAAATTATGGAAGTGGCCCAAGTGTCCACCGATAGGTATATATATGGGGGGAGATGTTATTCAGCCATAAAAAAGAATGAAATCTTGCCATTTGCAACAACATGGATGGAGCTAGGGAGTATAATGCTAAGTGAAACAAGTCAGTCAGAAAATGACAAATACCATATGATTTCACTCATGTGAAATTTAAGAAACAAAAGAGAAAAAGAGACAAACCGAGAAATAGACTCTTAACTATAGAGAACAAACCAATGGTTACCGGCGGGGGGGGGGGGGGGGNGCGGGGGATGGGTGAAATAAGTGAAGGGGATTAAAGAGTACACTTATCATGAGAACCGAGAAATGTATAGAACTGTTGAATCACTATATTGTACACCTGAAACTAATATAAGTGTGTTACCTATACTGGAATTTAAAAACTTAATAAAAAATGACAAAAAAAAAAATAAAGAAAGATAGAAACTGCCAAACTGGTATTCAAAAAGGCTTCTACCATTTTACATTCCCGCTGACAAGGTATGAGAGTTCCAGTTTCTCCACAAGACCCTTTCTAATATTAAAAAATTGCAAGGGCATCTGGGTGCCTCACTTGGTTAAGCATCCAACTTTTTTTTTTTAAGATTTTATTTATTTATTTGAGAGAGAGAAAGATCATGAGAGCATGCAAGTAGGGTGAGGGACAAGTGGACTCTGTGCTGTGTAAGGATCCTGATGTGGGGCTCGATCCTACAACCCTGAGGTCATGACCCAAGCTGAAATCAGGAGTCAGGTGCTCAACCCACTGAGCCACCCAGGTGTTCCAAGTGTCTGACTCCTCATCTCAGCTCAGGTCTTGCTCTCAGGGTGGTTAGTTTGAGCCCTGTGTTGGGGGCTTAAATTTTTTTTGTTGATTTTTAAATTAACAAAACAAATTGCTAACTCTCACGTGATAATAGATGTTGTTTTAGTATATGCAGATTGATAAAAAGTATAAAGATTATACATTATTGAGGATTTAGTAATATTTTTAGAAAAGTTTACCTTCTGTAATCACAATAGCATTTTTTAAATTAACATAATGTATTATTTGTTTCAGGGGTACAGGTCTGTGATTCATCAGTCTTATACAACACCCAGTGCTCACCACAACACATACCCTCCCCAGTGTCCATCACCAAGTCACCCCATCCCCTCATCCCCCTCCCCTCCAGCAACCCTCAGTTTATTTCCTAAGATTAAGAGTCTCTTATGGTTTGTGTCCCTCTCCGGTCTCGTCTTGTTTCATTTTTTCTTCTCTTCCCCTATGGTCCTCTGCCTTGTTTCTTAAAATCCACGTATCAGTGAGATCATATGATAATTGTGTTTCTCTGACTGACTTATTTCGCTTAGCATAATACTCTCTAGTTCCATCCACATTGTTGCAAATGGCAAGATTTCTTTTTTGATGGCTGTGTAATATTCCTGTGTGTGTGTGTGTGTGTGTGTGTGTGTGTGTGTAGATAGATAGATATAGGTATATGTATCTATCTATATATACCACATCTTCTTTATCCATTCATCTGTTGATGGACATCTGTGCTCTTTCCATAGTTCGGCTATTGTGGACAGTGCTGGTATAAGCATTGGGGTGCAGGTGCCCCTTCGGATCACTACATTTGTATGTTTGGGGTAAATACCCAGTAGTGCAATTGCTGGGTCGTAGGGTATCACAATAGCGTTTAATGATAGGATGTAGTCAATCGACAGGCAGTGCTTTGTGTGCATTCTTACAGAAATTCACTGTCCCCCCAACAATCCGTGGTCAGGAGCTACTAGTCCAGATAACTTGTTTAGAAATAAATATAAGCTGTGTTAGTGTGCCAGGGTGGCTCATTCGGTTGGACATCCAACTCTTGATTTCAGCTCGGTTTGTGATCTTGGGGTCATGGGATCAAGCCCCATGTCAGTCTCTGCACTTGGTGCAGAGTCTACTTGTCCCTTTCCCTGTCTCTGTCCCTCCCCTCCCACTGTCTTCTCTCCCTCTTTCTCTAAAATGAAATCTTTTTTAAAAAATTAGAAAAAAACATAAACTGTCTTGTATGTTTTTATGCGTCATCTGTAAAATAGAGGCTTGCCTCCTAAAGTTGTATGAAAAAATTTCAAGCACTTGGCCCATAATGACAGCTGTTACTACTAGGAATCAGTGTGACCTAATAGAAAGTGTTGTCTTTGGAGCCACACAGGTGAGAGTGCTAACTTACCTGAACCGGCCTAACTTAACAGCAGTCTCTCCTTTACTCAAACTGCCCTGGAATGGAGATTCTGGATTCTTGGAAACACCTATTTCCATACTTCTTGCTGACTTCAAATTTCTGTTTGTATCTACCCATTCCTTTAATTTTACCTTTTTTTAAAGGTGTTGTCATCTCCTCCTTGCCCCCAATTTATCAGTCACTTATCCTTGTATTCTAAAGCTTTGAGTCTCATCCCTGATTGCAAATTAGAATCACTGGTCAGCTTTTGAGCTGGGTCCCCTCCCCAGAGATTCTGATTTAACTGCTCTAGGATGTGACCTAGGCATCAGGATTTTATTTTATTTTTTATAAGTTTATTTACGTAATCTCTACACCCGACGTGGGGCTCAAACTCATGACCCCAAGGTCAAGAGCCGCACGCTCCTCTGACTGAGCCAGCCAGGTGCCCCTGGGCATTAGGATTTTAAAAGCAGGTGATTATAATGTGTGACTAAGGATGAGAATTGCTATTCTAAGGTGAAACCAGGATTGGTGACAGCTGTTCTTGCCTAATTTAGTATCAGCAGCCAACGTTATAAGTATCTTACTTCCTTCGCTGGTAAAGGAATTGAACAAAATGGAGTCCCTGGGATACAAGCCACTGGAGGAACCTCTCAGGTAAGCCCTTCTTCTACAGAAGTAGCACAGTCAGTGTCTGAAAGGAGGTGATGTGGAATGAAAACAGAAGCCTTAAACCTTGCTGAAGTCAGGGCACATTTCCTCCATCATCACTCCTTCTGAAGGGCACTGTGGCATAGTGAAATGGGTTCAGGTTGTGGCACTACATGAATCTGGGTTGATCCTGGCTCTGTTGATCCCTAGCTATGTTGAGATTCAGAGAGTTTGCAATTGTACGTTTTCCTCATCTGGAAAAAATAGGGATTATTTAAGAAAAAAAAGCAGAATCATACTATATATCTAGCAGGACTGTTAGGATTGTAGACTGTGTAGAGTCCTTTGCGTGCTTTCTGGTATAGTAAATAGCAGTGGCATTTGCGCTGGTACTCATGCTGTCTCAACTGTGCATAAAGGCCCAGAGACTGTGACATTAGAGACCGTCTTAGACTCGTTTGTATCTCCAGCATCAGTCATTGTGCCCTACGCTCAGGAAGTTATAAAATTTGATGATGATATAGAAAACAAAATTCTTTTTTAAATCTGTTTAAAAAAAAAAAATCTCCTAGGTGGAGGTGCCTGGGAGGCTAAGTCGGTTGAGTGTCTGCCTTCGACTCAGGTCATGATCCCGGGGTTCTGGGATTGAACCCTGTGTTGGACTCCCTGCTCAGTGGGGAGCCTGCTTCTCCTTCTCCCCACCCCCACCCCCACTTGTGCTGTCTCTTGCTATCTCTCTCTCAAATAAATAAAATCTTTAAAACAAAAATCTCGTAGGTAAATAATTAACAAAGATGTGGCATTATAACAGTCATGCTCAGCAAATAAATGTTACTACACATTATTTTAATGACATTATCCCTTCATTTTTGTTCAGTGAGATTCATAGTCAAAGTCATGCAATGTCATACAACTCAGGGACAAAAATAGTAGCACCTCAGTGTTTAGCAAGCAGTGCTTCAGTAGTTACAGCAAGTGTGATATTAGCAAGAGAATGGGTATGAGAAACAGCTGTGAGTAATCAGAAGAGGTCAAAACAGGTTAGGATGGACAGATAAGCCCAAATCAGAACATAGAAGTACAGTTCATCATATGTTTTTTATTCCTAGCTTTGTCCTCAAAGGACCTGGAACCAATGAAATATTAGTAGTAATGAGTACCCCTAATACCCAGATTTTACTTTCTAAGTAGCGTTCCCCACTAAAAAAAAAAAAAAAAAAAACAGGGCTCTTTGGAAAACAACTGATTCCAAGTAAAGTAGGAACTTGACAGGGTGAGCCTAAGACATCATCTTGGGCTAGACACAAGAAAGCTTTCAAAGTCTAATGGAATAATTATACTTCAATTCAAAATAAACTAATGGAGTTGTGTCAGAAAGACACAGGAATCTGTTTGAAGGAACTCCCACTGGCAAAAGTTGGGAGAACTGGAGCATTAGGGAGAATAATGGCTGCAATTAACTTATACACATGAATATAAAAAATTCTGAGTCCATAATAGAAAAGAGAAAGCTTTCCCACACACACAACTGGCAGCATTAAAAATTCCTCTAATATTGGCTCATTACTCTAAATATTGATAAAAGGAAATAATTGAGTGTTTTTCCAGGAGCACTTTTTTTAAGGTAACTGAAATAAGTGATGATGGAATGCTCCTTTGTAAGAATGCCAGCTAATTGTAGAAGTAATGATATAGTTAGAGAATCACCATTTCAACTCCTAAGAAAATAACTGATTCAGGCCAAAATATCTATAGATGACAAAAATAATTAGGTAAAGGGTAGAGAACTGGACATATCACCCCACAGATTACTTGATTATTTCAACTTGACAATAGGATTGTCTTAACCTAGTGATCTGTCTTGGCATCATGAATAGCAGGGCAACCAGACATTATGTGGTTCTCATTGAGATGCATTATAAGGTAGTTTCACCTGTAATCCATTTGTATGAACTTGTTTAATTTAATTCAAGGCTTTTCGAGTGAGTTTGAGTTTACAGAAAATACTGAGATTAGAGCAGGAGTCAGCAAACTATGACCCTCAGGCCAAACCAGCCCAAGGCTTGTTTTTATATAACCCTTGAGCTAAGAACGGTTTTTTGTTTGTTTGTTTTTTTAAAGATTTTATTTATTTATTTGACAGAGATAGAGACAGCCAGCGAGAGAGGGAACACAAGCAGGGGAAGTGGGGCGGAAGAGCCCGATGTGGGGCTCGATCCCATAATGGTGGGGCTCGATCCCATAATGCCGGGATCACGCCCTGAGCCGAAGGCAGACGCTTAACCGCTGTGCCACCCAGGCGCCCAAGAATGGTTTTTACATTTTTAAATGATTATAAAAACAACAACAACAAACACACAAAAAAGGGTATGTGACAGAGATATTATGTGGCCCACAAAGCCTAAAATATTTACTTTCTGGATCTTTAAAGAATATTTTCCAGCCCTGAGTTAGAGGAACAAGCTTTATAAGGAAGCAATCAGACAAATACAGAAAATAGACATCCTGCAGAAAAACTGGCTGGGTCTATTCAATTTCATAGAAAAACTGAAGAGGTACAGGGTGGGTATTTATTCAAAATTAAAAGAGACTTAAGAGACATGAGTCAAATGCAATATGTGGATTCTAATTTGAACAAATTAGCTTTTTTTTTTTAAAGATTTTATTTATTTATTTGACAGAGACAGCCAGCGAGAGAGGGAACACAAGTAGGGGGAGTGAGAAGAAGAAGCAGGCTCATAGCAGAGGAGCCTGATGTGGGGCTCGATCCCATAATGCCGGGATCACGCCCTGAGCCGAAGGCAGATGCCCAACCACTGTGCCACCCAGGTGCCCCTGAACAAATTAGCTTTAAGAAATACATTGGTAACTTCCATTTCCAGCCGAGCTGGAATAACAGGAGGCAGATTTACCTTGCTGCTTAAAAAACCAGACAAACTGGTGCTCCTGGCTGGCTCAGTCAGTAGAGCATGTGACTCTTGGTCTTGGGGTCGTGAGTTCAAGCCCCATGTTGGGTGTAGAGCCTACTTTAAAAAAAAATACCAAACTGTATGAAACAATGGTTTTCAAGACACTGGGCATCAGGAAATGAAAGACAGTGATCCTGAAGAGATGGCAAACAAAAGAAGTGAGCCTGCAATTGCCCCATTCTGCCTTGAGTTTCCAGCCTCTGGTATCAGGAGCAGGAACTGAAGGAGAACCCAAGAGACTCGGGTGGAGACGGAGCTGTGAGTCTGGGGAGACAAGCGCAACTGCAGTTCATAGGACAGAGTACCAGAATAAGGAGAGATACACAGAACCACAGAGATCTGCGGAAGTTCTCCCTTGAGTACTCAGAAGAGACTGATCAACACAAGCATTTGAGCAAACTACTCAAGACGAGGGGTTCAAAAAGATTAGAAAGAATGGTATCCAGTGCACACTCCGTGGTACCAATAGGCACTGTTACTACCAGCCAGATTGGAGATTTCCATAATTCATGAGGCATTAGAGTATTTGGGAAGGTCTTGAGTTAATAGTAGGGAATAATTAGCTCTGACCCTGCCTAACAAACTTAAAAGCAAGATTCAAAAGGATCAAACTGTGTCCAAGTACGAAGCTCAAGAAGAGTTGTAGGAATACAAAAATATCTAACACCTTACAAGGTAAAATTTATAATGTTTGGCATCTAATAAAAGGTTATCAGGCATGCAAAGAGGCAAGCAAATGTCCATAATAAGGAAAATAGTCAATTGAAACTCATCCAGAGCTGACACAGATATTAGAATTAGCAGAGAAGAACATTAGGAGTTGTTATAACTTGCAGTCTGCATGTTCAAAAGGAAGTAGAGACATGGAAGGTATAAAACAGACCCAAGTAGAATTTCTAGAAATGAAAACTACAATGTCTGAGATGAAAAATACACTAGATAAGATTAATGACAGATTAGACATTGCAGAAGGAAAAAATAGGGAATTTGAAGGCATAGTAACAGAAATTATCCAAAATAAAATGCAGAAAGAAAAGAACATCAGTAATCTCTAGGACAACATTAAGTGGCCTAATATATGTGTAATTAGAGTTCCTAAAGAGTGAGTACAGAAAAAATATTTGAAGAAATAATGGCTGAAAATTACCCACATTTGAGGAAAAGTATAAACCTAAAGATCTAAGAAGTTCAGTGAACCCCAAATACAAGAAACATGAAGAAAACCATACTTTCATTTATCTGTTTACTGCGTTTTGGCTCCAGATACATCCTTCAATATTATGCTCTGAGAAAAAAGAATTCTTTTAAGTCTTTCTTCTTTAAAGTTGAGCACATGATGTTAAGGTTTCTTAGTACAGGGCACTGGTGCTGGAGGGACATTATAGGAGACAAAAGCTCTCTTGCTTCTGGTGTAGGTTTGGTGTTGGAGGAGTGGGTGTGAGGTTATCCGGTGGAACCTTCCCCAGAACATGGTCTCTCTGCAGTGTTTGCACCCGTGTCCTTTTTTCATTGTTCTCAACATATAAATTGAAACTTCCCTGTGGCCCTGTGCTCTGAAGG
The DNA here is from genome assembly GCF_002007445.2 of Ailuropoda melanoleuca. Classification (NCBI taxonomy): domain Eukaryota; kingdom Metazoa; phylum Chordata; class Mammalia; order Carnivora; family Ursidae; genus Ailuropoda; species Ailuropoda melanoleuca. The sequence goes on from NC_048229.1 coordinate 15,434,290, forward strand.
CCTCCTGCCCCCACTGACATTCAGAACCCCCCCGCCCCACTGCATGTCATTCCTTCTGATTACCTGTTCCCCATTTACTCCAGAGGGTAGCTTATTGTTTGCCCAGGAACTCAACTACCTCTGGCCTGGCCAAACCAGCAAACTTTTCTGCTGTCCAGGGAGCTAAATCTTACCATCTTCCAGTGAAATCTGAACTCTTCCAACTTTGTTCTTTATGGCTACTCTGAGTCAGCTATGGGTACCGTACAGGGTTTTCTTATTTCTTTTAGTTAGTCTTTTGTTATACTTATAATCCTTTGTCTTAAATTTCTCCTTTTGATCTACTGTGTGATTTCTGTCTTTTGATTTGACCCAACTGCTACATACACCAAGGCACACAATAAACTGCTCAAAACCAGTAATAAAGAGAAAATTTTAAAAGCAGCCAGAGTAAAAAACACTACCTAAAGAGGAACAAAGATATGGTTGACATCAGCTTTCTTATAAAAAATAATGCAAGTGAGAATATAATGGAGCAACATTTTTAAAGTTCTGAACTGGGGGCAGGAAAAAACCTGTCAACGTAGAATTTTATACCCAATAAAAATATATTTCAAAAGTGAAGATGAAATAGACATTTTTCAGGTGTAAAACTGAAATAATTCATCAGACCCACACTACCAGAAATGTTAAAAGAAGTCATTCAAGCAAAAGGAAAATGATACCAGTTGGAAATCTAGTTCTGTATAAAGGAATGAAAAAGACTAGAAATATCTTAGAAATAGCATAAATTCTTTTAATTATATAAATCTTTTTAAAAGATAATTGACTCTTCAAACAAAAATGACAGTGTATTATGGAATTTATAACATTACGTAAAAATAAAATGCATGGCAACATAGCCTAAAGGCCAGAAGGGGAGAAATAGAAGTATACTACTGTAAAGTTCTTATACTATATGTGAAGGGGTATGATATGTTAAAGATGAATACTATATACTTTTAATGCAACCACTTAAATTACAAAGAATTATAGCTAATAAGTCAACAAACAAGATAAAATGGAATCATAAAAATACTCCATTAATTTTTTTTAAAGACGGTAAAAAAGAACAAAGAACAGATGGCTCAAATAGAATACAAATACAAGAGGACAGACTTGAACCTAAATGTATCAAAAATATCAATGTCAATAAATAAATGAAAAGTTTACCATGTTAACACAAGTCACGGGGTGCCTGGGTGGCTCAGTAAGTGAAGCATCTGCCTTTGGCTTAGGTCATGATCTCAGACTCCTGGGATCAAGCCTGTGTTGAGCTCCCTGGTGAGCAGGGAGTCTGCTTCTCCCTCTGCCCCTCCCCCTTGCTCATGCTCTCTCTCACTCTCTTGCTCACGTGCGTGCTCTCGCTCTCTCTCATAAATAAATCTTTAAAAAAAAATAGTAACAAAAAAAGCTGTAGTGGCAACATTGTTTAACATCAAATACGAAGAATTATACCAGCAATAAAGAAAGTAATTTTTATAATGATGAAGAGGTCAGACAAGAGGACATTATGATCATAAACATTTATGCCTGAATAACAGAGTTTTAAAATACATGAAACAAAAAATGATAGAACTACAAGCAAAATTAAGTAAATACACAATTCAATACAATTCTCAACTGATAGAACAAGTAAACAGAAAATAAGCAAGAGTACAGAAGATTTGCAACAACTATTAATCAACTTAACCTAATTAGAACTAGACCTGGTAGAACACTCCACCTAACAATAGCAGAATGTACATTATTTTCAAGTGTATGGGCCATTAAAAAAAAGTCTCAATAAATTTAAAAGGATTCAAGTCCTACAAAGTATGTTCTGTGACCATGATGGAATTAAATTAGGAATCAGTAGCAGAAAGATCTCTGGAAAATCCAAAAACATTTAGAAAGTTACTACTACTACTACTACTACTACTACTACTACTACTACTAGTTTGTCGTTGTTGTCATCTTCTTCATCTTCTTCGTTGTCGTCTTCGTCTTCTCCTTCTTCGTCGTTGTCGTCGCCGCCTCCCCCCTCCCCCTCTTCTCCCCCCCCAACATGGAGCACAACATGGGGCTTGAACTCACGACCCTGAGATCAAGAGTTGTACACTTAACTGACCAAGCCACCCAGGTACCCCTGGAAAGTAAATAATACTTCTAAATAACCCATGGATAAAAGGATAAATCAAAATGGAAATTAGAAAGTTTTAGGAACTGGATGAAAATGAAAACAGCATATCATAATTGGTGGGATATCACTAAAGCAGTACTTGGGGTAATTTATAGCACTAAATGCCTGTACAGACAGTCCCTGACTTATGATGATTCAGTTTATGATTGAAAAACTTCATGATGGTGTGAAAGCAATGCACTTTTAGTAGAAATGATACTTCACATTTTGAAAGTTGATATTTTCCCATGCAAGTGATACATGGTACAGTACTCTCTTGTGATCCTGGGCAGTAGCAGCAAGCCGGAGCCCCCACTCAGCCATGCAATTATGAGGGTAAACAACCAGTACGCTTAAAACCATTCTGTACCCATACAACCATTGCAACCACTCTCTTTTTCACTTTCAGTTCAGTGTTCAATGAATTACATGAGGTATTCAACACTTTATTATAAAATAAACCTATGTTGTTAGAAGATTTTTCCCAACTGTAGGCTAATCTAAGTGTTCTGTATACATTGAAGGTAGACTGGGCTAAGCTATAATGTTTGGTAGGTTAGGTGTATTAAATGCTTTTTCAGGTGCCTGGGTAGCGCAGTCGTTAAAGCGACTGCCTTCAGCTCAGGGTGTGATCCTGGGGTTCCCGGATCGAGTCCCACATCGGGCTCCTCGGCGGGGAGCCTGCTTCTTCCTCTCCCTCTCCCCTGCTTGTGTTCCCTCTCTCGCTGGCTGTCTCTCTGTCACATAAATAAATAAAATCTTTTAAAAAAAATAAAAATAAAAATAAATGCTTTTTCAGGGGCGCCTGGGTGGCTCAGTCGTTAAGCGTTTGCCTTTGGCTCAGGGCGTGATCCCAGCGTTCTGGGATCGAGCCCCACACCAGGCTTCTCTGCTAGAAGCCTGCATCTTCCTCTCCCACCCCCGCTGCCTGTGTTCCCTCTCTCACTGGCTGTCTATCAAATAAATAAATAAAATATTAAAAAAATAAAAATAAAAATAAATGCTTTTTCAATGTTTCCAACTTACAGTGGGTTTATTGGGACATAATCCCATCATAAGTTAAGGAAGATCTGTATTAGAAAAGGAAAAAAAGTTTTAAATCATTGACCTTAGCTTCCACCTTAAGAAACTAGAAAAAGAATAAATGAAACTTGAAGTAAGCAAAAGAAAGGAGATAAAGATTAAAGCAGAAATCAGTGAAATAGAAAACAAAAACAGCAAATAAAATCAGTGAAACCCAGAGCTGGTTCTTTGAGGAGATCAATAAAATTGATAAACCTCTAGCTAGACTGAGCAGGAAAAAAGAGAGAAAACACATATTATCAATGTCAGGAATAAGAAAGGCACTATCACCACAGATTATACAGATATTAAAAGGAAAATAAGGATTTTTTTTTTTAAGATTTGTTTTTAAAGAGCGAGAGCACAGGGAGGGAGGGGCAGAGGGAGAGAAAAATCATAAGCAGACTCTGTGATGAGCGCGGACCCCGATGTGGGACTTGATCTCAGGACCCTGAGATCATGACCTGAGCTGAAACTAAGAATTGGAGGCTTAACCAACCGTACCACCCAGGTGCTCCAGAAAATAAGAAGTATTACGAGCACCTTTATACCGATAAATGTGAAAACTTTAAATGGAAAATAGTGAAATGGAAAAATTCCTTGAAAGACAAACTAGCAGATCTCACTCAGGAGCAGTCTTAAGTCTATCTCTATTACAGAAATTGAAATTATAGTTAAACTTTTCCCCAAAGAAGGTCCAGGACCAAACATTTAAGGAAGAAATAATACCAGTTCTACACACATTCTTCCAAAAAGTTGAAGAGAATGGAATATCCCTAGCTCACTGCATGCGAGCAGTATTACCCTGATACCAAAACCAGACAGGCATTACAAGAAAACCACAAGCCAGTATCCCTCATGAACATAAATGCAAAAACTTTAATAAATGTTTTAGTTAATTGAAATCAACAATACATTAAAAGGATAAAAACCATGAACAAGTGAGATTTGTCCCAAATATTTAGGGTTGATGTAACCTTCAAAAATATATATTATTCACTATTTTAACAAACTAAAAATCAAAGATTGTATGATTATCTCAACAGACATAGACAAAGCACTGAACACAATCTAATCTCCAATCCTGATGAAACTTCTCAGAGGACTAGGAATAGAAGAGAACTTTTTCAGCCTGATAAGAGACATTTGTAAAACAAAACAAAAAAAAAAACTCCAGCTATCATTATATTTAAATGGTGAAAGACTTCTCTCTAAGGTCAGGAATGAGAACGAGGATGTCTGTTTTCACCACTTGTATTTAGCATCATCCTGGAGGTTCTAGCCAGTAAGGTTGGGAAAGAAAAAGAAAGAAAAGGCATCCAGAAAAGAAAGGAAGAAGTAAAGATGTCTTTTTCACAGATAATATGATTGTCCATGTAGAAACTGTGATAGAACTACAAAAAAGCTACTAGTAACTAATAAGTTGTTTTAGGAAGATTGCAAGATTCAGGATGAATATACAAATAGTAATTATTTTTGCATACTAACAATACCAATAAGAAATTGAATTTTTAGAATGCTACTTAAAATATCATCAAAAAATGTGAAATACTTAGGTAATCTGATGTGGAAGACCTGTATATCAAAAGGTACAAGGGGCACCCAGCTGGCTCAGTTGGTAGAACATGCGATGCTTGATCTCAGGAGTTGTAAGTTCGAGCCCCCTGTTGGGTGTAGAGATTGGTTAAAAATAAAATTTTTAAGAAAAAAGTACAAAACACTGATGAGTGAACTTAACTAAATAAATGGCCTTGTTCATATGGCTTCAAAATATTTTAAAGGGGAAAAAAATAAAAAGGGCTAAAACAGTAAAAGATAAATGGAAAGCGCCTGTAACAAGGAAATACACTAATAACAGAGGCAAAGGGCTGCTTCACCTTAGGATCTTATAGATTTCTGTAGAAGCAAGGAGGAGTGACCAATTGGACTTCCCAACATTGCATTGGAGCGGGGTGTGAGAAGGTGATTTCTGCTGCATTGTCACTAGGTTTTAGCTTGCTACTCAGCTTTCTTGCTTTACTTGGTGTCTATGGATGTGCTCTTTAGTATGAGATCTCTGTGCTATGCCTTGACAGCCTTGGGGCTACAAAAAGTTGTTTTCCTCACTTTAAACTTAGTTGGAGTTGGTATTAAACTGTAGTGGGAATTCCATGAGGAAACTGGGATCATGTAAAGAATAAGAATTATTGGCTGTGTCAGTGCTTGAAATGAGATGAGAATGATGGATCACATCCTTTTGAAATAAAGGTTGAATCTCATCCTATTCCCTTTAAGATACCACTTTACCTTGAAATTGCTTAGCAATAATATTTTTGTGCTTTAAAGTTTGGTCTGTTTTCATGGTATCTAATTTGAGACTCACAACTGTATTGTTAGTTTCCTTTTCTGTAAAAAGCAATAATATCCTAGTTAGCTATGTGTTATCCCTATTTTGCAGATAAGGAAACTGAGATGCAGACAGTTGATCAGCTGGATCCTGCACAGATATTATTATCACTTTCTGTGTTCTGTCATGGCTGTTTTTCCTCAGACTTCTTTGAGATCTTTAAAAATCTAATTTGCACTCCCCAGGTGTTGTTGAAAATATGACTTTCCTTGTGGAACAATTTATGCCCCAGAATTTTCTCTTGGGTGTAGTGTAGCTGGTATCCAAAATATCTTTGGTCCCCGTAGGACTAGTTTAGCTTTTTTCATCCAAGACAAAGGCTAACATCTCTTAACCTCACTATTCCTAATTAGCAGATGTGTTTACTCTAAATTTGCAATTATAATAGAAGGTAGGCAAACAGCAAGAAGATTCAGATTCAGAAACACTAAAATGTTGATTGTCATGTTTGTAAATGGGTGTTTTTAAGACAGAGTTTTAACTGAGGCAGTGGTGGGTATTAATCTCACCCTGCTTTACCATAATCCTAAACTGTTAACTCAGAATTCATTCAAGAAATTGGCTATTTTGGAAGACTAGCTGTTAAATGGCTTTTTCTCTTAATATGTGATCACCAGGTCATGACTATTAATTTAGTCAGGCTCTGGAATTGGAATGTAGCTCTAACATTATCTGGAACTACAGGCTTTATTAGGAACACCACTTTGGTAGTCTCTCCCAGTCTCATTCTTACTAGAGTTTTAATTAATAAGAAAACCTCTCTAATTCTGGGTTTTGCCCTCTACCTTCTAACTCTTCTGTTTCATCGGCTTCACCAAATGTTTCAAAGGCCCGTTGTGAGTCACCTATTTGAGAACTGGTTCCCCCCAAAATGATGAATATTGAAAGTAAGAAAATGTGTTGTTTTATGAAATAGGAAGCAATGGGACAGGAGTGGCCCGGAGCCTAGCTATTGAGACAGAGTCTGCAGATTCCATAGTTACAGGTAAGCAAGGAGTCAAGTCAGAGGATAGCCAGCTAACTTAGGAAAAAGCAGCCTTCGTGTGTTTTACAAAAAAAAAAAAAAAAGGATAGCTGAGGTGATCTCCATCCAAGAAGCCAGTGAGGAGGCTCTAGTAAAGCATGCTGAGAAAAAGTAGGCCCTGATCTGAGAATGTAGGGTCTTAGAACCCTGGCTCTTAACACTTGGCCCAAAGTGGATCTGCTCTAAGGCATACAAGGTGTGCATGCTAAGATCAAAACAGGTACAGAACAGAGTGTACTGTGGAACCCCCAGGGCAATATTCTTTGTGCCCTGAATTGCATAGCTGTAATTGTATCTAAAGGTTAGCAGCATTTTTCCTCTCAATAGGTAGGACAAAGTTTGCTCAGCTTCATTCTATAAAACAGTCTCTGACATTGTCATTATTATAATTGAGTGGGGGTTTTTTGTTGTGTTTTTAAGTTGGTTGCGATCAGTGGAGCCCTGAATTGAAATGTAAATCTGTTTAGAATTTTCCAGTGTTTACAGCAGCTTTCCCCAGTGTGCCATTATAGCATCATTCCCAAGAAAATAAAAAAGATTGGGAAAAAAAAAAGATCCCATGGTCAAATGAGTCCAGAAAACATTTAATACTATATCCCTCTCTTGGAGATTTGCAGTGTATATTAGTAAGCTAAGAGATTTTTGTGAGTCTTACAGTAAAGAAATCTGTTTGATCCAATGTTTCCCAAATTTTTTTGACTTTGGAATTTTTTGTCACTACTGTCTATTAACCTTCTTTTGAACTAAAATTTCTTCAACACTTGGGAAACATACTCTTGGAAGTAATAGCTATATGCCTAATGGATTGAGCTTGAAACAAGTAGAGAAGATCTAGATTATCATAAAGGTAGCCCCATGATTTAGAGAAAATTTCAAATTCTCATTAAGGGAGTAGGTAAAACCCAAGAAAGGGACTAGTACTGATGATCTCCTTTATTTTTCTGATGAGGTGGGCATATTTTGGAAAGTGGGACAGGCTTGGGTCACTTAGAACTAATGGGATGACAAGGATACCTCACATTTGTACGGTGCTTTAAGATGGAGCACCTACGTGTCTCAGTCGATTGAATGTCCAACTCTTGATCTCAGCTCAGGTCTTGATCTCAGGGTTGTGAGTTCAAGCCCTGCATTGGGCTCCACGCTGGGCATGGAGCCTACTTAAAAAAAAAAGTATTATGCTTAGAGACTTGCAGAACTTATATTTCCATGATCAGAATCCTGTGTGGTAGAAAGGTGGATATTGTCCCCATTTTACAAAAGAGGAACTTCAAATTAAATGACTTGCCCAATATCAGGTGACATACTAGTATGTAGGAAAGCTAGTATGTCTAGAACTCTGAGCTTTCACCTCCACATCCACAGTTTATGCCCACGTCACCAAAGTAGTTGCCCACATCTATGCTAATGAGTGCTGCTTTTATAGAAGGGTATGCTTTCTCTTACTTTTTTTTCCTTATGTACTTCTAATTGCATTTCTGCCCCGTGGGTTGGGTTTTTTTGTTGTTGTTTTGTTTTGTTTTGCCTTTGCTTACTTCCCATAGCACCTGAGTGATGAGCACAGTCTGGGCATAACAAATACCCAGGTTGTCTCTAGGAAGACAAAAAAAAAAAAAAATCAGAGGATTAAAAACTGAGCAAAATTTCGGATTTCTCTTTTAGAACATGCTTTCAGATATGAAATTAAAGCCTACTGTGTTTAACAATTTTTGTTTTTTTTCATAAGTTTAGCAAACATTTATTCAAAACTCACTACCAGCTGTAGGCAAGACATTAAGCTGTATATATTTTTCCCAACACTTCATTCTAAAAAAAATTTTTAATAAGGCTTTATTTTTTTAGAGCAGTTTAAGATTCACAGCAAAATTGAGAAGAAGGTATAGGGATTCCCCATACTCCTTGTACCCCACACTAAAAATTTCCAAATATGCAGAAAGTTGAAAGAATTATTCAGTAAAAACTTTATATCCAACACGAGATTTTAAGGTTAACCTCTATGTTATTTTTTTTAATCATACATCTGTCCATCTTTCTATCCATCACTCCATCTTATTTTCTGATGCATTTCAAAGTAAGTTGGAGACATCAGTACACTTTATTCCTTAATACGTAAGAATATATATCATTAACTAGAGTTCAGCATTTGTTTACAGTTCCTTTTGTGTTTGTGTGTGTAACCTTTTGTGTTTCGGGCACATGATAGGTGCTTCTCAAATGTCTGTTGAATGTGTAAATGACTCAATCAGGTCAAAACACAAAGAAGAGAAAGACGACGGGAGGGTGCACATTCACAGAAGTGGTAGAACCCTGTACAGTTCGACAAGGCCATATTATGTCTGCTGTCTTGACAGTCTCAAAATAAAATACCCTCTACCGTATCTTCTCTTCATCCCAGTGCATGTATACAGGACCCCACACATACCTGTGTTAGAACATTCCATTCTCAGAGGCAAAACATTCCATTCTCAGAAGCCAGAGAGAGGGTATCTTTTGGGAAAATGAGGCCAGAATAAATCAGTGCTCATCTCTTGGTAGTGGCTGTTTGGATTATGAGCAATGACAGAAACGTTAGCGGCTGACTAGAATTTGCAGGGAGGGGTTTTTTGGCCTAAGTATCTTATGGCGCAGCCAAACGGTCCTCCATATATACCTGTCGCTTTTAGGCTGACTGATGGGTTAAAGAAGTAACAGTTTCTCCCTGTCCAAATAATGCCCATTTTTCCAGGACCAGTTGATAATTCATCTCCACCATGAAAGCTTCCCTCACAGTGATTGCTTCATCTTAACTCACTATCATTTACTGGCACTTAATATTCACTGGCTTGGAGATTTAAGTTATTTTTTTAACCTTTCATTATTGCAAGTTAGAAAATAGAAACAATTCAAAGTTAGAAGATAGAAACAATTCATATAATTAAAACATTTTTACCTTCTTGAGATGACTAATGAGCCAGTATTAGTTGCAGACTAATAGAAATTATACTTTAATAATGAAATTAGGAAGATGAGATGTGCCCTCTTTAGAAATAAAACAAGAGTTGTCTTTTTTTTTTTTTTAATTTATTTGTCAGAGAGCACGCACAAGCAGGGGGAGCAGCAGGTAGAGGGAGAAGCAGGCACCCTGCTGAGCAAGGAGCCCAATTCGGGACTTGATCCCAGGACCCTGAAATCAAGACCTGAACTGAAGGCAGACACTTAACTACTGTGCCACCCAGGCATCCCAAGAATTGACTTTTAATAGGACAGGTTTGGGAACATACAAAATTCAGTCAAGGCTACTTGAGTGTAATTTAAGGAGACATGACTGGACTATATTTTTAACTAAAATTATACCAAAATTAACTAAATACAAAGGGGTTTGAGAGCTTCAGTCTGACAGTGGGTCTCCTTCCCTGGATTGGGAGTGCTGGGCTTGAATAGAAACATCTGGTCCTGGGCAGTTGATCCCTGGAGGGAGCATGACATGTAACTTTATGACCCTATTTGGGACTTAAGATTATGTCCAGTTGGCTTCATTTGCCAATTTCTTTTAAGGGATACAAGGATCAGCAAACTTTTTATTTATTATCCCATTATTACTGGTGGTTAGGAATTGGGCACAGCTTAACTGAGCCCTCTGCATGGTCTCAAAAGCCCAACAACCCCTTTCTTCCCAGAGGAGTCACTATCCAGACTTTTATGATAATCAGTCCTTTCCTTTCCTTTATAGTGGTTTTCACTTGCTAAGTGTGTAGCCATAAATAATATTGTTTTGTTTTGCCTGTTTTGGAATTGAGCATAAGTGGAATCATACAGTGTGGATTATTTTGTGTCTGACTCCTTTTGCTTAACATTTTGTTTTTACATTTCATCCTTGTTGATACATATAGTTCAGATAATTCATTTGCTCTGGTGTGTATTCTGTTGAAGGAATATGTAACATACCTAGTTTACTGGTAATGGTTGCTTGTAGGTTTTAGCTATTAGCAAATAACGCTGGTATAATAAGCCATCTTGACTATATATTCTGGTGAACATAAGCACACGTTTCTGTAGGATATACACCTAGGAAATTGCTAAGTACATAAATCTCTGACAGCTTCTTTGATTATTCCTGAGGATAGATTCCTAGTAGTAAAATCAGTGGATCAGAAGGTGTAACCATGGAAGATGGTTTTAGGACTTCCGTGAATTTACTCCATAATAAGTAGGATAACCTTTATGCAAGTTTCATTCTTTCTGCCAAGTGTAAACCAGCTACACGTTGTTCAGTCTGTGGAAACAAACTCTATAGAATCAGTAAGCAATTTCCTTGTACTTGGGAGCCTCAGACTTGCTTTTCTCTAAGTTCATTTGAAAATGTATTTCATGGGGCACCTGGGTAGCTCAGTCAGTTGAGTGTCCAACTCTGGATTTCGGCTCAGGTCCTGATCTCAGGATCCAGAGATTGAGCCCTGCATTGGGCTCTGCACTCAGTGGGGCGTCTGCTTGAGATTTTCTTTCCCTCTGCCCCTCCCCCTGTTCACGGGATCACTCGCTCGCTCTCTCTCAAAATAAATTAATTAATTAATTTAAAAAGCTGTATTTCATGCTGCGTTGTAGCCTATGCTTATGGCTGATTGGCCGGAAAGCTTAAAGCTGTTGGTGAATCTCGTTGTATAAAATTAGCATATGTCAAGAATCACAGTGATCGAACGGAAAGACATCGATTCAATATGCTTTGAGGATTCGCTATCCAGAACTTCAGTCTTACCAATTGAATGTTTTAATATACGTGCTTCCATGTTGTTGCTTTTACTTTAGCAAATGTGATCCCTAGTGTTTCATGACTTTTCTGCATCTTATTTAGTGCCTCACACAATTGACTTGCCTATGGTAGATGTTCAGTAATGCATGTTGAAATGGTATTGGATTACCACATTATTTTTTTTTAAGATTTTATTTACTTATTTGACAGAGTTAGAGACAGCCAGCGAGAGAGGGAACACAAGCTGGGGGAGTGGGAGAGGAAGAAGTAGGCTCATAGCGGAGGAGCCTGATGTGGGGCTCGATCCCGTAACGCCGGGATCACGCCCTGAGCCGAAGGCAGACGCTTAACCGCTGTGCCACCCAGGCGCCCCACCACATTATTTTGAATTGTTGTCTGTTGTATTTTTGTTCTTCCTTAATATATTAGGTTTATTAAGGAATGATCATTTTGATTTATAGAGTACCTTGTCTCCCACCTAGGAACTCTGAGGTGACAGGTTATTTGAATTCTGTTTGGCTTGGACTAATTATTGTGGCATTTAAATGAACCTCTGTCTGAATGTGCCCCAAATTTTCATTTCTATCTTTTTAAGCCTCCCTGCTTCTGAGAATTTTCAAGCTTATATGACTGCAGTTAATTAATAATCTCCTTCATGGCATCCTAGATAGACATGGTAGTTGACTGACAGAAAGGAAGCAGAAACAAGTTTAAATAGAATAGTGTTTAGCTGTAAGACAGCACTGTATACCTGAAAGCCTTCACAGACATTAATCAATTTTCCAGCACCTTGGAGAAGTAGAAAATAGGTTTTTATTATGTATTAAAAGCTGAGAAAGTGAGATATGCCTTTAATCTCCTAACTCTTCCTGAGAAGTTGATGTTCACCTGGGGAACAACTTACTCTTTAAAATCATAGAGACATTTTTTGTAGCCTGGTTTACATAATACATTCTATTTTTTTTAATCTGATTTTTTTTAACAGATTCATCCTTTGACCTTCCATTTTTCTCAGAGGGAGACAACTGAGTCAGCTTCAAAGTTTACTGGTTTCATTTTCACAAAGCCAATCCACTAGGCAGTTTCCACAAGCAGTAAGATACTCTTGCCCCCTTACCACCCAGAAAAATAAGAAAATAGAGCAAACACCAACTCAGAACACTAAGTAATGTCTAATTGCCCCTGAAGGATAGTCTGGCAATAGGTAGAGTTGGTTTGTCCTATGTTTTTGAAGTCCTGAGGAGATAGAGGCCACATTGCTGACCTGAATTGCTTATGTTTAACCAGTGAGCCAGGAACAGTTAGGAGTGGGGTCCAGTGACAGGTGATCCCTGTCTCACTACTTTTTTTTACTAGTGGTTCTTAACCTTTTTTCCGTCAAAACACATGCTCAAATGTTTGCCTTGCCCAGAGGGCTAGCTGTAACTATAACTTTCCTACTAGAGAAAACATAGTAAGTGAACATTTTGAATATGCTGTTATTGATATTTTTTATGTATTTACTTCATTGTTTTATTAGTAATAACAAGTGACTTGCAACATATCTCACAACTGATCGTGACCAAACACCAATATGTTCATAGTTATAGCTTTATATAAGATTTTTAAATTTTTTTCAAAATAATACATGGACTTTGTTAGAAATCTCTTACTACGTTTGATTTCTTAAGAATACACATACACGCGCACGCACACACACACACACACAGAGCAGTCTCTGGCCTTCCTACCTGTTCACATAAAGTGTAGTTCTTTGGGGGTGCTTGGGTGGCTCAGTCGGTTAAGCATCTGCCTTCGGCTCAGGTCATAGTTCCAGGGTCCTAGGATTGAGCTCCCCATCAGGCTCCCTGATGAGCGGGGAACCTGCTCCTCTTTCTTCCTCTGCCCCTCCCCCCACTCGTGTGTGTGTGTGTGTGTGTGTGTGTGTGTGTGTGTGTGTGTGCGCGCGCGCGTGCGCGCTCTCTCTCTCAAATTAAAGTTTTTTTTAAAGATTAGGTGGGTTGTGTGTTTTTTTTAAAGATTTTTATTTATTTGACAGAGATAGAGACAGCCAGCGAGAGAGGGAACACAAGCAGGGGGAGTGGGAGAGGAAGAAGCAGGCTCACAGTGGAGGAGCCTGATGTGGGACTCGATCCCATAACACCAGGATCACGCCCTGAGCCGAAGGCAGACGCTTAACCGCTGTGCCACCCAGGCGCCCCTAGGTGGTTTTTTTTTAAGGATTTTATTTATTTAATAACAGCACACACACAAAGAGGGCACAGCAGAAGGAGATGGAGAAGCAGGCTCTCTGCTGAGCAGGGAGCCCGATACAGGGCTTAACCCCAGGACCCTGGGATCATGACCTGAGCTAAAGACAGACACTTAAGTGACTGAGCCACCCAGGAGCCCCCCAAAAAAGTTTCTTTTTTAATTGTAGTTCTTTGTATTTTTTTCATTGTTGATTTTCTTTATATCATTTTTTGTTAATTGATTGCCTATTGTGAGCCATGCCCTTTCTGAATATTAGAGAACTGACAAGAGATGGTGAGCCACCCCTTCTTTTGAGGAGCCTGTAGTCTAGTGCTAGTGATAAGGCTTGTTTTAGGAAATGACTCGTATTGGGAAAGTCATTTAACCTCTCCAAACTTCAATTTCCTCATCTAGATAGTAGGTTAATAATACCTGCCTGGGGCGCCTGGGTGGCACAGCGGTTAAGCCTCTGCCTTCGGCTCAGGGCGTGATCCCGGCATTATGGGATCGAGCCCCACATCAGGCTCCTCCACTGTGAGCCTGCTTCTTCCTCTCCCACCCCCCCTGCTTGTGTTCCCTCTCTCGCTGGCTGTCTCTATCTCTGTCGAAAAAATAAATAAAATCTTTAAAAAATAATAATACCTGTCTAACAGGCATTATCATGAGGACTTAGTGAAATAATTCATGTAATAGCACTTAGCCCTGGTGCCTGGCTCAGGGTAGGCACTCAGTAACTGTTCATTCCGCTTGGATGTAGGGAACCACGCAGGGCACTATCATTAGATTCTTAAATTATGATATGAAGGCCATTTTTTATTTTGGTTTTTTAAAGATTTTATTTATTTTATTGAGAGAGATCAGGGGGATTGGCGGAGAGGGACAAGCAGACTCTACACCCAGTGTGACCTTGATGAGGGGCTCGATCCCACGACCCCAAGATCACAACCTGAGCTGAAACCGAGTCAGATACTCAACCAACTGAACCACTCAGACGCCCCTGAGGGCCCCTTTTTTAAAGCGTAAATTAAGAGACAGCAAGAACTGATAGCTAGAGTGTATTAGGAAAGGCTTCATGGAGAATGTAGGATTGAAAGAGGCTCAGAATTTACATGATCAAGCTGTAGTAGTATTAGGTTGAGGAATGGAGGTGCTGATTTGGGGGAGGAGTTAGGCTCTCCCCACTTCTTTTTTTTTTTTTTTAAGATTTTATTTATTTATTTGACAGAGATAGAGACAGCCAGCGAGAGAGGGAACACAAGCAGGGGGAGTGGGAGAGGAAAAAGCAGGCTCATAGCAGAGGAGCCTGATGTGGGGCTCGATTCCATAACGCCGGGATCACGCCCTGAGCCAAAGGCAGATGCTTAATGACTGCACCACCCAGGCACCCCTCTTCCCACTTCTACTCTCCCCCACTTACAGGGGGTTTCACCAGCTTTTTGTCCCCACATAATATCTGTGTTGCTTCTCTAGTGACCTCTCAGAAAGTAATTCTGCACCCAGTGGTAAAATCTGTGGGGCTAATCCTTGTTAGCATTACTACTATTTCCTTGGCAACAATCAGATGATATGTGTTACTGAGGCAAGATGTGAGAAATATTTTCATCAACAAATGCCCAAATTTACTGGTAAATGTTCCACTGGGAGATTGCCCAACTACTTAGCTGCTGTCTCCAGAATCTTAAACCCTGCTTTTCCACATTTTCATGTTTGAAAATTTAGTAGGAGATATTTTTTCAGAAAAAAATCTTGCCATGGGTTTTTTCTATAAGGAAGTAGCATTTTTGCAAAATAGACATAACAGATAAGGTAAATCTGAGGGGGGAAAAACAGTTTCATATATAATTTATGTAGTCTTTGTGACTATTGATAAGTATTAGGGACAAAGATAAAAATTGGCATGATTTGTCTTCTGTCCATTTTACTTAAACAAAAGGAAAGATTTAAAAATAAAATCCTTAATATTTAAAAATAAAATTTCTTGAAAACTGAACTCATTCTGTAATATGCATATTTTATAGAATTTGTTTTGTTCCCTGTGACATTCAGGAGTATGTTATAGACACCCTTAAGGTTGAACACGAGTGAATATGTGCCTGTTTTCTCTGTACTCAATAAATTTGTCAGCTATGTGTCTGGTACAGCTCTCAGTAGTGGGATTGTGAGTAGCAAATGAAACAGAGGCCCTGCCCTTTTGGAATTGATATCAAGGGCACAGAGAAAGGCAGTAACTCAATTAACAAAGAGCTATATGTCAGGTAAGTGCCATAGAGAAGAATTAAACAGAGGATAGGAATAGAGACTGACGCATATAGGGTAGGACAAACAACGCAGACCTCTCAGATGAGATTTTTTGAGAAGAAACCTGTGTGCGTGACTGAACAGCTTGTGAATAGCTGAAGGAAGAGGGTGCCAGGCAGAGGGGTAGCAAACATGCACATCTGATGTAAGAGTATGCTCAACAGGGCTGAGGACAGCAAGGAGGCCAGTATGAGTGGAACAGAGAGAATACAGTGGATAAGAGTAGATGAGAGATGAGGTTGGGGTTGGGAAGGAAACTTAGAGTCTTTAAGCCATGATAAGAATTTATCAAATTTTATTCTGAGTAAGATGAAAGCTTTTACATTGTTTTGAGCAGGGACATGATCTGATTTGGGTTTTTAAAGGATTGCTCTGCTGTGTCGAGAATGAGCTGTGGGAGGACAAGGCTGAATGCAGAGAAACCAGTTAGGTGATGGCTGTGGTCAGTAGTCTAGGTGAACAATTATGCCGGCTGGAACTAGGGTGGAAGAATGGAGGCAGAAGTGGTGGGTTGCTGAATATTTCTTCTTCTCAATAAGTACTCATTCAGTGTTTATTATAAGCCAGGCACTGTTCTAACAGCGTTTTATATACCAACTCATTCGTGCTCATAACAGTCTTCTGAGGTCGATTTCAAAGGTATAGCCCACAGAATTTGTAGGTAGACTAGATGTGGGTGTTAAGGGGGAAAAGGGAGTCAAGGATGGTTCCTGTGTTTGGGACTAAAACTCTTAAGAATGGAGTTGCCATCTCCTGAAAAAGGGAGGACTCAGGACAAGCATGTTTGGGTGGAAGCCCTAGAATCAGGAGTTTGGTTTTTGTACACGTTGAGTTTAAGATGCACATTAGCTATCCAAGTGGATGTGTTGAGAGGTAGTTGGATATCTGAACTTAAAGTCAGAGAAGAGGTCAGAGCTGAGAGAAATTACAAAAGAAGTCTCAAAGCATTCAGGAAGAAGGACCAACTGGATGTCTGGTTTTTGCTGCTAAACCTAGTCAGAAGTAGATATGAGGGGCGCCTGGGTGGCTCAGTCATTAAGCGTCTGCCTCTGGCTCAGGGTGTGATGCCGGCGTTCTGGGATCGAGCCCCACATCAGGCTCCTCTGCTAGGAGCCTGCTTCTTCCTCTCCCACTCCACCTGCTTGTGTTCCCTCTCTCACTGGCTGTCTCTCTCTCTCTCAAATGAATAAATAAAATCTTTAAAAAAAAAAAAAAAAGAAGTAGATATGAGGGCAGTCTTTTCCCTTAGGCATGGTCATGCAGTGGCATTTTCATTGGCTTTGGGGTCAGACCTGCATTTGAATACTAGCTCTTTGTTTACTAATTAAGTGACCTCAATTATGTGACTTTTCTAGTTTCAGTTTCTTCATCTATAAAATGGGTTAATTGGACTCATCCCATAGTATTGTCAAGATAAAATGAAGTAACTGCATTACCTAGAGCAGTGCTTGGACATAGGAAGTGCTTAATAAATATTTATCTTCCCCTTTTTCCGGTTTAGTCTGTCTGTCTCTTTCTCTCTTTCTTTTTTTTTTTTTTTTTTTTTTTTTTTTTTTTTTTTTTTTTTTTTTTTTAAGATTTATTTATTTGATAGCACAAGCAGGGGGAGCAGCAGAGGGAGAGGGTGAAGCAGGCTCTCCGCTGGGCAGGGAGCCCAATGCAGGGCTCGATCCCAGGACCACTCAGACACCCCTCAGGTTTAGTTTCTTTCTTTCTTTTTTTTTAAGATTTTATTTATTTATTTGACAGAGAGAGACAGCGAGAGAGGGAACACAAGCAAGGGGAGTGGGAGGCGGAGAAGCAGGCTTCCTGCTGAGCAGGGAGCCCGATGTGGGGCTCGATCCCAGGACCCTGGGATCATGACCTGAGCTGAAGGCAGATGCTTAACGGTTGAGCCACCAAGGCGCCCCTCAGGTTTAGTTTCTTGCATTCAACCCAAACTAATAGAATATGAGCTTCCAGGATAAAAGAAATCTGAATTTAAAGCCTACTCCCACATACACTTTTTTGGTGGTGCCTATTTAATAACAAGCTCCAAAAGGGATTTCAAATCTATTTCCTATCAAATGATAATCTTTTAAAAGAAGGAATTCCAGTGAAGTTTATGGAAGGCACAGGGAAAGAAGTTGTAGGTTCTGAGTATTAAAAGGTTTCACATACATAAGCAGAGTGAAGTATAGGTAGAAGCACCAAGCGGCAAATCCACCGATCAGTCGTGGGTAATTTACATCAAAGCCTAAGTAAATCCTCAAGAGCCATGGTGATGACCTATAGAGGGAAATAGTGCCCTTTACTGGGGCTGGACTATTTAAATCAAAGGGAATTATCTCATTAATTCCCTGATGATCCTGGTGGAACTTTGCTAATGGGACACTCCTGGGGTTTAGCTTAATCCCACTTCTATTTTCTATAATCATAGCTTGACTGTCTCAAAAAGCACTCACTTAAGGTGTTCACATTTCATTTCATGCAGTGAATATTTGAGCACCTACTATGTGCCATGTACTTCTTTAAGGGAACAATGATAAATAGAAGGTATAACTCCTGTCCTTAAATTCTTCACTATTATATAAGAGAGAAAACAGACATGTGAACAAATAAAATAGAGTGTGTGCTAAGTGCTGAAATACTGAAAGTAATGCAGTCATTTTACCCTGGGAGGTTATAAAAGCAATATAGAAGTCACCTCTGGACTGGGCTGTGAAGATTTAGAATTAATCAGGTAAAAAATTTCAGGTAAAGACATCCTAAAAAGGAAGCACA
The DNA here is from genome assembly GCF_002007445.2 of Ailuropoda melanoleuca. NCBI lineage: Eukaryota > Metazoa > Chordata > Mammalia > Carnivora > Ursidae > Ailuropoda > Ailuropoda melanoleuca. The sequence goes on from NC_048229.1 coordinate 15,452,957, forward strand.
CTGTAAGGAGTATTATGGAGGCATGTTCAGGGGGGGAAAAAGGCATAATTTGATTAATACAGGAGTTTTGTTTTTATGGTGGTGGAAAGGAGAAAGTAACCCCCTAGTATGGAAAGCAGTTTTTTCCCTAACCCTTCTCCAGCTCCAAACAAGAACATTTTAACTTTCTAACTTTTTGAGGTCTTGATGAGTTGCCTGGTGAGCCATCTGACCAAAAGACAAAAAAAAACAAAATAAAATAAAATTACTAGAATTTTCTTTCTTTATTAGGATTAGACGTGACATTTATTTTCTAGGAGGATACTGAATGGCTCCCTGTGACACCATTTGTCTTCCATTGACACACCTAAGAGTTTACCCCAGCCTATTCCCATCACTGTCCTAAATTAAACTTGGCTAAAGTAACTGCCTTCTCCTCCACCTTCCTGTTTATTTCAAAAACGTTCTCCTTTTCTTCTCCAAGCATCTTCAAACAGTCTTCTTTTGAAAGCGTAAATATTTCACATTTCAGGAAATCCTTGGTACTCAGCATTTCAACCCTGAGGGAGCAGGAAAGCCTGTTCTAAGAGACAGATAATTCAGTTTAGCTAGATAGTAATTCCTTTACCTTGGTTCCCTTCTCCTATCCACTCCTCCCTTTGCCCCTAAGAACTTTCAGGTTTTCTCTGTTATTACCATACCACCATCCATGGATGAAAGAGCGCACCTAAATTTTCTGCAGCTCTGCCTGAGAGCTGTCATTCTCCCCACCTCCCATCAATCCTTATGCCAAATTTTCTTGGGCTCTTTTTTTTTTTTTTAAGATTTTATTTATTCATTTGAGAGAGAGAGAGACAGATCACAAGCAGAGGGAGAGGCTGAGGCAGAGGGAGAAGCAGACACCCCGCTGAGCAGGGAGCCCGATGCGGGACTTGATCCATGCGGGACTTGATCCATGCGGGACTTGATCCATGCGGGACTTGATCCATGCAGGACTTGATCCATGCAGGACTTGATCCATGCGGGACTTGATCCAAGGACCCTGGGATCATGACCTGAGCTGAAGGCAGACGCTTAACCAATTGAGCCATCCACGCGCCCTTCTTGGGCTCTTTCTTTACGCTCTTTAAGATCTGCCCTCATTTACATTTAATCTTTGAGACTTTTTTGTGCCAGTAACTTAAACATCAGCTCTTCAGTCAGGGTCGATCTTTGAGATTATCAGAGCTAACGATGACGGCAGTAGCAGCAAGGGCTGCCACATAGAGTACTTAGCATGTATCAGACACTGTTCTAAGCGCTTCACCTCTATTAATTTACTTCACCCTCACAACAGCTTTTTGAGATAGCTACCACTTTATCCTCACTTCACGGGTAAAGAAACGAATGCGCAGAGAGTTAGGCAGTCTGCCTGAGCTCACATAGTGTGGTATCTGGTAGAGGAGGACCATGTTCTGTTTCAGACCCCGAGTTAGCAAGGCAGTTTTCCCACAATAACTGAGTCTTACTCATCTCTGAATCCTTGATTCAAAGTATGGAAAACAAATGTTCCGTCCACCTTGGAATAAGTGCAAAGTGCCAGGCCATCAAGTTAACACAGAGGATTGTGTCATTTTGGTTTAAAAAAAAAAAAAAAAGACAAAAGAGTGAATCAAAACTCTGTGAATATAGTATATTGGGAATATCTGGGCCTATTTTATTATAAGTCCTCATAGAACATTTAAAAATAAAAACTTTTTAGTCTCTTTCTGGCTTCTGAAATATTTTTTATTAATTAGCATTAGGGATCTGACACTGAATGATGGCCCTCTTTCAGAAACAAAAGTGGATTGACATTTGTCCTTTTTTCTTTTTCAATTAAAGCCTGTGCTGCCAGAGTTGCTGGTCTTTGATGTTGAGGGATTATGTTTGTGACCATGATTAAAAGGATGATAATAAAACCATTATAGTCCTCTAATTTTAAAGTTAGTTCAAATAAAACAAAATTAGGCATGGCCCCTATCTCACAGCAGTGCACCTTCTAAAAATGTTAAGGAGCACATACTTGGTATAAACAGGACCAGCAGTCACGCATTGGCTTTATCAGGCATCACCTCACGTGAGTAATAAGCATTGTTAGTAGCACCAGACCTGCCTCATTCCAGGGGATGAGTTTTCAGCATCCCTGAAAATTGTTCACTATGTGACTATTAATTTTTGTCTTCTATAAAAATGGTAATAAAATGGAAAGAAACTGGAACAGGAGTGGAGAGCTAACTAACTCTGTGATCTTAGCTAAGCCTCTTGCCATCACTTGCTCACATCATGTCCTGGTAGGCCTGACTTTGTTGACCCATGCCTCCGTTTCATCACATGCTGTCTTCAGGGTTTAAACCAGATGGTTTATGAGGTTTTAACTTTCAAATTGCATGTTTTCCTTTGAATGAATGCATGTTCTATTTGGAGTTTTTACTTTATTAGAAGTAATAGTAATAGCTCTAACATACTACATATTTAATCTGTGCTAAATGTGTTCACATTATTGCATTTTAATACTGGCATAACTTTAAAGATCTTTTAATTACCATTTTTCAGACAAGGAAGCTGAGGTATAGTGGTTGTATAATCAAGGTCACCCACCTGTTTACGTTGTTATTCCTTCTCTCAAGATTTACCGTATTTTGTCTCGAGTTACTTGTGTACTTCTCATACCATCTGATATATAAACAAATATTTATTCTGTGACTTATATTGGCTGCTTCATTAGTATTCATCTCATCTCCTTCAGCTATTTGAGGATGGGCATTGTGTCTTATATTTCTTTATATTCCCCATAGCATTTTGAAACTTTGTCAATTTTCAAACTTGAAAGTTAAAAAATAAATGCGTAACTCCTCTTCTCCCCTCAATCTAAGTTCATGCTGTCTGAGGTTCCCTGTGATTGATCACTCTCCCCAGCTTCATATTACTGAAGATCCTGATCTTTGGTTTGATGTTTACAATATTATTTTCTTTCTTTCACTTTTCTCCCTAGGTTGATTCTTACGAATTTACTTATTTAAAAAAAAATAAAAGTAGCTTTTTTCCTCGATATTAAGATAATACATATTTCTGTAGAATATTCAAACATTACAGAAAAATAATTTTTTCCAAAGTGAAAATCTATAGGAATCTAATCCCCCAGAGGTAATCACAGATAACATTTTGATGAATGGCCTTCCGGACATTCTTATAGAAGTGTGCATTCTTACATGCACATGTGCATATAAATAAATGCACACTCATAATTTTGTGTGGTAGAATCAAATGTGCTATGTTTTTTACTTTGGATTACATGATGAAATCTCTCCATATTAATACAGGTAGATGCACATTAGCATTCAATGACACTGATTAACGTTTTCCATCCAGTCTGCTAATAGCAAACATTTAGGTTACTGCCAGCTTTTTACTATTAAAAACAATGCTGTGCTGAACATCCTTGTATAGTCATACGTCATTTTACTGAACTTTTGCTTTATTGCAATTTGAAGTTAATGCATTTTTTCCAAATTGGAGCTTTGTGGCAACCTGCATCAAGCAAGTCTGCCAGTGCTATTTCGCCAACAGCATTTGCTCACTTCATGTCTCAAGTGTTCCATTTTGGTAATTCTTGCAGTACATAAAGCTTTTTCATTATTATTTTATTTCTTCTGGCCATCTGTGACCTGTGATCTTTGATGTTACTACGTAGTTGCTTTGGGGTGCCACGAAACATGCCCACAAGAGACAGCAAACTTAATCAACGTTGAGCATGTTCTGACTGCTCCACTGCTCTCCTGACGGCCATTCCCCCGTCTCTCGCCCCCTTCCCAGACCTCCCCATTCCCTGAGACGCAACAGTGTTGACATCAGGCCAGTTAATAACCCTACAGTGGCCTCTAAGTGCTCAAGTAAAAGGAAGAGTTGCACGTCTCACACTTTAAATCCACAGCTAGAAATGATTAAGCTTAGTGAGGAAGGCACATCAAAAGCTGGAAGAGGTCAAAAGCTAGGCCTCTTGCGCCAACCATTTGCCAAGTGGCAGAGGCAAAGGAAGCGATCTTGAAGGAAATGACAGGTGCTACTCTGTGAACACACGGATGCTAAGGAAAGAAAACGCCTTCTTCCTCATCTGGAGAGAGTGTGCATGGTCTGGATGGAAGATCAAACCCGGCACAACACGCCCTGAAGCCAAAGCGGAGCCCAGAGCAAGGCCCTAACTGCCTTCCATTCTGTGAAGGCTGAGAGAGGGGAGGCGGCTGCAGAAGGAACACCTGAAGCTAGCCGAGGCTGGCTCACGAGGTTTAAGGAAAGAAGCCATCTCCGTCACACAGAAGTGCAAGGCAAGGCAGCAGGTGCTCACACAGGAGCTGCGCCAGGTTCTCCAGAAGAGCCAGACAAGCTCATCCGTGAAGGTGGCTGCACTCAACAACAGATTTTCAGTGTCGCTGGAGAGCCTACGATCAGAGGAAGATGCCAAGTAGGACTTTGGTAGCTAGAGAGGAGAAGTCAGTGCCTGGCCTCCAGGCTGCAAAGGACAGGCTGAGTCTCTTGTGAGGGGCTAATGCAGCTGGTGTCTTGCTGTTCTGAAAATCCTAGGGCCCTGGAGCATGATGCCAAATCAACTCTGCCCGTGCTCTGTAAACGCAACGACAGAGCCGGGATGACAGCACATCTGCTTACAACAAGACCGCCTGAGTATTTCAAGCCAGGCGTTGAGACCTGCTGCTCAGAAAAAAAGATTCCTTTCAAAATATTACCGCTCGTTGACAATGTACCTGGTCACCTGAGAGCTCGGATGGAGTGGAGATGTACGAAGTGAATGTTGTTTTCATGCCTGCGAACGCAACATCCATTCCGCAGCCCGTGGACCAAGGAGTCACTTCAACTTTCAGGCCTTATTATTTAAGAAACACATCTGAAAAGCTAGAGCTGCCTTAGATAGTGTGTCCTCTGATGGGTCTGGGCAAAGTAAACTGGAAACCTTCTGGAAAGGGTTCACTGTTCTAGATAACATTAAGAATATCCCTGATTCATGGGAGAGGTCAAAACAGCATTGTTAACAGAGCGTGGAAGAGGTTGATTCCAACCCTCATGGAGGACTTGGAGAGGGTTCAAGACTTCAGTAGAGGAAGTAGCTGCAGATGGGGTGGGAACAGCAAGAGAACTAGAATTAGACGTGGAGCCTGAACATGGGACTGAATTGCTAGAAACTCGTGATAAAACTTGATCCGACAAGGAGCTGCTTCTCGTGGTTGAGCAAAGGTGGTGGTGTCTGGAGATGGAAACTACTCCTGGTAAGGACGCTGTGAAGGCTGTTGACACGACGACAGAGCATTCAGAACGTCCCACACACTTAGTCGATAAAGCAGCAGCAGGGCTCGAGAGGACAGACTCCAATTTTGAAAGAAGTTCTGCTGTGGGGAAAATGCTATCAAACACCATCGCCCGCTACAGAGAAGTCGTTCGTGAAAGGGAGAGTCCATTGACGTGGCAAACGTCGTGTTGTCTTATTTTAAGAAATTGCCATAGCCTCCCCAACCTTCAGCGACCACCACCCCGAATGGTCAGCAGCCATCAACATCGAGGCAAGACCCTCCACCAGCAAAAAGAGGACTCTCTGAAAGCTCAGTTGATGGTTAGCATTTTTTAGCAATAAAGTATTTTTAAGCTGAGATATATAAATTTGCTTAGACATAATGCTATTGCACACTTAATAGATGATATGTAGTGTAAATACAACTTTAATGTGCCCTGGAAAACCAAAAAATTCATTCTCCTCGCTTTATTGTGATTTTTGCTTTATTGTGGTATTCTGGAACCGAACCAGCAGTATCTTCACAGTATGCCTGTAACCTAAAGTTTAGGTAAAGAGTGAGTTTCATTTGCCTGCACCATGTATGTGAACGAAGATAGTATTTATTAGTAAAGTAGTACAGATGTCTACAGCCACACTGTTATCATGTAACAGCAAAAGCATATGAGAGCCCAAGAACACAACATTGATTATGTGGGTAAGCATCTGCCTTTACAGGCATTGAACTTTGGGTTGTTCAGAAAAACAAATTTCTATTAAGCATTAAAATGAAGGTCTTGGGGGCACCTGGCTGTCTCTGTCAGTGGAGCATGAGACTTGACCTCAGGGTCATGAGTTTAAGCCCCACGTTGGGCATGAAGCCTACTTAAAAAGAATTGAAAAAAAAAAAAATGGGGGCACCGGTTGGCTCAATTGGAACAGCATGCAACTCTTGATCTCAGGGTCGTGAGTTCAAGCCCCACATTGGGTGTAGAGATTACTTAAAAATTAAAATAAAACGAAAGGCTTGAACAATATAAAGCTTCATTTCATTCTGTTAAAATCTCAAATTTTTCACTTGAAAGAATTGTTAGATGTTTTTGTTTGCTCTGGTTTGGTAGTAAAGTTGTGCTTTGCAGAGTTTAAAAAGAATGGTCTGTATTATAAAATGAAACATAACTTGCTAGGAAAACTGATTTTCTAATAAAAAATCATAAACCATTCTTTCTCCAAATATGCATCAAACACCAAGGATTTGCTAAATAATGTTCTGGATACCAGAGTTCAAGGTCTAGCAGGAGACAGATTAAAATAATTAGTAAAATATGCTTCACACTAGTTGAAACCTAAGATGAGAGACCAGGAAAAGAAAATGCTTTTCTTTGGGCACCTGGGTGGCTCAGTTGGTTAAGGGTCTGCCTTCAGCTCAGGTCATGATTCCAGGGTCCTGGGATCGAGCCCCATGTCGGCTTCCCTGCTCAGCGGGGAGCCTGCTTCTCCCTCTGCCCCGCTCCCCCTTCCCCCACTTGTGCTCCCTCTCTTTCAAATAAATAAAGTCATTTTTTAAATGCTTTTCTTTGAATATTTTCTTTGAATACTTGTTATGCCTCAGGTTTTATTTATTTTGCTTACATTTCATCGGGCTTCTTAAGGATTGAAGTGATATATTCATCAGTTAGGAGATTATCAGCCCTTATCTTCTCCCCGTTTCCTCTGCCCTTTATGAACTTGGAGTTTATACTTACAGAGCATATGCTGACCTATCTCTTCTGTTTTCCATCTCTGTCTCTTTGTACTGTTGTCTGGATAATGCCTTCTGACAGTCTTTTAATTTGGTAATTTGCTCTTCAGTTGTTTTCATGTGTCTTAAACTCTGTTCGTGACATTTATAAGAAACTGAAAGGCTTTTTTCCAAAGTGGGTTTTGCCAGTTTACACTCCCACCAACAGTGTACGAGAATTCTAGTTGTTCCACAATTGCCAGCATTTTATGTTGTCAGTCTTTTTAATTAAAGCCTTCTTAAGGATGTGTAAAGTTATCTCATTGTGGTTTCAATTTACATTTCCCTGGTGACCAGTGATGTTGGGCATTTTTTCATGTGCTTATTGGCCATTCATTGGTCTTCCTCTGTGACATGTCTGTTCCATTTCTTTGCCCATTTAAAAAATTAGGTGTCTTTTAAATTTTGAGTTAGAGGTTTTTATATATTCTGTATACGGGTCCTTTGTCAGATGTATGTGTTGCATGTACTTTCTCCCAAACTAGACCTTACAGACTTTTTTTTTAAAGATTTTATTTATTTATTGTCAGAGAGAGAGACAGCCAGTGAGAAAGGGAACACAAGCAGGAGGAGTGGGAGAGGAAGAAGCAGGCTCCCAGTGGAGCAGAGAAACCGATGTGGGGCTCCATCCCAGAGTCCTGGGATCACACCCTGAGCCGAAGGCAGACGCTTAATGACTAAGCCACCCAGGCGCCCCTACAGACTTATTTTTTTAATGATGTCTTAGAAGTCTTCAATTTTGATATTACCCATTGTGTTTTAATTTCAATTGTTATTACTTTTTCTTTCTGGACATCTTGGGTCTTAAACTTTTATGTATCTAAACAAAATCAGCAAAGTTATGTTATATTTTATATCTGATAATTCTAGGATCTGAAGTCTTTGTGGAACTTCTTCTCCTGGTTCTTGCTCATGAGTCCTTGTTTTCATGAGTATGTTTGGCTTTGTTTTCATTTTACTGATAATATGATTGTTTTTATTAGAAAATTGTTTGTGGAGATAATGTGAACTTTGGATGAAGGTACCATCATCCAATCATCCAGCGATGATTTATTTTCTTCTGCCACATGTCTGGGAGCACTACCAGTCTGATTTTTTTCTAAAATAATGTTAGACATACAGAGAAGTTAGAAAAACAATATAGAAATTTTATTGGGGTGCCTGGGTGGCTCAGTTGGTTGAGGGTCTGACTCTTGGTTTCAGCTCAGGTCACAATCTGCAGGGTTGTGAGATGGAGCCCCATGTCGGGCTCAGCATGGAGTCAGCTTGGGATTCTCCCTCTCCCTCTGACCCTCCCCCCACATGTGCTCACACATTCTCTGTCCCTCTCCCTCAAATAAATGAATAGATAAAATCTTTTTTTAAAAAAAAATTCTCATAGGGGCGCCTGGGTGGCACAGCGGTTAAGTGTCTGCCTTCGGCTCAGGGCGTGATCCCGGCGTTCTGGGATCGAGCCCCACGTCAGGCTCCTCTGCTATGAGCCTGCTTCTTCCTCTCCCACTCCCCCTGCTTGTGTTCCCTCTCTCGCTGGCTGTCTCTATCTCTGTCGAATAAATAAATAAAATCTTTAAAAAAATAAATTCTCATAGACCCTTCATCCAGCTTCCCTTAATGTCAACATCTTACGTATCCATAGTATAGTACAGGAGGCTAACACTGAGACAATAAGGTGAACTAATCTACATACCTACTGGGATGTTGCCAGTTTTCCCACCAATGTTTATTTTCTGGCCCAGGATCCAGTTGAAACTCCCATACTGCATGATGTTTTTTTGTTTTGTTTTATCTCCTTCAATCTCTGACAAATCCTTAGTCTGTCTGTATTTTTCTTGAACTCAATACATTTGAAGAGCACTGACCAATTGTTTTGTAAAAAAGTCCCTCAATTTGCATTTGTCTAATGTTTTATCATGATTAGATTGAGGTTTTGCAATTTTACAGCAATAGCACAGAAGTGTAGTTGTGCCCTTCTCAGGGCATCCTATTGAGGACATGTGGTTTTATTCTTTTTACTGGTGATACTAACTTTTATCACTTGTTTAAGGTAGTGTCTGCTTGGCTTCCCCACTATAAGGTTACTATTTTTCCCTTCATAATTAATAAATCTTATGGGGAAACACTTTGAGACTGTGCAGATATCCTGTTTCTCATCAAACTTTTGCTCGATAATTGTAGTATTCATCCTGTTTCTTGCCTGCAGTGGTTATTATGTGATGCTTGCCTAATGGTGATTTTCTGTTGTCATCATTCCTTCTACATTTATTAATTGGAATTCTTTTGTAAGAGCTGCCCTTCCTGCCTCATTTATTTTGTTTATTCATTTATTTATTTATCAGTGTGAACTCATGAATATTTCTCTTATTCTGTGTGTTGTAATCCATCACTGTCATTGTTTTATTGACCACATGGTCCTAGCCTTAGCCACTGGGAGGTCCTTCAAGTTAGCACCTGTGCCTATTCAGTTTGTCTCCATCATTTTTTGAGCACTTCCTTTCTTTCTGGCATCACAAGATATTCTAAGCTCATCTTGTATTTTTCCTGCCCAACCCTGGAATCAGCCATTTCTCCAAGGAGCCTTGGTTCATTTATTAGAGAATGGCATTTAGAAACCAAGATCTGAACAGTAGTTGTGCCCCTGGGATGTTGTTACTTTGGGGCCCTCTCAGAAGACGGATTTAGGAAATAAGGAAAATACAGTAACACTGGGATGCTTGCCTAATGATGATTTTCATTAACAGACATCCATAATTATTTCTCAACCTGTCCATCTGTATACATATTAGTACGTTCATACTGATATCTCTGATTCCAGTCCAACAGCACAGAGGTCATTCTATCCTTCTTTCCTTATTTGTATTTTATTTTTCTGCAAGCGAAAAACCTGGTTCTCATTATACATGATGTATTTATTTATTTATTTGTTCAGTTCTGTTAAACATAGAGTAGGGTCAGAATCTCTTACCCATTCCTCTGTGAGAAACAAATTTTAACTACAGTGCAGTACCTGTGTATGTTCCTTTTCTCTTAAACCCTACAGTATACAGTCAAAAGACTATTTTCAGATTCGATCTTTTCTTCTCCACTCCCTTCCGAGTGGTTTCATTATTCATTTGCGGTATAGTTAGGTTTCTTTCTTACTACTTGTATTCCATTGGTTTGTTGTCATTTGCATGTGTGAAACGTTAACATAGATCTATCACCGTATTTGTCAGCTCTTTGATGCTTCAAAAAAGTCTTTTCTGGTTTACCCAGTATTTTTAGTCGTTTTCAGTAGGAGGGTCAGTCCACATACGCCATATTACTAGAAATGAAGACTTTTCTTTGTAAAAGTAGTGGTGAAAGTCTTGCCGTCTTCAGACCTTAAGGAAAATATAAATACATGACAAACCTCACTTCTGAATTTTGTGTTTGAAAGCAGATGGAAGCCTAGTGAGAACAAAAAGATGATTTTAATTTTTTACGTTGATTTATAATCATCTAGTAGATGGCTATCACTATTATAAATAATCAAGAGGTTTAAAAAAAAAAGGTTTATCAGGTAATATGCTGTCAGTAGGCTCATGGCACCCATTAATGAATTTGAAAGTTTTTAACAATAAAACATGGAAGATAAGAAAATACAGACCTCTGGTTAATTGGATTTTTCAGTTAAACAAAGGCTAATAATAAACCCATTTTGGTTTAAATCGGCGTAGATTTTCTTTTCTAAAGCATATTCATCTCCTTTTCTGACACAGTAAAGTTGTCGATTTCGTTTCAAGTGCCCCTTACCCACCATCCCAGTGACATGTATTCATTATAATTGTGAAATATGGGGAAATCCCAAATGCCTTATAAGGAGTCATAAAGAAGTCCTAGAATAGCTCTGCTTAGTAGAGAGAAAGTTAATGTGTCCTAGATGGTACTCTGACCAAATCAGGCATATCAAGGAGAAGAAACACACAGTTTATTTTGCCAACTTGAGGCTTAATTAATAATAACCCAAGCACTCTGATTATAAAAGGAGTTCATTTCAGATAGTTCAAGGATATATAAGTATTAGGCTTTGCAGCACTCTTTAACAGAACTAGAGTTATTTCTTAAATGTCTTGTGTTCTTTATCATCCAGTCTGTATGCGGTGAAAGTAAAAAAGACTTAATGTTTTCAAGATAAGAATGTTAGAAATAAGTATCTAAAGATTAAAATGTTTCATGATACCCAGTGGTGGCAAGGTACTGAGAAGCAGGCACATTTGTACTCTGTTGGTGGGGCTATAAACTGGTGCAATATTTTGGGGGGATTGTTTGGCGATACGTATCAAAGTGAATATGCATGCCTTTTACCTAGCAGTGTTACTTTTAGGAATTTATTCACTTATAGTATATTCTCTCACAAGCACAAAGATAGTTAAGCAAGGATGTTTTCTGCAGCAATGTTTATAATAGCAAAGAATTGGAACACTCTAAATGCTCCTAAGTAGGGATTAGTTAAATAAACTATGTTATATTCACATAACTAAACACAGACATTTGTTAAAAAGGATAAGGTAGATCTATACATTGACATGGAAAGATGTTGAAATACATGTTTGTTTGTTTGTTTGTTTGTTTGTTTTTAAAATAGTCTCCATGCCCAGGGGCGCCTGGGTGGCGCAGTCATTAAGTCATTAAGCGTCTGCCTTTGCTCAGGGCGTGATCCCAGCGTTCTGGGATCGAGCCCCACATCAGGCTCCTCTGCTGGGAGCCTGCTTCTTCCTCTCCCACTCCCCCTGCTTGTCTCTCTCTCACTGGCTGTCTCTGTCACTGGCTGTCTCTGTGTCAAATAAATAAATAAAATCTTTGAAAAAAAAAAAAATAGTCTCCACACCCGGCATGGAGCCCATCATGGGGCTTGAACTCACAACCCTGAGATCAAGACCTGAGCCGAGATCAAGAGTTGAATGCTGAACTGACTGAGGCACCCATGTGCCCAAATGTATTTTTAAAGGCAAAACTTTTTGTAATATTTTAGATATGAATAGACAATTTTCTAGGACTCACATGAAATATCTGTAATAGGAATGCTATTAAAGATCTCACTGGAGAGTGGCACTGATGACTAGGGATAAATGGGGACTGTAACTCATTTCAGTCCTTTAACTTTCAATTAAATCCTCTAATTATTTTTACTCTGAACATTTGTTACTCTTATTATGCAAAAAAAATTTTGATTCCAAAAAGCAAAGAACAAATACCTGAACTAAAATTATACTATCTTTCTTATATTTGCCTATGATTACAGATGTCCTACTTTGCCACAGTTTTGCTACAGCTGTTACTGGCTGTTTAATCAGGCACAGTAGCCAGAACTCATCATTTTGAGAAGTCAGCTGTGTAAGTCCCTGCCATTTTCTACTATAAGACTGAATTGGGTAGGGTGCCTGGGTGGCTCAGTTGGTTAAGTGTCTGCCTTCAGCTCAGGTCATGATCCCAGGGTCCTGGGATCTGGCCCCGCATTGGGCTCCTTGCTCAGCAGGGAATCGGCTTCTCCCTCTCCCTTTGCGCATCCCCCCACTCATGCTCTCTCTCTCCCTCTCTCTCAAATAAATAAAATCTTTTAAAAAAGGCGGGGGATGGGGCGCCTGGGTGGCACCGCGGTTAAGCGTCTGCCTTCGGCTCAGGGCGTGATCCCGGCGTTATGGGATCGAGCCCCACGTCAGGCTCCTACGCTAGGAGGCTGCTTCTTCCTCTCCCGCACCCCCTGCTTGTGTTCCCTCTCTCGCTGGCTGTCTCTATCTCTGTCGAATAATAAATAAAATCTTTAAAAAAAAAAAAAAAGGCGGGGGCAACTGAATTAGGGGCACCTGGGCGGCTCAGTCGGTTAAGCATCTGACTCATGGTTTTGGTTCAGGTCATGATCTCATCAGTCATGGAACTGAGCCCTGCACCAGGCTCAACACTCAGTGGGTAGTGTGCTTGAGATTCTCTCCCTCTGCCCACGTGTGTGCGCTCCCTCTCTCTCAAATAAATAAATGTTTAAAAAAAAAAGAAAAGAAAACTGAATTGTCCTAATAGTACCCCATCACCACCACGATCACTAAAAAAGGTCTCAGGACCATGACTGCTGCCCTAAAACTAGAAGTAGGAAAATTTGTATCTCCAGGAGAGAAGTATGGCTCCTGAATATTTGCTGACTTTGTAATAGCTTTGAAAGGCCACCAGGAGAGCAGAACTAAACGATATGTTTGCCAAATATTTCTGTGTGTCTCCATATTTTTTAGCTTAACCCACCGCCTCCATGATGTTGGCCAAGTCACTGAACAGGCTGTTCTCAGTGCAAACCCCAGGAGTGAACTGTGCATATGATAGCGCCCTATAATGTACACAGGTGTTCTCAATAACACCTTGTTTAAAACAAAAACAAAGCAGAAAAACCACTGATCCTTAGATCTTTTACCTTCCCACAGTTGTCCTAAATTTGTATGCATTGTGATATTTCTTTCCTTCCTTTATTTCCCTAAACTTAGTGATTCAATTCAATCTCACAAAGTCCCGAATTAGAAATAGGGGAAAGGGCATTCCTTTAGACCTGCCCTTTTTGTGGTAGTATGGAAAAGGGGAGTGGGTCTGTAACTTGGCTAAGTGAGACTCAGGTTAAATGATGCCTATAACTTGTATACACACACACACACACACACACACACACATATCTATACAGTAGGATAGGAACTCTAACCCTAATCATGTGACTTGACTTTTTTCTTTTCCATTTTCCCATCCCTCCTCTCAGGAGCAGAGCACCCCCCTTCAGAGAGACCACTTTTGTCCTGGCTAACTCTGCTACGTGAGGAATTCAAAAGATGATCTGAAATTCATTATGGAGCTAGGACTGGCTTTGCAGGCTTCCTCATACTTTGATCAGAAAGCATCTAGAACATTAGAGTTATGTACAAACCTAAGAGATTATTATTTAATTTATGTGCAGAAATAGCTAATAATCATTCTGTTAGGTCTAACGATCTGAGCCAGGGTCATCTCTGAAGAAGAAGAAAATAATTTACTTAGAGTGGTGCATTAGCTATTGCACATGGTAGTAGGTTTATCGCTACGAGTGACGCATCCCCTCCATCACCATAGCAGGTAAATGATTGGCCACGTGGCTAGAGGTGGCTGTATGTGGTGGGAGAGCGCAGAACTGTGAAGCCAAGACCAGCGCATTGCCACTTTTTCTCAGTCTCTACCTCCTAGTCTGTAAAACAAGGCCAGCGATTCCTGCTTCGTAGGACTTTTGGATTTTCAAAATAAGAGATGTAGGTTAAAAGCCTTTGTGATTAGTACATCCCTGGGCACCTCTGAGGAGTCAAACATTTAAAGGAGACACATTATAGCTTCGTGGTTAAGAGCTCAGACTCCGGACTGAGGGTACCTAATAGGAAGAGACCATTTTTACTTCTAGGAAGATCACTGTGAGAGGAGACTAGTGTCCAAGAGCGTCTCTAATACAGCTTGGACTACACGGACCACCTTCAGTGCATCTGGGGGCCTTAGTTGTCTCACGATTCCTGGCAAGCTGGTGATATTCAGAATAAGGTCAGCTACCTGAATTACCAAGTACTTTTTGCATATCTAAACCTATTTGAAACCTTGATGGTCACTTGAATTCAATACAGGCAATCAAATTGCAGCATTTATTAGAGGGAATTTTCCTGATGACCCCTAAATTCTATTAGAAGAAATTTCAAGAGTCTTAAGTAAAATTTCTTAGCATTCAAGAAGAACGAGAAAACAAAGAAAAAAAGCCTTGCTAACTTGGACTAGTTAAACTGCTAAAGGTCTGGTTCTAATAGTGGGACATAGAAATAGGAAAAACTGTTTTCAAGATACAAAAAAGCATTACAGGCCTACCTCAGAGATACCACCAGCTCCGTTCCAGGCCACCACAAAGAAGCCAGTACAACAATAAAGTGAGGAAAATGAATTTTTTGGTTTTCCAGTGCACATAAAATTTGTATTTACACTACACATAATCTATTAAGTGTGCAATAGCATTATGTCTAAGCAAATTTATATATCTCAGCTTAAAAATACTTTATTG